>NW_024369707.1:3916392-4353482 GCF_014805655.1 Passer montanus
CTGCCGGCCGGGGCGGCGGAACCGGGCCCGGGCTCTGCGGCCGCCGCCGGGCACCCCCGCCCAGGGACACGGACAGGGACAGGAGCGGGGCAGCTGCAGCGCCGGGGCATTTCAGGTGAGACCCTCAGGGTTCGGCCGCCCCGCGGTGTGACCGGGAAGCTCGCAGCGGTCCCCGGGTAGCGGCACTCGCTGGACGTGCCTTACGTGCGGCCTCTTAGGCGGCGGCGTTCTAAAATAGTGTTTTTGAGTTCCATTCTCAGGTGCAAGACAAAGTCCGGTTTTGTGCACTTAAAAGAAGCTTTATTTTTGACTGTCGCCTATACAGTTCTTTGTACATCTCTCAGCCCTCATTTGCACCATCACACAGTACACCTTCAGTGCAAAGGTCATGGTATAACTCATGAAAATGCAGAAAATGTGCAAAGCAGGCCTGGCCCTTTTTATCGTCTTTACTAAAAGACAAAGGCACACGGTTGAACATTCACGGTAAGAAAACATGCACAGCAAGCGCCCCGATGTAGTCACAGAACACAGCAAACAAAGCTCAGAAAGAGCAAACGGCACAGCGCTGTGGGCAGCCAGGGCAGCAGTGCAGCAGCCTTGCAGCAGTGCAGCAGCCACACAGCGAGCGCTCTCTGCACAGCACAGGACACGCATGAGAGCAGCCTTCCTGCAGGCATTTGCAGCACTTGGATCAAAACCCTCAGGCGCTCTCAAGCTGCTGCTCCCGGGATCCCCGGTCCTTCACGGGGCACTGCCCGGCCCGGTGCGCAGCCCCAGCAGGTCCCGCTGTGCAGGGACGGCCCTGGCGCCGGACCGGGGTCTCTGCGCTGCGGGGGAGCGAGCACAGAAACAGACCCTGGCTCCTTCTCCTCCGCAGCTCTTCACGGCGCTGTGCCCCTCACAGCCCGAGCAGGGTCCTGCACAGGGGTCCGGGCCAGCTGTGCTGAGGAAGGCTCCCTCTGCAGCAGCGCTGTGGTGTCACTGCCGGCCTCTGGCACACGGGCACGGTGAGTTGTTCTGTGCTGCCCGGGGAGGGAGCTGCGGCTGCTGCAGCCGTGCCAGGCCATGAAGCCACCCGGCTGCAGGGAGCTCCCTCAGCGTCCCTGTGACAGTATCTACCAAACAAGGCCGAGGCTGAGCCGGGGAATTCAAATTGAGCCGGGATCAGGGCACCCCAGGCTGGCCCCCATCCCACCACACAGCCTGACACCAGCACCACGACCCGCAGGGGGTGGCAGCCTGCACCCGGCTGTCACATGCCCACCTGCTGCTTTGGAGCTAACTACTTATGTCAAAGACTAATAGTTTACATAAATTCTCAAATAAACTCTCTTCAAATGATATTAAACAATGGTTTGTGTTGGGCTTTTTTGAGGGAGTTTTATTAAAGATACTACACCAAAATCTTGTACTCCATAATATTTTGATCACTCACAGACTAACTTGCTTAAAAATGTAATTTATAGAAAAACATCTGCAAAATTAAACCTAAAAAAAATACATATTACACACTTCTGGACAATCTGCATGTTAGCAAAGAATTCATTTTATTATTCAACCTGAACATATACTTAAACAAGGAACATACTCATGAAACAGGACACACTCCTTGATTATGGCACACCTCAAACTACTTGGACTAAAGGAAAACTAGTGCAATTGTTTAATTGCATCTAACAACAGAACAATAAAAATGACTTTGTATTCCTTTGTTTTTTGTTCTTTTTTTTCCAAACCCATTCCATTTGTTCTCTTCTCCCCACAACAAAACCTCCAGTGGTTAGTCCTGGAGACCTGGACACTGCATGAAGCAGACTCCCCATGGGCTGGTCCATGTTTACACAGAAGCATGCAAAGGAGGATACTGCAGCATTTGCAATGCAAATCTATTAAATACGTTATAAATGAACAAGGTGTCCCTTTAACACTGCAATTCTAGAGCCTTTATCTGTGGTGGAAGTTTCCAGTGTATTCATTTATAAAACAGCATACAATCAGAAACAAACAAGGAATTTTGCAAATTGTTTATGTTTTTAACTAGTAAATCTTTCTGAGAGCTGTGTCTAGCGCCGAAACCAAAGCCAGCTATTGAGTAGCCAGAAAGCTACAGTAATGGAATACATGATCATTTCCCTCTTAGCACGCTCTTTGTTTTCTTCTTCCAGGAGCTGGAGACGGCGATTAAGTTTGATTATCTAAAAACAAATAAAGGCTTTTAATGTTTCAGTACAAGTTGCCACACCTTCTAAAAGCTTCTGAATAACCATGTGAAATTAGTATCTCAAACAGATGGATGTTAAACAGTTGATAATTTGATCTCCTGTCTTCAGTCATAGTGATCAGATCCTGCAGTCCCTATTATTTAGGAGCAGAAATGGAGCCAGATTCTGCAGAACCCCAGAACAAGACATGGTATGTGAGGGCAGTCCAGCAGGGGCACAGAGAGGAGCCCTTGCCTTGCCTGTTGGGGGTACCTTTGTAGTCATAGAGAAAACCTCCTCCCCCATTTCACCACTACAGCTTTGTCCTAATGTTGTCAGCTGCTGTGTTTTACATACCTGTCTTCTTAAGGAGGCAGCATCTACGACTGTCATGTCATCTGGAGTTCCCTCGAGCGTCGGATCGAAGGTGGCGAGGCTGTATCTAGCAAAGGAAGGAGAGGGCTCAGCTGTGTCAGCCATGCAGACCAGCAAGTACCATATTTCATCAGCATTCTAGTAGATGTATATTTTGATGGTGATGGAGACAAGAATTATAAATTTTTTTTGCAGCTGTTACAGAGTTGCATCTCAATAGGCTCCTAACTGAGTAAAGCACAAACAGATCTGAAGTGGTTAAGTGCTTGACTAAATTCGGGTTGATTGCTTTCCACACTCAAAATTCTCTACACAGACAAACTTCTTTCTGACACACAGTTCCTCAAAAGACCATTTCCAGTTAACTGATTCATGAAATCTGAACATTGTCTGACTTAAAGTGCCAAAGTTGCAAGAGACCTGGCCAGAGTAGAAATAACGAGAGTCTTGGGAAGAGTCTTGTGCTCAGTACCTACTTCAATATCCAAAGTGGACACTTACTGAGATTAAGAGTCTCAGTCACATTAATCTCTGTATTTTAGGCAGAGAATCTGGCAAACAAAGCCCAGTGCAGAGTCACTCACTCCTTGCTGAACTTTGTGTGCATTAGAAAGTTTGTTCCAGGGCATTCTAAGTTTTCTGAATGCAGCAATTCAGAAAGAGCATTATTCCAACTCCAGGACAAGTTAAATAAATACAGAACATTTATTATCAGTTTGAAAGTGGCAGAAAGTCTGTACAGGTTTGTATTTTGATCAACCAAGTACTAGCTCTTAACCAGATTCATTTCCAGCAACTAACTCTCAGTTTTCTGAATGCAGAAATTCAGAGAGCATTATTCCAACTCCAGGACAAGTTAAATAAATACAGAACATTTATTATCAGTTTGAAAGTGGCAGAAAGTCTGTACAGGTTTGTATTTTGATCAACCAAGTGCTAGCTCTTAACCAGATTCATTTCCAGCAACTAAACAGGTAAAGCAGTTCCTGGTCCTCCACTTACTCCCGAGCTTCTCACTTTGTGTCTTACAACCTCGGTTTCCAATATCAGCTCCCCCTGACTTCCATTCTCATAAGGACCTGTGAACAACTGCTGCAAACAGCTTAAATGGAGCAAAATAATGCCAAGGCTACCAAAATCCCAACAAGCACACCTAAAAGATCATTAAGCATTTAATGACAGTTAATTGTCAACTTGAACTAACAAGAATAGGAGTAGAATTCCTGGAGCTTGCAGAATGCCCTTAAGTGCAGAAAATACTTTTGCACTGCAGGTTTTCCCATCACTTTCCTGAAACTTCTCTAGAATGCCCTCAGCTCAATGCCTCTCTTCTCCCAATAAACTGTCAGGTTTCCACGTATCACTGCCCATCAATACTTTGTTTCTAATTAAGAATTGCTATTTCTACATGAGAATTGCCCTAGTGTGGACTTCACAGTGAGATCTTTCAGCTTTGCAAAAAAAAAAAAAAAGTCTTTGTGTAGCTATTTTTTTGTTAGTAGTATATGGTAAAAAAATTAGAAAATTCCACCAGATGTACAGCACAGCTGTCCCTCACCCTCTCCTGGGAAAGGCAGGGAGGGTCAGCATTTCAGTGAGATGCACATGCCTCCCTCCCAGCTGACATTAAATCAAGAAGGTTACCAGCAAAAACCCCCTTGAGATACCTCTTAGACTATTTTAGAATTCTGAGTTAGAGCAGAATCATCTGTTTGAATCCACTTTCTACTTACACACAAATCTAACCTCCATTTCCATGAAACACCGAAGTCTAAAAGGCAAATGGGAAAAATGGATGTGAAAGGACTGCTTTTCCCCCATCATCCTGACCATGGGATTATGTGCCAATCTCTTACTCACTTCCACTGAGATGATGTCAATCTGCCAAGACAACTGCAGTGAAGAGGCCTCCAGCTACAACCAACAATCACAGGCTGAGAGCACCTCCAAATTAGGTAAGGCCACATTTTCTAGTAAGCTCCCTATTAAATAGCAAATACTTGAACTATACAGCTGATGTAATGTAAGAGCCTCCCCTCAGGCATTAATCTGAGGCAGAGTTCTGCAGCACATTGTATCTACCAGACAACTGAGATCTGGGCAGGTGACTTGGATGGGGAAGGAATAAAGGCCTGAAATACCTCAAGAGTTGAGAGGCAGCATAAAAATGATCACTGTGCTTTAAAATAACATTGCCTGGAAGAGGGAAATAGAAATTTGAATTTTAGAATTAGTGGATCATGACTAACAAAAAAATGCTCTTTACCTGGTGTTGTCATGATGAGGGTTAGAGGAAGTGGTAGCAGCTGACCCACCACGTAACATTGGCCTACAGCAGGATTTTGTAGATTGAAAGCACAAGACAGAAACAGGAAATGACAAGAGATAAGAGGTAAAACACAAAGATCAAAGGAACATCAAAATACTTCCAGATATACTCTATATTTCAATATAACTTCTATAATTTATTTTGTTGTAAATTTCACTTTCATATTTCTCACATTCAAATGTAATCAACACTGACTGGTTTTGCAGCTAAGACGTGTAAGCAAATTTTTGATGAAGCAGATTTGGAGAAGCTTCATTTACAGAAGACAAACTATTGGAATATAAATTTAGCCTTATAAAATAAACATGGGGAACTTCAGGTTAAAAAAAGAAAATTACCTCCCAAATCTAAAACCTCATCATACCAGGAAATCAATAAATGTACTACACATACTTATAAAAGCCCTTTTAATCATCCTATGCTCCCTGCAGGCAAAGGGGAGATTTGACTTTACTGTCAAATTTGTCTATGCTGGATATAATTCAGAAAACCTGGGCTGGCAGGGCCATGTACAGTCTGAAGAGAGGGAGATCTCTCCAGGAAGAAGTGACTACAGGCTTCAAGCACATGTCTTGAACATCCTTACAAGTGTTGCTCTTTTCTCTTTTCTTTCTGAGCAGGGAGAAAGAAAAGGTAGAGCTTTTTTAACTGCTGCCACTTTCTAACATACATGAAATTGTTTGCAAGAAGTTGCTGTACTGCAGCTCACCAGCAGGACCCTCTGACAAGCTGCCACTGTGTTTCCAGTGCCTCTGGTAATGAGGCATTAGGGTTCCACATCACAGGTGTGCAACAAACTCTGCAGGAGCCTAAAATCTCTTCTCAATCTCTTTCATTTTCCCAATGCCAACTGGAGATACTTTTACCATGCATTTAACCCACATATAGTGCAGGCTATAAAACTGAACACAATCTAGGTATGAAAATCTTTACAGCAGGTCCATGTAGGAGGCAGAGCTATGGTGCCAAGGTGGCTGGGAGAACTAAGACCAGCCAGAACTGTGCAAAATATCACAGACACCAGCTTCGCTTCAAAACATCAGGATCTTGGCAAAATCTGCTACCTGATAAACTATTTATTGGGACCAGGTCCTAGTCTAGTTACCTCTGTAAGTGCACACCACAATGTTCTCCTTGCTAGCACTTAGGCCAGCATGATTTGTTTTACAAAACAGAAAGCTCCATTTCTGATACACGCAGTATATGAATGTTCTTACCTAAATGTACAAGGTCTCACAGAAAGTTATTAAAAAAAAAAAGCTATTCCTAACCAGGGAAGTAATTCAGCTGGTCTAAAATCTCTGACAGATGCCACAACTAAATGCTTTGAGACAGTGTAAGAAATTAAGCAAACAGCAGCTATGGAGAAGATCACAGAATTTCTCTGAGAACTTCAGTCACCTGTAACTAACTGGCAGATATGTGAATGGCAGTGCCAGTACCCAGCAGCACTTCCCACACCATCTGACACAGGACAACATTTGGATTCTGTGTCATGAGAACAACAGTCTCAAGTGCTCTCTAAGTTCAGCCTCTGTGCTATCTTTTGGCAAAGTTTTACAGCTGTTGTGGAATTTATCAATCCTAATTCACAACTACCCTTCCCAAGGAAAGCCACAGGCTTGGAGACAGCTGAGGGCTACAGCAAGGCACAAACCCAGAGCACTCTGAGATCTGTGCAAGTCAGCAACTCAAACTAAAGTCTCTGATCCTACTTCCAGGCTGTTAAGATGCTGCAGGTGATTTCTTCCTTTTCTTTACAGTTCACTTTTTATTTCATTACCGATGGACCCAAAAGGAATACCACAATATTGCTCCACCTCTTCTACTTGCTTGTGTTTTTTTTCGTATCAACAGAGAATTGATTACATTGATCACAGTGGCCTCATAACTGAGAACCTTACCCCAAAATTAGCAGTAAGTTTTTTTGGTAAATACAGAATTTACAAATATAATATAGGCAAGACATTAAATGCATGGCCTTCTTTAAAAAAGTAAGTGTACATTAGAACTTTGAATTTTCTGGCTACTTCTGTCAATTCCATCCTAAACATTAGTGCATGATCAGAAGAAGCCATAACACCAAGGTCATGTGTACTCCCTGCAAACACAACAGCAACCTCAAACTTGAAGGGAATGCTCAGGAATACAATTTAATACCAGTGGGAAAACAGGCAGTTAGGCAAGGAACACCTGAACCTGGTCTGTCTCCTGATGCTTCCACAGTGAGGATGCGACCCTAAACACACAGTCTGGGAGGAAAACAACAGGAGGTGGACAATTCAAGAACCTGGGCCCAGTCTCCATCATTCCTGTGCCTGTGAACAGGGGACTGTGGCCAGCACACACTCCTTGCTCAGGCTGTGTTCAGCCCTGGCTGTCCTTTAAAACACCTCTGCAAGTGTCTGCAAGGCCCTAAGAATGGGCAGTAGGACAAAGGGATGTGCTCCAGACAAGAGCTGGGTGAGCTCCTGACGTACAGACAGGACTGGCTGGCTCCAGCTGCCCCCCTTGCCTGTCAGTGCTGCCAGCAGCTCCTCCAGCACAGCAAAGCTGCCTTTCCCAGCCTCCCTCACAGCTGCACACCCACCTCACCACCCTCTGAACCATCATTACCCCAGCCCAGAGGGTACCCCATTAGCCCTTTTTGATGGTCTTAACTCACTTCCCATTTTATTTCTACAATGAAAAATATCTTTAATTTTGTCAATATTAAAAAAATGACCTTATAAAATCTCAGGATATGACTATGTGGATGAAGTCTGGCATTTAAAAAGGACAGTGTTTTTTTAAAAAAGGGCTATCCTAAGGAAAAGGAATTATAAATTGCCATACTCTTTCCTCCTAAATAAAATGTACTGACTCAAGAGATGAGTCAGTTTAGATAAAGTACAGATTTCAAAACAAGTCTATGCAGATATGAAATTGTCTCTTTTTCCTGCATTTAAGACATCACTAAAATCTCTTTAAATGCATGGAGTTTTGGGGGCCTTGTTTGTTTGGCTAGTTTGTTTTCACACTTTCTGCTGCCTAGAGCATAAAAGATCAGTCTTTAAAGGACACTAGGGGTAGGCCCTACAGTATTCCACAGAAATTGAAACAGAAAAATGGTTAGAACTAGAAACCAAAACTGACCTATTGTCCTTGTCCAAGCTGAAGGAAATGCAAGAGTAAACAGTGATCATTAAATTGTGGCTCATTTAAATAATCCTGTATGTGAGCAGTGCTGGCTGAGCTAGGCACAACTCATTATCTGCAGCAGTACCATCAGCACCTACCGTTAGCAGTTTTAGTAGATTGGAAAATGTTTTAGGGGAAAAAAAAAGAAGAAGCTATAAAACAAGTTAAAAATATTTTCAGTGAGTAACACACAGCCAGATCTTGTTAGTTTTAAAAGATGTCTTCAAGTATTAAGCATAAAATGTTAAAATAGGTAAGGCTTTGAGAAAGAAAACACATTACACAGAGCAAAAGAACAGAGTGCAGGTTTAGAGCAATTTAAAATGAATAATACTTTGCAACCATGCAAGTGGATCATCCAAATTTCACATTCCCACGCCAGCTGTAATGGTGGGTGTCTAAACACCCAGCCACAAAGAATACACTTTCACCTTATTGAAAAGTTCAATATTTTAGCACCTATTTATTCATAGGTGACTAGAAACAGGTTTCCCATTCCTTCCAGGAAGGTCAGTAAGAGCACCTCCAAAATTAACTCAGACCAGGATGAGTAACACAGCTTTTGAAGTATTCAGAATCCTAGAATTTTTCTGATAATTGAACCAAGTTGAAAGTGTATGTTTATGGATTTGTTTTCCAGAATCCAAGAAAACACAGGCAAGAACATGCATAAGAGAAGCCAGGAATAAAACCTGTTAGCTTCACAGCAGACTGGGAAAAGGGCTACAGTTCCAATCTATATTTTAACAAGGGCTCTTGGCACAAGACCCTTAAGTGCTACTGTTCATAGACAGTACAATTTCTTCTTATCTGGGACCTTTAATTTGGCAAAGCAAATTTACAATTGTATAATTTCAATATTGATAAGGGAAAAAAAGTATTGATGCCCAACTGTTGATAGATAGGCATCAAAATTTTAACAGCTACAGCCTGGCATTTCACATCAAATAATTCATTAGTTAAGCACCAACCTGCAGTATTTCAAGGGACTCTATGCAGCTGATTTTGTTTGTTTTTCTGAGTCCCACTTTAAGAACAAAAAGGCCAAAAATGCTGGAGTTCTTTACAATTCAGGAATGTTAATATGGGCATTTATATATTGTCAGGTCAGCAAACATGGTGAGCTACAGGAGGTGCCAGTTTGGAAAGTGACTGCAAACACACAGACAATCACAGTAAGATTGGCTTGATAGTCACATTTCATTACCAAAACAACTAGAAAGCAAATAATTTAAACTTCACAGTACACACAGTAAGTGTGCAGCTAAGATAAGATAGCAGAGGCACATGGCAAACTTCAAAGAACTTGCTAGCACAGGCCACACTGAAGGGCTGCAGGAGAAATGAGCAGTTCCTCCCAGTGTTCAATTATTTCCACTAATTCAACCTCCTGGCAAGCCCTGGGGATCTGAGCTAGCCCTACACTGGAGACTGTGTGCAATTGTTACCTGAACTTCTGTGCTGGCATACAAATAACCTGGAAATTGTTTTTAGTGAATGAATATTGCCACTGTTAGTCTTTAGGAATGTTTCTATAGTATTAAACATGCTATTCTTGGAATGCTTCCAAACCCCAAATCCAGACAGTCTAAGGATACACCAAGTGAGCAAGACTCCACTGAAGAGAATGGAAATAACTATACAGGGATTGCCATGAGGCTTGTTCTGGCTTATTACTCAACAAGTGTCAGGTAATCCATAAAATCAGAGACAGCAATAATCAGAGGAGCAACCAACTCCCCAGT
Source organism: Passer montanus (assembly GCF_014805655.1). Lineage (NCBI taxonomy): Eukaryota > Metazoa > Chordata > Aves > Passeriformes > Passeridae > Passer > Passer montanus. The sequence goes on from NW_024369707.1 coordinate 3,926,226, forward strand.
GTCCCCTGCCTTTCCTGCTCTCTGCATCCAGGGTGGCCACCATCAGTCATGTGGCCACCAGAGAGAATCATTCGCAATATAAACCATAAGAGTTTCAAGTCTTGACACATTATCAAAGTAGTCTACAATGCCTTTTAATATTCTACCCTGTTTCTGCACATTTTTAATGCTTTATGACATCATCAACCCAATCTTATTGATTTGCACCACTGCTCACCAACAGAAAAGCAGAAGACAAGGTTGTAAATCTGCAGGCTCAGGGTCAGGTATTAATTGCAGAACACACTGATAACCTTGGACCAGCAAACCCCTTGCAGCCATAGGCTAACCCTTCCTATAAAGATTTTTATTTGGAAGGAAACCAAAACAATCCTATATTTGAAACAGAAGCATTTTGAAATGTGAATTTTGGACATTTAAATTGCTTATGAATAGTGAAAGCAAAGGAAAGCAAAAGCAAAAAATTTCATCTCATTGTTGTATAAACAGAAACCAAACTCCACTAAAAAGGAGAAAAGAAAAACAAAGCAGCAGAAGCTGGCAGAACCAGTGACAACCAATCACCTGCGGTTTTCATCCAGCACATCCAAGACCTGCTGGTAAGCCCTACGAGTGGAAGACTGGATAAACGACAAAATGCCACGAGCAGAGTAAAGATTAATTCCATCTTCAGGTAACATATTGGGAGGACAGACACGAGCCTGTTGCAGTGATGGGGTCACACTGTTTGTACAAGCATAGTAAATGAAGAGAGAAACACTGGAGTCAGATTTTAAATGACAAAAAGCTTTTCAGATAGACACCATTCCAAAATGCTTATTGCTTGCTTTTGGATTACCCTTCTCCCACCACTGTAAGGTAACAATCCCAAATTTGAGCAGTGTGGGGATTATGTGCTGCATTTACATTTGTTCATCACAAAACACACACAGGTAGCAATAAGGACACAGTTTTGATCTGTTATACAAGTTATTCCTAGAAAGTGCTTGTACAGCTAAATCTGTACCTGCTGAAGTCTGTGCTCAAGTCCCCACTTGACATCAATGAGAGGAGTGTTTTTACCATCACTGGCATTTTAAGAAAATCCTACACATCATCTCTTTTCAAAACACAAGCCTTTTTCAATAAGAAGAATCTCACACAGAACCCCTTCAACAAATTTTTTGGAAGCTGTGATCAAGACAGTATTTTGATTTGCACATGAACAAGTTTAAAGGCAAACTGCAACAAATTCCAAAAATAGTACAAAATTCACATCCCAGTGACAATGAATTACATGCTCCAACTTGTTGACTAGGAAGCAAAAAATATTATTTAAAATATGCAGGACTGGACTTCAAACATGGCCATTATACCAAACTTGTTTATCAGAGAGAAAATAGCTTTGATAAACTGCCTATGATTTGCTTATGTTTCTTTACATTCAAAGCGACTTCATTCACTTTTCCTGCACACAGCAAGAAATTTTTTTTAATCTGGAAACTTTATTAGAGGTGAGATGATTTTTTAGTAGGAATTAATTTGTGTTAACTTAATGTAAATATTAACACACATGCAAACCAAGTGCAAGCCACTGTACTCTTTAAATCTTGGGTTAGTTTTTATTCTGAGATTAGCACCCATAATTCAACACATTTCCTTGTCACTTGTGCTTTGCTACAACAGCTTTGGATTTAAAATGTCAATCTTTTTGACCTTGGCATTTTAATAAAACATTAATGCTAAGTACTTGGAAATTGGTTTGATATTTGGCTAATCTCTAGCTGGGTCAGAATTCTGTGGCTACTCTTACTTTGAACAGAATTGCTCTGCACATGGCTGGCAGCAAGATCACAAAACTGAGTGGGACAGAAAGTTCCATTGAACAGACTGAATCAAAGAATGTTACACCAAAAACGTCACCTCTCCCACAGCAGAGCTCAGCCATCCTGGGCTGCAAGGGACATTCACAGACTGCATTTCAATAAATATCTGGTTGCTTCCTTACAGCTTTTATTATTTCCCCACACTTGTAGAATCCACCTTTTTTCTACATTTATGATGACTTTATTTTGTAATCAATTTTGTAGTGGTCACACCCACACATTTCACTCTGGAATTGCACTAGAAACGCCAATATTCAGCAGAAAAAATATCAAGCAGCAGGGGCAAGTTCAAAATATTGACACTAAAATGAATTTATCAGAATTTTTACTCCTTGTAGATTTGCTGGATTGAGGCAAATGAAGGAAGAGTTAAGACTTGAAATCACAGTATATTTTACATTAAAACTAATTTCTCCTGTACATAACTTCAGAGATGTGCACAACAGGGTGAAAGACAACTAAATAAAAAAAAGGTAGCAAATAGTATTTAAACATATTGCAAAACAGAAAAAATTGTGGAATTCCTGTTGTCCAGAATGGTATTAGTATAAATACTACAGTAATGATTTTTGCATACAAATATTTCTGTATACTAAAAAGATTCTAAAAAATTAAAAAGCAGAACAAAAAACCCCAGTTTTAACTAGAATTAAGTTACATGTGCTGATTAAATTCAAAGTTATATAATAAGGAAAAAATCAAAACCCAAGAATAATTCTATAAAGGGCACAAAGGCCATGACTGTGGGGTGGAAAGAGAAGCAAAATTTTCCTTTTTCAGGATTTAAAATTGCTGTCCTGTAAGCATCTGGCAGTCCTTTGGACTGTATCAGAGACCATGGAGAAGAAATATTATGAAGCAATTACCTGATACACAAATCAACCCAGATAACAAAAGAGAAAAAAATCTCTGCCATAAGGAAATTCTCTAATATGTAATATGAGCACTTATCATTAGACATTGTGGCTATCCCCCCTTCCCCCCTCCATTTTCAGTGAAATGGTCCTAGTTGTAGGTGTAATTTTGTTTCTCATCTCTGAAAAGAATTCTTACATACAGCTCCAGCCACTGTAACCTCCCTGGTTACAGACACCAATTCCAGAGCTTGGAACCAAAACAGAATGAAATTACAGACATTACTCTGAGAGAGTACAGCAGCATTTTGATGTATGCAGTTTTTAGCTTAGCAGCAATCTCCCCTAAGTCTTGTCAAAGCATTTGTGGTGTACCCAGGCTTCATTTCAGGTATTTCTCTGACTTGCAGTTCTGGCAGTGTTAAATGAGAGGTAAATTTAAATTCACTTTAAATTCAAGCACACAGACAGACATGTTAACCATCACCTTTTCCTCCATGACTTGCAAGAAGAACAGAATTTCTCAAACTGTGAAATTGAACTCTCTAGAAAGATGTGTTATTCTAAGGAAAAGGCTGGAGCAAAAAGAAAATTAAGTGCTGCCCACTTTTCCATGCACTCTTGGTGGTTTGGTGATTTCCAGCAGAGAAATGGAATCCTTGCATTCAGCATTGGCTGACAATGACCAACAAAAAGCTTTGTTTCTCCAGCTACACAAGCCAAAGAACGGAGTGTCAAACAAATTAAAGCTATTTTGAAATTTAATTGTCCCTTGGCTATCAGGTGTTTTTCCCTGTGCTTTTTACGGAGGGGAAACAATTTGGCCAAGTTTGAGAAACCCTGAAGCAAAATTAGAAACCACACATTCAGTGTAGATGTTTCAGATTTTATGTTCTAAACTGCAGGTCAGAATATTAGTATTGCTGAGAGCTACAGAATTACACAATCTTGCTTTTCATACAGCAGGGAAGGTTCAGGCTTACGTGCAATCCTTAGTCGAAAGAGGTGACTGGAACCGTGGCATTTTATTTCTTGGGACAGTATCTGATCTGTGCCACCTTGAATAATAATTGTAATCTCTTAAGTAGGCATCCTTGCAAAAAGAGGGATTGTAATTTAGAGAGCTGTCATTATTGATACACAGACAGTTATTGCACCAGCAGGTACTTGTTAGACCCAGGATTTCTAAGAGCATTAGAGAATTACTGACTTTAGTGAAGCTCAGCTGCCAAAAAAATCCTCAGAAGTGTCTCTGCATGCAACTGGATGACAAGAAGAGAAAGACAATGGAAGAGAAACCACTACTTATACATGTCAAGAACACCATGATAGGCAGCCCAGCCAACTCTCACTTGAACCATCTATCCCAGAATGTTTGATTTTGTCACTTTCTAAGTCAAGCCTTGGAATTTCACAGAGTACATCTGAATATTTTGTCCAAGGAGGACAACAGTGTTGTAGACTGAAACTTGAGAACTGTAGTCATATTTTGAAAACAAAAGTTTTAAAAGGCAGTGCTCCAAGCACCTCTTCAATCCTCATCACAGCATCTAAGCAGCCCACGTGGACTTCCTTTTCTATTTGAAGATGTGAACCGAACCAAAGCACAAAAACAAAGAGCTGATTTTTGTCAAAGTGGAGCACCACAGCATTTGTTAGTGCAGAAGTGCACTATTTGTTCAGCCAACAACGTAGACTAAAACTTGAGAACTGTAGTAATATTTTGAAAACAAAGGTTTTAAAAGGCAGTGCTCCAAACACCTCTTCAATCCTCATCACAGCATCTGAGCAGCCCACGTAGACTTCCTTTTCTATTTGAAGATGTGAACCGAACCAAAGCACAAAAACAAAGAGCTGATTTTTGTCAAAGTGGAGCACCACAGCATTTGTTAGTGCAGAAGTGCACTATTTGTTCAGCCAACAACACTGGATATAAGAACTTCAGGAGCAGCTAGTTTCTTGTATTCTTGTAATTAACTGGAAAATTAGTATTTCCAGATGGTAAAGGAATTCCAAGGTAATATAAATGAGGCAAAAGTAGCACAATTATGTTTTCTGTAGTGCAAGGAATAGATTTACATGAAACTTGTAATTTTTTTGCAGTTTACACTTTATGTTCTGAGGGCTTAAACTGTGAGGAAACAAGAACCAAGAGGTTACTTTTTCATGAAGTACAGAAGGTCTGGAATTCCTGTATTTGTGGGAGCCACAGAGGTTCCACTGTGACCATGGTGTTTTTACAGTCTGAATTTCTATAACATTCTCCTGAGAGGTAGCTGGGTACAAAGTCACATTCTCCACTTGGAGAGTGCCAAAACCCAGATGATGGACAAATGTCAGACTCAGCATCAGAGTCCCATAGGACATTCAAAGTGATTTCTTTCTTTGGATCATATTGAATCAGAAGAACAATTGTGACAGAGAAAGAAGCCATTTCTAGGAACCTCTGTGATTTCAAAGCAGATGATCTAACACTAGACACAGCATAACTTCTGTCAAAAGAAAACAGCCACCTGGGAGAACAAGAGAAAAATGAAGCTCTACTAAAATACATTATCTGCAGGTCAGAAGTGCAGAATACTGCAATGAAGAAGGATCTCTTCCACATGGGCAGTAGAGAATACAGATCTGAAGGCTCAATATCATCTAGATGTTATTTATCTTACAAGCAAGAGAAGAGATCCTGGATCAATCAAAAAGATACAATAGAAGGTGCTTGGCATTGGAATTATGATTTATTTGACAGACCCTATCAAGCACTAGTGTGGGTATCAAGAAGGAAAACTAATCTGTAGATGTGTAATAATTTCCTGGCTTTTGTAAATGATAAACTGAGTCATGCCAGTGGCCAGTCAGATGTTCCTTGGTCACAGGCTTTTTAAATTGATAGGATTCCAGGTGCTTATTGTATTGCTAAGCCTCTGAAAGACTGATAGTAGATGACAGCAAACAACATTCAGACCATGTAAAGCCAGTAATTCTATATATAACTACTGAGTGACAGCAAAGCACATGGGTGAATTTTACAGATTTAGGATTTTCAAACTCAAGAAGTCCAGATGTGAGAACTCTGACAGAACTACAGGCAGAGCTGATCTTACAGTTTTCTCAGATGGCTGGCATGGCCCATGACTTTTGGAAGACTAAACTAACACGGGGATCAAGTGTAAAGCAATTTCAAGAAATGGCAAGAATTTCTTTACCAACTGCTTTTTCCTTTTAAGTGCAGTACACCTAAGACTGGCAAAGTAGAGCTGGCAGCATCAAAGGGAGAAATATTTCCACAGGAAGCTCCCATCACATGAAGACCATGGTACTCCAGCATGTACCATGCCCAAACTGCCAGATGGGCAAGAGAAAGCCTTTCTAAAGGGGCAAGATAGTGTGTGCAGTCCAACAGGACATTACTGGATAAATGACACCACAGGGAACTTGGACACTGAGGAGGCTGATAGAGCACCCAGAGACTGAGCTGGTCAGGCACTTAAAGATGGCAATCTGAGTTTTGCCAGTGCAGTAAATGTGTGTGACTCTGCAGACCTGAGCAACTAGACTTGTGCAATCTATAAACTTGTGTGAACCCAAAGTCTGATCAAATAACAAGGGGAAGATATGAAACAGAATTTCCATGAATATCTGGAAGAGAAGGAGAAGTGTAACATGTCTGGAACATGCATCAGAGCACATTTAATTTTAGCCAAATTCACAGGTGGACAGATATGTGGTACACACAGTACCTCCTGGTGCCCCTGATGTCAATAAAGGAAACAGGCATTTCTAGGGCATACTGCACTTGATCTACTTTGGACTAAAAATAGGTAGATGCTAAGTGGGCTATGCACTTATTTCCTTCAGTTACTGAAAATTAAGTTTGATGGTGATCTAGCAATAGTGTTATACAGTCTACATTGGGACAGATGAATCCCATCCTTCAAATCTTAAATTTAAAGCCTTTTCTAAGGCAAGTATTTCTTATGGCAGCTGTATTAAAATTCACACATAAAAGATTCCTAAGTGTTATATTGCAAAACCAGTTATTTCCAGGTGGAAAGATGCTGTCATTCAGAATAAGCCATGATTAATCCAAGACTATCATATCTAATAAAAATTTACAGACATGTATGTCTTCAGAAGTGCAACCTTGGAAGAACAGATGAAGTTTCCAATTCTAAGTGCTCCTTGCCATTTTGGTTAGAAAAGATTAAAATATATATACCCACAGATTCCAATACATGAAGTACAGTGACACTACAGAAAAATTACTTATTCTAATATTTATGAGAAAACAAAAGTATTTCTTCTCCGATTAATGAAATTCATTATAATATTAACAGTGGGAGAACTGGGAACATTTTGATGCACAATGAATGTTGTTTCCTGAAAAGTCAGGGGGAAAAAATATTGTACCAACTCAGAAACTGAAAAATCTCGTGAAATAACAATTCCTGGTAAGTGGTGAAACCAGCTGTGAGCCACAAACACTTCCACCCATCCACTGCAAGAAGTCACCTCCCTAAACAAAACCCACAGAAGAGAAGAAAAAGGCTGGTGTTACAACAGTTAAATGATGTTCTTGCCACAACACACGAAACATTAGCTGGGAAAAGCAGGTAAGGAGGAGGTAAGGAAGGAAGGCAGGGTGTCCCAAAGCGGCAGCAGGGGCCCTGCAGGGGGCTGCACTCACATGGAGTCGTTGCGGGCCAGCTGCCCGTTGTGCCGCGTGGCGTTCTCGCTCATGGAGCGCTCTCTCTTCAGCCTTCCCACCGAGCGCACCTGCAGCACGGAGCAGAGCACACGTAAAAGCCAGAGAGCTCCAGGACACAGCACCTCACTGACTGCAGGACTGTCACTCACATCTGCCCTCACATACTAAGGCACACTTTCAGGGGTTTCACAGTGATTAGGAGGAAAACAGCTAATGACAGATGTGATGCTGGTATGTGTACAATCAAGCTCCAAACTGTTGTTACCTATCTGTGTGACCTGACACACAGCACTGGGCTCTCCTGCAGGACTGTCACTCACATCTGCCCTCACATACTAAGGCACACTTTCAGGGGTTTCACAGCGATTAGGAGGAAAACAGCTAATGACAGATGTGATGCTGGTATGTGTACAATCAAGCTCCAAACTGTTGTTACCTATCTGTGTGACCTGATGTCAAAATTACAAACCAACAGAATTTTCAATATTCTCTGTATATTTTCGAGATACTCAAAGCCCTCTGGACACAATCCTGAGTAACATGCTCTAGGATGACCCTGCTGAGGGAGGCTGGACTAGATCAACTCCAGTGACCCCTTCCAGTCTTACCCATTCTGGGATTACTTTCCATCACCAGAGATAAATATATTTCTATTGTATTTTATAAGCCTATAAAATATGCAGCTTCATAAATAATTTCCCATTTTTAAAGTGTTAGTTGCCATTATTCACCTGGATGCCAATGTTATACCATTATTTGAAGTTGTTTTTTTTCAGAGTTCTGTTAAAACTCATTAATTCTTTGTGGTGTATTATCTGGCCATGAAGTCCAGAAGTCAACCACATACATTATAATGTATTACTATATACAATACAAGAATCTTATATTTTTCTGGTACTCTATAAATCAAAAAAACCTTACAGCTTTCTCTTCATCACAAAGGGTTTTTTGTTAGAAATATTTTGAGTAGTTCTAATTATGACTTTATTTTTGTAAGTAGTGAGTAAGCTTGCTGAGCATGGCAATTCCAGGCCATCTGCCACTTCAAAGTCTAAACAGAACTACTATAGTGCTAATAAAAATACTTTTGTATTTTCCCAACATATGTCACCACCAAGTTAATCTGCACCACAGTAGAGAAATCATTGGTCATTTCACTTTCTTTAGCAGAATGCTTCTCATCTAAGGAAAAAGCAAAATAAGTACTGGCCTCTTCACTTTGAGGTGTCTGCTGTGGAGGTTTTTCTAGGTCCAAAAAATCTAGCGGTCGATCACTAAGAGAAATAACACGGGGAGGAGTTTTCAATGCCAGTGGTTTGAATGGAGTAGACTGAAGAATGTCAAGGTCTGCTGGTCTGGAAAATGGAATGTCTTCACTATTACCTGCAAGAACATAAATTGTCAATAGAAAGCAAATTGTTCTGAGGCCTGAAGGCCAGTGCTTAAAGTTCAAAAGAACATCACAGCAGTAACTTCTCCTGCCTATGCCAAATTATTAAGTATAACCTTCTTTAACAGGTCTTGTATGTTAAAAACTACTGTTGGAGTGCTCATAAAGACCATATTGACACTTATTTGAGCAGTTTCTCTGAGGACAATGACCCTGAGTAACCCTGAACCACATCAACTGTTATGCAGGTGAGAGCACTCAAGACACAGTCCTATCAGTGTCTTTGACTTTGACATCAAAGCATAAAATAAATGCATGTCACACATTTTGCAAACTCTTAGACATTCAGCAGTTCTGGATTTGTCACTGTGAAGCCCATGACCACAAATACTGAAGTAATATTGATGGAGTCCACTCATAATAGACAGATTCAGAAAAAATTAGGACTCTGATTAAAATCAAAACCATTTTGCATGACAAATATAAAAAAGTAATATTGATGGAATCCACTCATAATAGACAGATTCTTGAAAAAATTAGGACTCTGATTAAAATCAAAACCATTTTGCATGACAAATATAAAGTCTATCCCCAAAATTTGCTACAGTTACTTTAGCTTACAGTTAATTACTAAAAATTGAGTGTAGATCAATAAACAGTAATTTTTTCTCCAAAAATAGCATAGTAAGATGAAACATCAGTGATTAAACCTTCTGTTCATAATTAATTCATCAGCTGTCTCCATTATAAGCTACACTAAAACTATTCATGAAACATTTTCAGACCTTAAAAAACTTCCCAAGTTAAAGAGCTTTAACTGTCTAAATACCAGAAAACATTTTATATATTATTCTTTTAAAAATGACATATCAATATATATTTTTTTTCATCCAGGAATGTGGGGAACTAATTTAACTTTTCACCCGCACTGCGATGCAGACCCACCTGCCACTACAATCCGCTCTGGAACCTGCATCGTTACACTGGCATTTGGGAATCCTTCCTGGCTGACCTTGTCCAGGTCAGAGTTCTGAGGAGCCACCTTGAGCTTCTCGGGGACCCTCATGCGCTGGCTGATGCCCTCGGTGTATTCCATCTCGTACTGCAGCCGGTTCATCTCGGCCATCTCGGCAGCCGGCGACGGGAACGCCGCCCCGCTCATCCTGCCAAGGCAACCCACACTCAGACAGGGACACGGACACAGCAGGAGGAGGGACAGGAGATGCTCTGCTCACACTGCCAGGGAAGTGGGAGATAATAACTGAAGAGTTACTAAAGGAACAAACTGCGCAGTAAAATTCATAGGAAGGGCAGTCACAAAGTGCTGAGAGGTGCAGGCAATGAAAGAAGAACAAAGTGAAACTGTAGACAATGATCAAATTGAGGTTTCTCAAATTGAGCCATGACAAATTTTAAAAAAGCCAACAAAACAAACCAACCTGGAAATTCTGCAGGTAAGGTACTATTCCTGTACTGGCTGACAGAAATAGAAACATAAACAAACACATCAAAGAATCGGTAGGATTGGTAGGAAATTATTCAGGATTGGTGAGAATTAAATTACTGATTTGCATTTACAGAAATCCAGTATATTTGAGTTGAGAAAATGGCTGAAGTCTCACAAAACTGCATTTTGAGGCATGGGAAGACAGAAGAGACACAGCCTGGGCAGAAGCCTCCTGCTCACTGTCAGTCACCCAGATCTTACAAGGACAAAGTTCCTTATCAACAGCCTGTCAAATCAGCTTGAAAACTGAGAATATTCATAACCCTTCCCAAGTGCAGCAATTCTTTAAATGTCTCACTTCTATATTTTTCTGTAAATTAACATCATACTTTTGTGGAACTGATACAAGATGAGGAGCAGACGACAGAATAAGACTTTATTTAACCTTAAAAGCATTTGCCAATACTTTATATATACATTTTCCTAGAAAAGCAGTGGAATTTCAAATGAAACAGTGAACGAGTTCCCTAGAAACTGGGCTGTGAGAAACTTACAAATGCAATTGCTGGGAGCTGCGGCAAAGACCAAGGTAACTGGGAGTCTGAAGTTAGATTTAGGGTCGAGAGAAAAAGCAATCCTAGAGCTGTGCCTGGGGGTGGCTGGAATGGGACCTCAGAGAGCTGGGAGAGCTGATTACCTGGGCAGTGGCCAGTGCACCTGGCTGATGGCTCAGACCCAGATAATGGCCACGGGCTCGGATAAGAGACACTGCATTTGGAGAGGGGCTGGAGATGGGCTCCCAGATGAAACACTGAGCTGCAAGAACTGACTGTGGGAAACTTTTCATCCAGGCAACAGCTGGGGGGGCTTGTCAACAGCTCACACTGAGATGATGGTTTTTTAGGGTAAGAATAGGAAAACAAAGTTTCTAGACAGATATATACATGCACAACATGTAAACATAGCTTACATTGGCAAACCTGCCTATGCAAAGCATGGCTTAGTCCAGCAGAAAATCTACGAGTGGTGTTGCTTAAGTAGGTCCCTAAATGAAGAAATGCACCCTGGCAAAAAGGCAGGGTTTGCCACTAAAATTGCAACTACATTCCTTTACTATTTTTGGCAGCAAGGCCACGTCTGTCGCTGCGTGTGCACTCTGCTGAGCTGAACGTGCAGAACACAAAGCAGCCAAGGCAGGTGAGCCAGCCCAAACCCTCCCTCCCACCATCCCACAGTACTTCCACACTGACCAAGAAACCTTGAATAACCCTCACCAATGGACAGGAGCACAGAGAAGGGTCTGGGCTGTGTAACACATGAATGCACACACACCGAGTGTGATCACCTGGCAGTCCATCCTCGGTGTTATTTGCAAGGCTCCCTATCACCACAGATCAAATAAAGTATCTCAATAATCTCCAAGTGTCACTGTAGCACAGCAGGAGAACAGGTGAGCAGGGAGCAGGCTAAAAGGTCACTGTGTAACCTTAAAAAAGGTCTATGTAAACTTTAAAAGAGTTAGTTTTAAATGAAATGCTTGGAGTGCTGCACATTTAATCCACCTGTATTAACTATCACTGTTTGTATCAAGTGAAAGAAAGTGAAACAACCCATTTAACTAGGAATAAACACTTTAGAGCAGTTCAAGAGGTGCTTAAGCATCTGTCACTTCAAAAACGTTAAGCTTTTCACATGGAGTTTTTTCATCCCTGCCTTTTGATTTTACAGATTAGATTTGCCCCTCTTGCAAGACATTGGCTTGATCAGCGATCAGCCAGTGACACCAACAAAGCCATCTGAGACTTCTACATTCCAAAAGGTGCCTTTAATTTCAAACATTGTGATCAGTAAAGCATTTCCCAATCTCATAAAAATCATAATGTCACCAGAGAGACCGAATTTTAAGAACTTACAGTAGCCAGAGTATTGACTGGCAACAGCTTTAAGCACGCTTACTGCTCACATGTGACAAAAGGTGTTTTCCTGCTTTGCTCTCATTTGGAAACACCTGGCTGGCTCCAAGTTCAGTGATCAAGTATCCCTGCCCTGCAGCAGTGTTTCCACCACAGCTTGGTGACGCTTTTGGACACAACTCTGCTTGCACAACAACTGCTTTCCAGCTGCAAGGCAAAACCTACACCAAGCCAGGCAGCAGCAGAAAGTATTCATAAACTAAATAGCAGTGTGTGGGTTTAGCAGCGCTTGCCAAGGCCCTACAGATGCAAAACCTCAATATCTTCCTACTCTTGTCTACTTTGTGTCATCAAGAACTGGATTTGCTGTCAAAGTGATTTCAAATTTTAGTCCTTTTTACAACAGAACAGCACAACAAGAAACAGTGAGATCTCAGCAGGAGATAAAACCTTTTAACGAAGTTTCTGAACAAAACAAAGTTATGTTTTCTGCAATGTCCTTGTTATACAAAGCATTTTACAGAAAGCATTAATAATAAATCAGGAGACTGAGGATTTTAAAATTGACATTTACAGAACTAAGTACCTCTTAAAAAGGCATGATGATAGAACTCTGAGAATGATAAGACAATAAAAATCCAATAATAAATACAGGACAAATAGAGAACAGCTGAAGTGCAAATGAGTACCAACAACATTTAACGAAAAAAAAGGAAGGAAGGAGAAATCCAGAGGATGATAAGGCAAGAGAAAACAAGAAAAGGTTATATGTTCAGAAAGACACAGGAGTACCTCCTTCTCCTAAATAAGAACAGAAGAGATGAGGATGAAGCAATGCATACAAATGTGAGGCATGACTTTGGCAGCATTTTGGCCATAATCAGACACTGGCCATATCTGTGGGGCAACCAGCAATGTTCTGCACGGTGTGGGGCCCCAGATACAAGATGAGCTCTGGTAACAGTATGGCTCTGCCAGCACTGAGCTCAGAGAGGTTTCACACCAAACTGCAGCTCCTCCAGCTCCATTACTGCCTGTTCCTGAGGCGGCCACTTCACAGATCCTCTGTCCATGTGCACGTAAGCTACAAAGTGTTCCTTTGGCAAGCACCCAGTTATCCCTGGACAAGGAAAAGGGGGAAGAGGAAGACTCAGAGCAAAGTTGAGGATGCGAATTAAGGACCCGAAAGACCTTATTCTGGGGCCCTGTAAGTGTCAGAACACAGATCAGAGAGGCCGTGAACTCACAGAAGGGGGAGAGGAGCACCAGGGGCAGGTCGGAGCTGCTCTGCAGAGCACTGACAGGAGCTGAACTCAGACACTGCACTGCTCCCTCGCCTCAGCGCTGGGAGGACATCGAAATGTACCTGTGACACACCAGCCAGGCTATACGACCACAAAGCGCTGGGTTCTCTCAAGTTTGTTTTACTCCAGCAGAATGCTTTAACACAAAATACTTATTTTTTTTAAAATAAGAAAAAAAAATACTGGGAAACGTTAGAAGAAGAACGTCACTCTGACAACCATTTTTCTGGAACACCCAACTATTCACTGCGCGGTGGCGGCATTGAAAGCGGTCGGGAATTCAGGGGGTGTGGGCGCTTCCCTCCCTTCACGGGGGTCGGCACGGCGGCCCAGCCGATAACGCCCGGGGGATCGGGGAGCTCGCGGCTGTCCCGGGCGGGCGGAGCCCCCGGCCCGGGCTCCGCTCCCGGCGCCGAGCGCGACCCGGCAGCGACCCACAGCCCGAGGGGCCCGGCCGGGGCAGTGCTGGCAGCCGGGGCGGGCCCTGAGGGGCCGGGGCTGAGCGGACACGCGGGGAGCGGGGCACACACGGGCTGAGGGGCTGCGAGCGCGCCGAAGGGCCGGCTGCGGCCCCGCGGGCAGGCCGAGCCCTCCGAGCGGAACTGGGGCCGCTGCTGCCAGGCCCGGCGGTCCGTACTCACCCGTGCGGCGGCAGGAGGCGGGGGAGCGCTGCCAGCCCAGCCCGGCCCGGCCGGGAGCGCGTCAGGCACCGCGGCACCGCACCGCGCTCCGCGCGTCAGCCGCCAAACGCGGCCTGGCGTGTCCCCATCGGCCTTCCGTAAGGGCCGCGAGTCACGTGACCGAAGACGGGCGGAAGCGGCTCTCGCCGGTGCCTCACGTGTGAGGGAGGCGGGGGCAGCCATCTTTAGTGAGGGCAGGCGTGCGCGGCGCAGGCGCGTTGGAGTGCCCGGCAAGGTGACCCGCGGCGCGGGCCCGGCGGGCGGCGATGGCGCAGCCCGGCCCTGCCCAGCCCGGCCCGGCCCAGCACTGCCGAGCCCTGTCCTATCCTGCCCAGCCCGGCCCGGCCCAGCACTGCCGAGCCCTGTCCTATCCTGCCCAGCCCGGCCCGGCCCAGCACTGCCCAGCCCTGTCCTATCCTGCCCAGCCCGGCCCGGCCCAGCACTGCCGTGCCGGAGAGCCGCGCTCTGTGCCGCACACGGAACGCTGCCCTGAGCCCCGTGCGCGGCCGGCGTGGCCGGGTGTGCTGAGCTGCGGCACGGGCAGGAGCCGGGCAGTGCCGGGCCCTGAGCGCTGCCCCGGGGCAGCCCCGCTCGCTCGGCCCCGCTCGGCCCGCAGCCATCGCCGCCCCGCTAGCGGCACAGGACGTTCGTCCCCACACGCGGGTGACAGCCGCGCCTTCCCCGCTGACCCCCAGCGCGCACCGCCCAGCTGGGATGGAGCCTTGCAAGGGCAGCACAGCTGACCCTTCCCGAAACTGGTTATCAGCGAACCCAGGGGCTGCTGCATCGCCTAGCTCAGTTCTCCAGCTCCGCACAGGAAAACACAATGAAAGATGCTGTTGTGTCTAGGAGGTACTTTTTAAAAAGAAGAAAGCAGGCTCAGAGCTTTCTCTATCTTTGGATTTATGAGTACAATGTTTTGGATGTCAGAAAGTGTAGCAGTTCTACCACAGAAGCATGTATTGATCAAAGGCTTGCAACTTGCTAATTCAGCTCTTCACAAATATCAACAGCGCTGTTTTACATAGGCCAGTGGTCAGAAATATGATCCCCTACTAAACAGAAGCTGTCTAACATTGAGAAAGATACAGTAGTTGCCTTAAGATCTTACATTTGGTCTTCTATTTGGCCACCTTGAAATAAAACTACCCCAAGCACATCTTACCAGGCAATCCTCATCATTCACTCATATATGGAGTTCTCAATTTTAACTCTTCTTTAACATTTTATAAATTACCAAAAGGATTTAGTATTTAAAATAAAATCAAACAAGAAAACCACAAAGCAATTATTGTCTAAAAACTTGTTCTTCAAGCACACTCCTCTCCTGTGATTCCCCATATGTAATTTTATGTTGAGATCAGTTTTGTGTCTGGTTTTGTTCCATTGAATATATGACTGTTGTTAATAAATTGTTGTTAATAAATTCAGTGGCCACAGACAAGTCACTGGAGTAGTTTTGACTCCCAGGAAATCTTCCAGGGAAGCTTCAGTAGGGATTTTAGCATAGTATCACATTATGAATTACCATTAGAGGGGCACAACTGCCCTTGGCCCCTGTCTTCTGTCCCAGCTCAAAAAGAATTGTCTCTCAGGAGGTTCTTTCCTTTTTTGCATTGTGTACAGGTCCTTGCACAAGTAACTTTCTTCGACAGTTTGAATATTTTGCTGCAAATATCGTTGATTTTCAGATCAGTGATTTAAAAGGCCATCTTTAAGCATGTTGCATACAACAAAGTTCTGCTGGTTTGTCTTTTTTATTTTCGTGCTGAACTCTTGGTAATTTTAGGTTGTGCCATTTTCTTTAAGCACACTCTGTACCAAGCATCATACAGCCACTCACTCCCCACCTCACCTTGGCATGGGAGGAGAATCAAGAAAATAAAATAGAACTCATGTTGAGGTAAAAGTGGTTTTATAATCGAAATAAAGTAGTAATGATACTACTACTATTTAATGTAATAAAAAGGAGGAGCTAAAACCCAAGTAAGACAAGTGATGACAATGCAGTTGCTCACCCCTGCTGCCCAATGCCATGCTGGTCCCTGACCCACCATCAGCCTCCCTTTTGTAGGTAATTTGCCCAGTCCATAGACTGGTATGACATTCTATGGTGTGGAATTGCCAGTTCAGGGCCTCTGTCCCAGCTGTGCTTCCTCCCACATTTCTGTGCCTCTCCTCACGGGCACACCATGGGACACTGAAAAGTCCTTGACTGAAACACTACTGAGCAACAACCATCAGTGTGTTGGCAATAGAAGTTATCAGTTAGCAATGTAAACTCTCATACTGCATCCAGAACAGCCCTGAACCAGCTGATAAGAAGGAAAACCCCAGCTTATTACAGCATCCTCTGTAGGAATATATATGGGAAGGAAGCTGGTATGCACAGACCCAGCTTGGGTATTTACACTCAAGTCCTAAACTTGCAGTGTGGTCCAGGTCAGAGGGAGCAAGGTCTTTCTGAGGACAAACCCACCCCCTATGTTTTAATCCCAAAACCCTTTTTTTTTTTGTATGCCCAGGTAGTGGACAAGAGCATTAGTACTGGAAAGGGAAACAAAAAAAGCCAACATGGAAATGGGTATTTTATTTAGTCAAAATATCTTTATTTGGCTGTATTTAGCAGAATACAGCCACCATTATTTGCTCATTGTTCCCAATTTCTCATGCATCCATTCTTTCAGTACAATATATTAACAGCTTGCACCTCATCAGCACTTTCCAGTTAAGGCTCCCAAAGCATTCACAGACAGCAGTTAACTAATCCTCACAACAACCATTAGCAGTAGGGAAGTAAAATAATTTGCAGCTGCAGTGAGAAGTTAACATCAACTTTTCCCAAGTTTTTCTTTGATTTCCAGTGTCTAGCTTGTATTATGCCAGGCGTGACAAACATGTGTCCCTGCAGTTGTATTTCATGCTTTTGAAAGAAAGACTCACTTTGAGCACTCAGAATCTAGAGCTATTTATCAACATCTTTCTTTAGTAACTTTTGAAGGCCACAAAAAAAGTGAGCAGCAGAATCCAAAACTAGGAACAAGGCATAACTTCCAGTTATATGCTATACTATGAGACATAATTCTCTGTAACTTACCTTTGGACTTCAAAGCCACAATCCATTCCCTTCTCCTTACACATTTTTCTCTACTGGACACACTTCCAGCAGACTTCAGCCTCAGGTACTCACATTTGCATTTTACTAGCTAGTTTTATGTGGAAGTCTCCACAGTCATCAATTCTATGTTTGGATGACTGCAACGAGCATTAATGAAAGAAAGAAACCACCAGCACCCCAACAACCTACCAAGCAACAGGTGTGGACTTTGAGTATTTAAAGCAAACTTCAGAGTTTATGGAACAGTCTAGTATGGGATTGTTTTAGGGAGGATAACCTCAGCCCCAGGCTTGATTCAAATCAAAGACTAACTATTAACTGGACATTAATACCTCTTATCAGTAGTGCATCTGCAAAGAGATTCTTCATTAAACCCTGTAAATTCACAGTTATACCTTGCAAACAGAATTACTATGACTGTTCAAGCAAACCATTTTAAAATATCCATTCAGTTCATATAAATGGTATCTTCATGTTAACTCCATCATAAGAAATTGGCATGGAACACAGACAAAACCTTTCCTTAGTTAGGTTAACACTGAAAATTCAAAGTCTGACAAACACGATGCAAGTAGTTTAACAGAAACAAGATAAAATTTCACTGGCTTAAAAAAAACATCTAAATGAGAAATCCTGATTATTTCACTGAATTGCTAGACCCTACATTTAAAATGGTGCATTTACAGAACTATGCAGATGAATTAGGCTTCTTCACTAAATACTGAAATTCTGATAAGTTGTGCAAGTATTAAAAAATATTAACATTTTAAATGTTAACATTACAATTTTAAATAGCCTTGCAAGTGCAATGTTATAAATATTTTTTAAAAAAACCTCAGAGCTACAAATTTATATAATTTATATGAGCAAATGAAAGTGCTTTTCAAGTATTTATGTTCATTTACAGTTGGATTCTCTTGTATATAAGTCAGTGCTTAGATGGTACAATTTAAATATCAGTCTTTTTAAAAATTCTGGATGCATACATTTATCTGGATGGACTAAATGGTTTCATTTGCAGATGTATGCTAAATATTTAAATACATCATACAATTTGTGATAAATATTTAAATATGAAATGCTGTAAAATGGAAGTATTATAGATTTTGTTAGGAATCACATCCTGATGGATGTGTGATAACCTGATAATGCCATGGGAGCCCTTGAGCCATACAGTAATTGTTAATTCTAACAAAATCCCAAATTACCTGATAAATAGTTTTTCTTCAGGAGAGACAAAAGCATGTGATCATTATAGAGTCCAAATACTGCCAACACGAAGAACTCAAAGACTGCATGATCAATGTCGAAAGCCATGGAATCTAAAGAAAACTTCCCAACACTTCCTTCAGTCAGCCTTAGCCACAGTCACCCTGGAGCACACAGGCAGTGCCTGCCCAGTGCCTGCTGTTGCTCCCTCTCTGGCCAGTCAAGCACCATTTTCATCACAGTGATACAAAAACCTTTGTATTCCTGTTTGCCAGCCAGAGGAAGGGTGAGGTGCGTGGGGAGATATTTGTTTATTAGACAAGAAAACCAAACCAAAACAACTCTTAATGAATCATTATATAGTTAAAAGTGCACTGAAATATTTCCTATTGAACCCTATCTCTCCTAAATGCCAGACTGTCATCTTAAATGATATCCACTTGGAACACTGACCATAGGTAAGCTGATACAGGAGTGTTTAGGTTGTCTTGCTGTTTGAAAAGCACATGACACAAGGCAGCATTGACATCTTTCATTAAAGATCTGGTGATGCTGTGGTTTTATGGTGAAGATGCAGCTCAGAAATGACAAGGTTCAGCAGATGCCGCTGCAGATGCAATTATAAGCTTCCTCCAACAAAGTGCTTTGTCATTTGCCAAAGACAAAAGTCAAACTGTTGCCCTACCTCATCACAGTGCTGCACTGACAATTAAAAAAATTATTTCCAGATGCAGCAGGACTTCAATAAATTATAGCTCTTCAGAGTTAGGCAATTCTTTGTAATAAATCAGTTTCATGTTCTGTGAGGAGTGGCCACCATTTAGATTGGTCTCTTCATGCAGACCTGACAACGACTGATGATATTCTCTAGTTGTCCTGCTTTCAAAGTCTGTGGCACTGGTCTCCTAGAAGAAAAAACATAAACATTCAGTTTTTTTCTTTAAAAAACAGGGAGAGACAACAAGACTTGGATATAGAATTACTGACAACAACCTTGAAATTCTTGGCTCAAACATCTGTGTGCTACAAAATGACTCTGCACCTAACAAACAGGGGTGCCTAACCTGAAGGGAATTACAAAGGAAGCCCCACAGATTTTGCAGGCATTTATTGTCTCCTTGGCCACTGGGATGCAGGGAATTACAGTTTACCTGAACATTCTCCTTGGATTTAATGATGCCAACCAGAAACTGTAGGAATTTGTGTAGTAGTTGCATGTCCCCCTGCCATGGCACTCTATGAATGGGACGGCCCGAAATTCTTCCAGACAAGACCCAGGAGATGCCAATGCTTGGCCAGAAGCCTCTGAGCCGGCACTTGTGTACTGTAACCACCAAAACATTCTGATGAGAACTTGGCCATCAGCTTTTAGTCAACTGCAAGCAAAAAACCCCTCTCTTTCTAAAACCTACCATATGTTCTGTGGTATATCTTGGACAAAATAAAATAAACGCAGATTCATCTGATAAAACTTACAATGAAGCACAGAAGCCTTCTGAAAATTCAAGCAGTTATGGCATTTCTTAAGTCCCTGCAAAGGCCTTTTTCAGGTCGATAAAATGCATAAAACTAACCAGTACAAAGCCTAGAAAACTGACCAGTACAAAGCCTAGAAAACTAACCAGTACAAAGCCTAGAAAGCTGGCTTCTGTCCAGTTGAGTAAAACAGTAACTACATTATAAATGAACCAAACTGGTGGGGGTGTGTTTTCATATTTTTTGTTGCACTGCTCACCTCTCCAAACACAAAAAGCAGAAAAGGTATTTTCCTTCTCTGATGTCGGTAAATGCTTGTAAAGTAGCTCTATAATAATTTACAACATTTTAAAATTAGTTAGAAAATACTATGTAACTTTGCTGATGTTGGAAACAAGTAAATTGTTTGAACCAAAGGCTAAAAAATTCTCTCATTCTTTTCCAAGTTTATTATTACTACTACTTGGGACCAAATCACAGGAGAAACAAAAACTTCACCCTGGACCTAAAAGGACTTTACATTATGCAAAAAAGAGGGGTTTAAAATTCTATTACCTTAATTTTTCAATCCCTATGACATCCCACAAACATGAATAACAAAGATGAAATGCTGCATCCCCTATTATAAATACACTGTTAGTCCCATAAGCAATTCTCAATTTGCACTTCCATTATGAACTTTCTTCACTCATATCTAATTATGATATCAAAGTTGCTGAGGCAGTCTTCTGTAGACAGTGTTCTGCATTTATTTTGATTTTAGTTTTCTGTGCAGTTCAGCCCCAAATCTGATTTTTAAAAGAACTTCCTGGCATAGAAGTTGGTCACTTATTTTTACGATTTTGTGTTCGGGACCAGTTGAACCACTCCACTCCCCAAACCTCTTTCCTAGATTTTAGCATAACTTGTGAAAGTGAATGCATGCAGTTATTTTTGTCAGACTAAAGTCCTTTAGTACTTCTCTCATATTTTCCACTTTTCTTCCTGCCACCTATTTTTGTGAACAGATCAGAATAATTGTTTCTATACTTTTGGAATTGAATAAGAATCAATGTAATTATTTTCTACTTCTTGGCAGAGGCAAGGAAAAAAAAGAATTTAACATTTATTAACAAACAAATGAGCTATGAACAGTTGAAAACACCAATGAAAATGAGAGGACATAAAATGAATAATTCAAGTTATTCAGTTCCTTACCATAACAAAAGAAAAACCCTTCCAGAGAGACATCCAGCCATCTGGACATGCAGGAACTACAGTTGTTTGGCTGTGAACTGCTATTACCATTGCAGCTCCTTCACAGACAACACACCTGTGAAGGAAAGCACATACATTCAGTGCAGACATGAGGGAAAACATGAAAGCAGAACAAATTTGTGCCTTCTAGGATGGTCGCTACCTCATGGCAAAGCATAGTTTGCTATAAATGCTACTACTCACACAGGTTTGTGTGTTTAATGAGGGGTAAGTAAATTGAAGGCAATCTATACACCTTACCTTGCAGTTGCTTTGCAATCTCTACTAGAAACACCAGACTAAAACTGTTCTAAGATGAGAAGCAATTCCAGAACACTTGAGCTTCTTAATTTTGCCTTTAACAAAGTAATGAGCAGTATGTTACCTTTCTCACATGCTCACTATTTTATGTTGTTCTGGTTTAGTTCAAAGTTCTGTATTTCTGTACCTTTATTTGCTAAGGTTTGAAAAAGTAATCTTTATTTCCTAAATGAGGAAACTGAAGTCGAGCTACTGGACTGCAACAACAGGGTAGGGCAGGACAGAAGATAACAGTGCAAGACCTGTCTTCCCAACTTGGATTTTGCTGCTCTAGGTCTTTCATGTTTTTAGAACTTTTTTCTTACATTGTTCTCCATCCTTCTCAGCTATTCCAAGCATCTAGAAAGGGCCACACTTGCAGAACAGTGTTTCATAGCTGAGAACCTTCAGGTCAGTTGACAATGTTCTTCACCAACTACAGTAAATGCATCATCCAGAATTGAAAGCAGAACTTGATTTGTGCTATAATTCTAAATAACAAAGCTGTCTTTAATTTTAGTCTGTCTCTAATATCCATAATGATATGGTCTTAAGAAAACAATCCCTGCAATCACTAGGACCAGTGTGCCATTTTCTTATGCTGGCTCCGCAGCAATAGGCCCTGTGGTGGGACCCTAGCTTTATTCCAACTTTTTTTGAGAGTATCACTGAATATTTGACATACATAGGTGAGCAATCAAAAAACAGGCTGATGAAGTCAGTGCTTGTACTGGCTGAGACAGGCAGGTGGTTTTTTGCCACTTAAAACAATTGATGATGCCTCCAGGGCCTGTTCCAGGCCAGAAGAGCTAAAATTCTTAACTTCTTACCTGCTTATCTGGGGCTCTAGTGCCCTGCCAGAAATGGGTGCCATGTCTGGTGGCATCACCACTGCAGTGGACAGCCAGTAGGAGTAGTCATTGCGGGAAGCAAAGCTACAAACATCATTGGTGCTGCAGAACAAGAATGGCATGGTGCTGAACCTCTGCAAGCAGCTACCAGCTGTTCCTGGAAGACAAAAGAGGAGAGGTTTGTGGCAGTAGGAGATTAAATTTAGTGCAGTGACCAGAAGAGACACACGATGGCACCCAATCTACTATAGGAAGAATTAAAACAGTTGTTAACTATAAGATGAGTCTGTTCAGTAAAATTATCTAAAAGCAAAATGCTTCTGGCTTATACAAAAATATCTATATCACAAACAAGGGCTAAGAACAAAATATGTTAAAATAAAACAGTCTTCTTGAATACAATCAGCCCTTGACACAGTAGCAGGGATTCAGCTGCTTAAACAACTTTCTGGTGACATCATTCACACCCTAAAGTATCCCACTTAGGCTTCAGAACCCACAATATTCTCCTTTACATCCTGTGGTGTTACTGTCAGCCCTATGCAAATGTTGTGAAGGTTTACCTCAAAAGACTCTAGGGATATCAACAAGGGAATATAGGAGTGCAAGAAAGAAAGGTGTCTTTTAAACCATGATTCCTGAATTGACTCCAGGCTGCTCTGGAGACAGATGGTTGAAACCAATGTTTATCTCAGACACTTACTGTAAATTTGCTTTCAGGACAACTTAGCATTTCTGGATTCTAAGAAAACAATCTGAATTTTTTTACCAATACAGTACCAAGATCTTGTCCATGTGCTCGTTCATTTCCTTGTACAAAGAGCAGTGAATAGCCAACATAGATCTGGGATGTCCCATGTGGGCACGAAGGAATCTTTGTTGTCTGACTATGACGGGTAAAGATAAATCCTTTTCTTGTTGGACCAGCAATGGTAGTACCTGGTGATCCAGGTAACCCCTGCAGACCTGGAAAGCCAATCAATCCAGGTTCTCCTGTGGATGAGAAATAAATATGATTGCAAGTATTATAATTTTGTTTGAATTTTCATTTATTTCAAATTAGTGAAGCTGCTTGAAAATTAACAAAAAATACCAATAACAAGATACAATTTAAAAACTGGCAGTATTTTTTCCAGATGTAGGAATTCCTTCAGATTTAGCTCAGGCGGCTTTACACTGCATAGCTTCATAGCATAGTGAGGTATTTTAAAGAACCATGGCCATTTTTACCAAGAAAAGCTTAAAGTAAAAGCATATTGTGATGCCTAAATAAAAATATTCTGTTCTATATTGACATAATAAAAAGGCACCCTAGTACCTACAGATTTCAAGTCACTAAATAGAAGTGATTAATAACAGAAGAGCACAGTAAAGGCATATTTCAGTAAATTATTATTTTAGTTGTGAACATGCATCTGTTAAAAGCTAAGAATGTGCTTACATATGTCCCTAAAGTTACTCTAAGTGTTCTGTAAATTACAGAATCTCAATACATGTAAGAGGAAGGATTTACAGAAATCAGCAGTACAATTTATCAGTAAATTCAGTTAGTACCAGTCAAACAGAGATTCTGCTTTCCTGTACCTCTTTGTCCTGGAAATCCCCTGTCTCCTTTTGGACCAGGCAATCCTGGATGTCCTGGATGACCAAAACGTCCTGGTAGACCTTTTACTCCTTTGGGTCCTAAATTACAATCAAGCAAAAATACCCCAGAGGTATATGGCAGAAGTTATTCTAGATTTTAATAACTGGTGAAGAATAAAGTTAAAATCCCCACATAAATCTAGCTGTGGTAGAATAAAACATGAACTTACTAAGTTTTCACACTATCTATAGCGCAAGTGTCATCATCTTTCCTATCAGGAAGATTACAAGGCAATATTGAAAGTACTGCAGAAAATGAATGTACTTCAGCAGAGGCCTGTCCCCTTGAAGAGCTCCTGCCTGGGGTGCAAAGCTGTGGTGTTGGGAAGGGTGGCCAGATACCCACTGCATATCCACATCACCCTCCCTTCTCCTTCCTTCCCCATTGCTCACAGCTGTGCCAGGCTTCACTTGTGGTGCCAATGAGAAGAAGCCAGGTGTCCTTTCTTCCCACCCCAGACTAGGACAGACACACTGGAGCACATCTAGAGTACTTCTAGTACAGGTGGTAATTCCCTCCTCCCCACAAATGACAAATATCCCAAGCATGGTTCTGGTTGTATGAAAATGAGGAAGGTTTTAATCTACTGTATTCCTTAGGCTTGCATTGAGGGATGTACTCACTCACTGCAAGGGTGGAGGGCAGATGGAATGGGACAGGTTATAAATATTAGCATGTTAACAAGGTACAAAGAGCTATTTTTAAATATGGTAAAGATTTTAAAGACATGTCAAATTTCTGTGCAGAAATTTTTCCACCAAACCAAAATGTTCTCCTAAGCAGCACACATAGACATGCATAGAGATAAAAATGTAAGTCACCTTGTAGTCCAGGAATCCCTTGAATTCCTTGATCACCTGGGGTTCCTGGGATTCCTGGTAGTCCTGCAGGACCTTTGCTTCCTGGGATGGAGAATATTTTTCCAGAGAATCCAGGTGGGCCTAGCAGCAAAAATATAATGAAGATCTATTGCTTTACATTAAAAGAAAGCAAATAAGCTGCAAAACAAACCAAATAAATCAACCTAAGTCAGCTGGTACTGGAAGGAGAAGGGTTGGTTACCTTGCTGGCCCTTTGGTCCCCTTGGCCCTTCTGCACCTTGTGGTCCTGGGGGTCCTTGATTACCCTTTTCTCCTAAAAGAGGAGATTGAAGATATATCTGTCTGGTTTAAAATGTCAAAACAACTATCAAAGTTCCAGAGGCTTGTTGAAGAGTCCTGCATAAGCCATGCAAAGTTCCCAAAGACTGGTTTGAAATGTGAAAGTGAGTTTCTTCACCTCTGCTGCAACTGTATAATTTATAGATCAAGTGCATTTAATTTGTAAGATGATACTGTCATGCCTATCTATATGAAGGTTGGTCCATAAACCTAGTTTAAATTCTCAACTGCAGACTATATCCTATCTTACATGTTTTTGTCACTGGATTTGCAGCCTTCAGGTGGAGTTCAGCTCCCATTAACCCTACTGTCAGTTATGCTGAAGGCTTTAAGAAAGTTGTAGAGTTTTTATTGAGAAATTTGATAAGTGATTCTTTTCACTGAGCACAAGATGAGGTCACATTCAGACCATGCTCCACAGTTCTGCTTGAAACAAAAGAATTAATTAAAATATTTTTAATACCACATCAGGAGACTTAACATATGTGAAATTAGAGTTTTTTTGTTAAATAAAGTAAGATTACTGTCTCTGTGGTTACTTAGCCAATTAGAACAAATTAAAAATGCACAATAGTTAGCATGGATCACTAACAGGTAGGTTAAACAGGTAATGATAATTGTGTGGGACTGTAAATCATGCAATTGAAAATGAGAATACTGGAGTAATGCAGGCCTACATCATATTTAAATCACTAGAAATTGTCTGAATTAAAAGGATTATTAGCTAGCTACTGGTTCAACTTACCCTCAGGAATGTGAAATTAATGAAGCCAATACATTTAACAGTTTATCTGCTGATAAACCGTAAATGAGATTTTAATTCAAACAATTCTTACAGCAAACAAAGGACCCAGTGCTGTAATTGTGATTAAATTGCTCCCGAGTTCTGTAGCTAAGAAGTTGTCAAAAAGTGACATTTTCTAGCAGTGGTGGGATATTTCCAATTGGCAGACTCAGTGCCAAAGTCCTTACAGCTCATCACTCACTAAGGACAAACTTGTTTTGAATTTGCCTGAAATGGAGATTGTTGATGTGTCAGTCCTCTTCACCTGAACTCAAGTTAGGACCACTTAGTACCTCAGTGAAAACTCTCTCAGTGGATGCTTTCATTTAGACCTGACTTACACCCTGATTTTCATGGCAAAACCTTGTTTCTCTAGAACCCCTCATACACAAATACTATTATAACTCAACATGTAAAAAAATTATATTTGGCACACAGGCATGTACATAATAAATATATGAATACCTTTTACACCTGGGAATCCAAGAAATCCAGGGTGCCCTCTAGCACCAGGATAGCCTGATCGGCCTTCTATTCCCTGCAAAACAGAGAACATCAGTAAGAAACAGGAGCAGCATCTTCACACAATGAAATACATTTTATTTTTCTTCAGAATATTCAAAGCATTATGTTCACAGAATATTCTGTAACTAGAACTATCTGCTCCACTTTTAAGCATGTCAGAAATTGTTGTATTATTGTTCAGATTGTCCTGTAATACAGAACAGCCAAGGAAATTACATACCAGGAATTAAAAGAAACCAATTCTCATTGATCCATTTAAGTCCATAAAACTTGTGCCTCATATCCATTTTATTATTTCCTCTACTACAAGGTGTTTTTGTGAAAATGGGTGGGAGGGGATGCTTGTTTGGGTTTGTTGTTTGTTTTGAAATTTTGGAGGGGTTTTTAATGGGTATTATTATCTTTTCATGGTAAGAGCAGTCTATCAGTGCAGTAAGAAAGAAGCAGTATTCCTTTCACTGACCTTGGGACCAGGAGGGCCAATGTCACCAGCTGGGCCCCTTGGCCCTGGAATTCCATCCGCCCCTCGGACACCTTTGCTTCCTTTCACGCTGAGAGTGGAAAGGCCAGGAAGGCCTGGAAAACCAGGAGCACCTGTACAGAAACATCAGAGTCAGGGAAGACTGCTGCCAGCAGCTTTGCACCTAGATTACACACAACAGTGCAACATTCAATGGCTCCATAACCATACTCATGTTTATCAGTTCAGTGATTTCCAAGGAAATATACACACTTTTAAAAAAAAAAATCAAAATGTTCCTAGCCTCCTAATTTAATCCAAGATCAGAACTTACAGTACTCTTTAACACGACAGGCTTTTGAATATCCTCCAGTTGTATTTAAGTCTGGAATCACAGAATCATCTACATTGGAAAAGACCTTTAAGATCATTGAGTCCAGCTGAAAACGTAACACTGCCATGTCCTCAGTAAACCATGTCCCTAAGTGCCACTCAAGCTATCTCACTTTGTTAAAGTTGGAGCAAGATACTGCAATCAGGTGGACTCAGAAGCTTAGAGTTGTTTTAATTTAAATGCCACTGCATAGATCATGTTGTTTGCAATGGTAATATTGCATTAGCTGCTAAAGGGACCTGTTTAATTATGAAACTCTCTTGGGGGATATCCCTTTCAATCTTGAATTCTGGATAGGCTGACTTCTACTTTCAATTATCAGTATATATCCTTTCAGACAAATAAGGAGTTCCAACAACACACCTGGTCTTCCATGTGCACCAGGAATACCTCTGTTCCCTTTCTGGCCAGTGATTGCCATGCCTGTGGTGCCTTGAAATCCAGGTAACCCCACTAAGCCAGGAGGTCCAATGGGTCCTCGATCTCCCTGATGACCTTTCACACCTGGAGGCCCAGGAAAGCCAGGCAGTCCCATGTCCCCTTTGATTCCTGCAAAGTGTGGATATCACATGTGGGGAAGGCTGTCGAGACAGTGAGGTGATGTGACAACTCCGAAAATGCATTTCCTATATGGCAAAGGGGAATTCAGCCCTTGTTTTTAGTACAGAGAAGTCCCCAAAGCCAGCTTGCTACACTAAAGCAAAATAGTTCTGAGAAGACAGGACTCACACCAAGGTACACACCACTTTTTTAAATTTAAAAACTTCACAAATTAAAATAAACCCACTCCACTTCAGAGATTGCTCATCCCAACAAATAAACTTGAGAGGAGGATAAACAGACCAGAGAAGGGAATATTTATTGATGGATAAGTAGAAGAAACTCTTCTGTGTTCATCAGAACTAAAAAATCCTTTAAAACTAGATCCCACCTGGAAGCATCAATATGAATGCAACAAAATAAGAGACTATTCCAAAAGGATATTGTTCTGAAGTCAATCTTAGAGTGCTTTAATTTTACTTTTTTAAGGTAAAGCAAATCACTGGATTTCTACCAGCACTAGAAATACAATGTAAAACCTAAAAAGTGGGAATATTTTATTAATATAAAAGGGAAGATGAACAAAATTAAAATCCAACCACTGCAGCTTTCTCAAAGTGTGCTTGTTATTCAGAAAGGTTTTATTTTGATAAGAACATGCTCTGCTAATCAAATTATATATCACAGTAACATTTCAAAAGCTCTAGAATGTGTATGTCACCTTCACAAGACCACAGAAGTCAGCTTCTTTATTTGCCTTTTACAACAATCTAAACTTTACAAGCTCCAGCTCTTGACATTTAATGTATAGGACCAAACCATTGATCAAAAGCACAGAATCACTCTTGATTTCCTCTGACACTCCTAGTGCCATTTCAAGCACCTGAAAGCAGGAGGCAACCTGATGATGGTTCTGGTATTTAAAAATTAAGCTGTTGCTTTTCAAAAAGACAACTCACCTCTACGTCCAGGAATACCTGGAAAACCAGGAATCCCTCTCCCTGGTGGCCCTGTAAAATATTAGGTCACATTACACTCAAAGTCTGAAATAATTTTTTTAAAACATCAGAGTTTTCTAATATTTCATACATTTTTTCAGAGATAATGGAATCAAAAGGTAGAGTTTAGTTCTATGTAAAGTAAAATGTATTATATCCACTTTTTCTATACAAAACCACAAATTAAATTTTTAAGGTTTTTTTTATAGGAGGAACTCTTATTGGCCAATCTTATTTGAGGTACATTCTTCAAGAATAAGCTATTTCTTTATTTTCAGATAAAAAACCAAAATAATCTGCACTTAATTTAGTTATTAAGAAAAATAGAAAAATAAATGTAAACACCTATAAAAGAAAATACGTTAACAATGATTACCTCAAACAGTGATTACTTCAACATGAGAATACTTTCTAAATGCTATGGATGCCTTCTCAGTACCTTCTTGATATTAACATGCAAAGAAACATTTTTTCAGTGTAAAATTCTGTCAGAATTCAGTGTAGGACTAAATCTATCTGAACATTGATAACATCAGGAGTGACTTTTAAATGAAAGGTTTCACAACCCAAGGTTTAGATCATGGAAGCTTTCACTATTCATGCAGGAAAACACTGTGATTTTTTATTTTATATTCAGTAAGACAGAAAACTCCTGTGAAAGGATTTTGGTTCTTTTAAACTTTGAGATTAAACCCATAAGAGCTGTTAACAGCAGTACTTTGACTCTTGCAGACATGAGCATTTTTAGGTGACATTACAGCACGTGTAGAATAGAGCATTTGTAATGCACTTGGGTTGCTGACAGCATGTACAAAAATTACATAGAAAACCACATATAACCTTCTACTTGTAAACTTAGTTTTGGCTCTACAGAAGCTCCTTAGTAATCCTTCCCAAATCATCCTTGTCACTATAATTACAGAAAAAAAATAGTTAAAAACAGAATGAAAATATGTCACTGCTGTTACCTGGTTCTCCCTTTACTCCTGGGGGGCCAGGCATACCATCCTGACCTTGAGTACCCCTTTCACCAACAAGTCCAGGTTTTCCAGGGACTCCAACAGCACCTGTGAATTACAATGGACTGCAATATAATTTTTACTTCTGTAATTTTGCAGTAAGAAGATTTGACTCCCCTTTATTAAAATTTAATTAGCTCAGCTACTTCAAAGATAGGGGTAGCTGTGTTGGTATAGAGAAGCATGTAGCTTGTATTGAGCTCACTGGACTTCAGTGGATTGAACACCCCCACTATTTTCACAGACATAATAAAGCCTTCAATGCATGCCTCTATGTTGCTACATATACACACTGCCCCTGCGGTATATTTTTAATTCTGTTTTAGTTCTGTTGCTTTAGCAGACAACTACAACTCTTCATTACTCCAGTTAGTTTTCCTCTCTTCATCTACCTATATCTTATTTATGGTCTTTTAGGAGATAGAACCTAAAGAACTTTTCTTATAATTATGTGGATATCACATCTTGAGACCCTTGGATATGTACTTAAAATAAAAAAAAAAGGCAAAAAGCTTTCCAGTAGTGAAATAAAATTAAAAAGTTTTGCCTCAGCTGAACCGATAACATTGAAAAGGGGCCATTAAAAGGAGGTAAACAAAGCCTCAAACTGTAATGAAATCCCAAATCCAGGGCAGTGATTTAGGAGAGAAACTATATACCATACCAGGAGGGCCTGGGACTCCCTGCTGTCCTGGGCGGCCCTGGCATCCTTTAGCACCAGCATCTCCAGGGGGTCCATACTGCCCTGTAAGAAGAAAGAGTGTGGCAGAGGGGAAATGGCATCACCCCTAGATCCAGATCAGTTTAAGAGCTTTGCTGTTGTTTCTGCTTTGGCCAGCTGCAAAAGTTCTCCAGGTGACACAAGCTGGCCTGGCTGCTGACCACAGAGGAGCTGCTGAGGTTTGCAGCAGTCAGTGTAAGTCAGTGTGCACCCCATGCAGTTGGAAGAATTACCTTCCACAAGCCTGTCCCCAGCTCACCATCCCTCCCCCCTCCAAAAGTACCTGGGATTCCTGCACCTCCTGTTTCTCCTCTGATCCCATGTGGTCCTGGTACTCCTGTAAGCCCTGGAAGACCCTCAGAGCCCATTTCTCCTTTGCTGCCCAAAACTCCTGGGGGACCTGGATCTCCCTGAGAAATAGTTGCACACACACAGGTAAAGAATCACAGTGTGGAATAGAAAAATCAATTTTAAGGGTTAAGTACGTGTAATCACATTTCATTAGGATTTTCAGACAAAAACCAAAGCAGACTAAATATAAGGTCTTCTCATAATACCACTGATCTTTTAGACATCATTAAGATCCATTTTCAACCTTTATAAACCAAGTTGTTTTTAGATTTTTCCCTGGCACAGATTTCCCTTTAATTTTATTCTACCAGTTCTTTTGATCCAAACTTTCATTCCTCAGGTAATATGCAGCTATACAAAATACTGAATTGCATTTTTTTTCTTGAATCCCTACTGACTTTTTTCACAGTAATCTCATTGGGGCTACCCAGCTGATACTGAAAACAAACAAATCATTTAGATTACAGGATTTATAGAGGAATTTACAGTCTCAGCCACACATTTCAGATAATCTCATAAGTAAAAAGACTTCGTTATTCAACAACCAGAACATGTGGAGTTAAACTATCCAATTGATCTGACTTAAAAATACTGGTTTGTTCAAAAAATACTTGTTTCTTCTTACTGTATTTCATCCAGTATATACATAAGTATATACTGGATGCAATACACATTACTAAGGAAAAAGTCTTGTGCAAGGATATTACCAAACAGTTCAAGTTTAGCTTATAAAACTTTTGCATTTGCCACGACAAGTTTTTTGATGTACTTTTTAACATCCTTGTTCTTAATGAATTAGGAACTTTTACAGAAAGCAAGTTACTTCAAGATATTTCATCTTTATAAATAAGAAATTCTTGCACAAATGAAGTGAAATATAATGAAATAAACTTCTACTGAGTAATGACACAATAGAATTTTCATATTTCTTACCACTAATAAATCAACTATTTCTGCAAACTCTGCAGCTCTTGCTTACATGTTGCTCTGTTTCTATAGTCAAAGGCTCTGTCTAACAGGAAAGTTTTCCCACTGCCTTTATACCTTTGGACCAGGTTCTCCTGGAGGCCCAGCAGATGGGTACCCAGGATCTCCTTTGTCACCTGGAAAGCCACCATAGCCTGGTGGACCAGGGTCACCTGATGGTCCTGGAAAGCCTGGAGATCCTTTCTGACCTTTTGGACCTGGAAAAATACCAATACTGATACCATTCTTAAAAGGATCATAGTTGCATTTCACACTCCATGTTTTGTGATCTATTGTTTATATATACAAATATTAATTCTTCATTAAAATTAAAAAATAATAAAATTACTTTTGTGATTTTATTTCTAAAAAGAAGTTCTTACATGTAACAATATATAAATTAAAGAATTTGGATAGAGAGGGAGAATTGCATTTTGCAAGTCAAGAAAATGCTGGGGTGAAGGTAAGTCTATGGATACTAAAGAATAAATCCCAGTCTAAGAATTGTGTGGTGTGCTGACAGCTCAGACCTGTGCAAATGCCTCTATAGAGCTCTATGAATTTGTAATATGTCTTGGGAGAAAATTACCTGGAATTCCCATGTCCCCCTTGTCTCCAAATGCACCTGGGAATCCTTGTCCTCCAGGAATCCCTGGAAGACCCATAAATCCTTTGGCTCCTGCAAGATGTAGAAATTAATGTCATGTCAGAACTGTCATGGATACAAAATCCTCTACCACACACCTTCTTTTGGTGTATTACTACGTTTTTGGATAATCAACATGAAACCTTTTGCCCCAGACACAGATAAAATTATCATTATTGTTTTCAGAAAGCCAAGGAAATAACAAATACCTTATGTATCAAGATTAAAATTAAGGTTTGTGAACACAGCACTTAGGGGCAGCCACTACAATATATTATAGTTGAATGTGATCAAGATAATGAATTTGTATTTATTTTGTATTTGCACTGGACTCTCCTTTCATTGCTTGCACTCCAGTTCAGTTTACTTTTGTGCATGGAACAATCACATTATTACTTACTCATGACAGATTTCTCATGACTAGGACATAGTAAAAAGCTGAGTGTGACCAATGCAATTTTCCCCTTACTCCCTTATCTTGAGATTAATAGCTAAATTAGCACTCAGTTTAATGACTAAAATTTCCAGAAACATCTAGAATATTCTGTGAGCATTCTTTCTAAATGCCAGTGTGCCAATGCCTGACATTTTTAAAGCTGCTTTTCACTGGAAATCTGCTAACTTTTGAAATACAAGTCAAATATATATGTTTTGAAAAGGGAAATACAATTCATCTAAAATAAAAAAATTCCTAAAATATTTTTGTGCAAACTTGTAATATTTTATAATTGATTTTTAAATAATATTGCAAATTCAAACTTCTTTTTGATTTTTAGAAATATTAATTTTTATTCATTGGTTTAATCAGCTTTTAGACTTTGTTATTCAGGATTTAATATTATTTTCTATTTGTCATCCTAAACAATGGTCTATATTTAAAAGAAAAAGAATCATTTGGTGATAGCTGCTATGACTTTCAAACTGCAGCTTTTGAAATTGCTCAGTTTCAGAATTCTCAGGAAAACTTGAGAGTTAATAGAGAGAATGTAGTGCTGCTCTGGAGCCAGTTTGGTGTACATTGGAGCAGCAACACCTCGCTGCCCACGTGGCACAGGGATTTTCAATATCCACATTCCATACCTGGTGGACCAGGCATTCCTTCAGACCCATCAGCACCTGGTGGACCTTGCACACCAACATCTCCTTTTTCTCCCCTTACCCCCATTCGGCCTCGAACTCCTAAAATGAAGTTTCATTTAAAAGATATTACAAAACAACATCTTAGAATATAACTTTTGTACAAAGTTTAACATTTTATAACTCTTTAAGCTAATGAAACAGAAGTAGAGCACAGGATTTTCACTCTGAACACACATAAGCAAAACACAAACTCAAATCCAACACCTTCTGTATTTTTCATGTGGAGGCAATAGGAAGTTCCTGAGAGCTTCCATAGGAAAATACCAATAGAAAAAGCCAGATAGCATGAGTTAAGAATTTACAGCTCATACAGAGAGTCCATATTAATGTTGCAAACAAAGGAGTTTTTCTGGCAGTCAAGTACTTCCGAGCAGATTTAATGTCTTTGCAATCCAGCATCTGCTTGGCAAGTGCAGCCATTTCTGTGCTCACAGGATAAAAAATGTAAACATGAATGTATAGCATGTATGTATAGAAGCCTCCTGGTACTACTGATACATTATTTAGAAAATAAGAGCTTTTTAAAGGAATTAGGACTTCCTAAAATTGAACTGAATATTCAATGTAATATCCAACTATTCCATAAATAAGAAGGCAGTTCTAGTGTTTAGCAGTAATTATTTCAAAACAATGTGAGTACTATCAGCAGTAGAGTCAGTTTATTCCATATTTTAGAGTCCACTGGAACTGCAAAACAGATGACAATCCTGACTAGTTTTAATGACAGAACAATGAATGTGTACCTTTTAAACCTTGTTCTCCTTTGTCCCCAATAGCAACCAAGGTCTCAGATGGTCCAGGAAAACCTTTATCACCTGGTTCACCTTTTTCTCCAAGAAATCCTTTTCTTCCCTTTATTCCTGGAAAGCCAGGAGAACCTGCAAGAAAACAGAGTGAAATTTTCTAGATGACTAGATGATATAATAAAGCAAACCAGATAATGCCAATCTTCAAGAGCAATTGTAATTGACATATGTAAATATACATTGCAAAACAACCTAAACTAGCTTCTTAACTGCTCCAATCATCAATAAAACACCCACAAGTACAGATGACTTATAGCAACTAATGCTTGTGTTTCCAGCAAGATGTGGAAAATATTTCTTATAGTGGATAAATGTACAATCTTATGTCTGTTAAATAAATATAATAATGGTAGCCACAAAGGAAAAAAAAAAAGGCAAAAAGGTTCTCTGCTCTTTATTGAGAAAATCATCAGCCATTTAAAAAAATGAAAAAGAAAAGATGGCAAGTCAAAACTGCTAAAAAATATGATGCTGCCATTCAGTCTGCAGACTGCACATATACAGAAGACAGATTTACCAAAACTCAAAGAAATTCCAGTACAACATCTGTACTCAGGAGTGATAATACACACAAAAATGGATCACAAGACTAACTTGAGCATTGAAATTCCTGTATTGTAAGTGATAAGAAAGGCAGATAAAGTATCCACTCACCTTGGATACCAGGGTTTCCTGGTCTTCCAACCATGCCAGGAGGTCCAGGAATTCCTAACAGTCCCATTACTCCTGGATCTCCCCTTGCACCTGTGGAATTGAAGCAATAGGAACATATTTGTTTGTATTAAATCAGTTAAATAGAACATTACTTCAGAAAACTACACATACACCTGTCATTTCAGTGTTTAACTGCTTATTTTATTTTTTCTCAATTTCTGTAACTGTCCAAGCCAGTTTTCCCATCCTTAACCACAGGATCATGACTTATAACCCCCAAATTACCTAAATTAGTAGCTGCAACAGGTCCTACCAATGAATTAAATAACAGTAAGGATCATGCATCTGAGATACCCACACAGGGATGAGAGATCAGTCATGACATGTGTGGGAATGACATTCCTTTCAGGCTCAGGAGTCAAACACCAACTGGGAAATAACTCCCTCAAATGCCACCAGAAGTCTATGTTTGCATAACTCAGTCAAGTGCTACATGTTTATCAAAAGCTTTACAGATTCTCAATATAAAAAGGCATGTACCATCTCCTTCCCACAGTGTAATGATTTGATTTTAAAGAAAAATCTTTGCTAGAAATGAGAAGCATTATATGACTGATATATTTTATTCTTCAAAACAAATTTCAACATATTTCTGAAACAAAAAAACAAATCAACCCTACAGGGACCACTTAGCTTACTCAAAGTTAGCTCTGGTTAGTGACAGAGCTTGATCTGACTCAGCTCTGTCAGACTCTAGATCTGAGGTTATAAGAAAAAGAAGCTGGCATTACAAACTACTTGAAAAGGGATGCTGAGTAAGAACTAAACACTTTGCAATTACATTGTTCTGGGGGAGTTGCTTTGAATATTAACTATTTCATGTCCTACTGCAAGGGCATTCCTCTACAAAAACTACATAAAACACTGTTCTCAGAAGACTGTTATAGAAAATTCCACACTGTGTCATGAGAGCTTCAAGATATGCTCATCCTTTAAGGAAGAATGATTAATTAGTTTTTCATAAAAATCTCAAAGATAAATAAAACCTGTTGATGGAAAAATATTTCAGCATCTTCAGTCTGGAAAAACATTACCTCTTTGCAAAACACCTTTCTGCAAAGACTCAATTTGCTACATCAAAACAAATACTTGGGGAAACCTTACCTGGCAAACCAGAGATTCCTGGCCTTCCAGATTGTCCCTTGGGACCAGGTAATCCCATATTTCCCTGAAGACCTATTAATCCAGGTTCCCCAGGCTTTCCATAGATTCCTGGGATACTCAAACCAGGAGCACCCAGGTTTCCTTTTGAACCTTGTAAACCTCTTCCTCCTAAGAAAAGTGCAGGATAGTGTAGTATGGTAGATCTGTCTGAAAAACAAACCTTCATCTCTATCTTTACATCATAAGCATGAAACTCTTCTTGAACTCTGCCTGTTTGAGGCTAAATATGAGATCTGTAAGGTAACAAATACATTCAGAAAATCTTATGAGGGCTGTAGGTTGGGATTTTTGAAAAGGAGGGAAAAAAAAGTGAGAGTAGACAAACCTGTTCTTTCCCAGAAAAAGAAGAAAAACCCAAATATGAAAACCCCATCAATTTTGCATTCATTCTAAAATTCTATTTTTAAAACTCTTTTGAGATCATATATAGGAGAAGGAATGTGCTGTATATCTGTGGTTTTTTTGAAAAGAAAATAATATGCAGTACAGGCAGGTACTTTTGGCACCCTAAATTATTTTCCTACCTAGTTGAGCTCTTCCTTTCACTTATTACTTTATCAATCCCATTGCACCAGAGAATCTAAGTTCATTTGCACATGGGAGATATGACTGAAATAGCTATCCTTTATCCTGTGGAATTTGGGTCAGTTTGTGATCACCTTTTCTACTGCCCAATGGAATCTGAATCTTAATCCATCTTCATCAGTGCATGTGCTTCCTCCCATCTACAGAAAGAACATCTTTTAAATGGACTCATATTTTCTTGCATACTATTCCATAACCAATATCCAGAAACAATTTCAGCTCCCTCAGGCCATTCGAGGGCAGAAACAAAACAAAACAGATTCACCCAGTCAAGTAGCATCTTTGGGTCAGAAAGTCCTACCTGGTGGGCCTGTAGCTCCCTGGCCACCTGGCAAACCTGGCAGGCCAATAAGACATTCAGCAGGTTTCCCTGGAAAACCTGGGTCTCCAGGAGCTCCAGGTGAGCCACGATCTCCTAAAAGACATGAGAGTGGATTCACAGCTGAATTAAGTTTTAGGCTTTCAGTGAACCTTGTTTGACTCGATTTTCCTTAAAATAATGTGCTGTGCTCTCTGAGCTCCTCTGGCAACAGTACCTCTTAGGCCATCATCACCATCATGCCCAGGATGCCCTGGTAGGCCTGGGAGTCCTGGAAGTCCACCTTCACCTTTTGAGCCAGGGCTGCCATGACCTCCTGGTGAACCCATTCTTCCTGGCTCTCCAGGAATAACCATGCCTGGCTCACCCTGCAACACAGAGAGAAATATAAACAATCCTCTCTGCTTTGCAGATCTGCCAAAACATTTTCTCCACTGGAGTAATAATGACCTTATTTTATTAGGGTAATTCTCTTAATTCCCTTTGGATGTTTCACACTATAATTTCTAATGGCTTCAATTCAGCAGACCACTGGATGTTCCTTATTAGCTAGCTGAGTAATTCATCTAGACAACTTTTTAACTTTGTCTCCTAGCCCTAAGAAGTTCCTACTCAGCAATGCAAGACACTTCTCTCCATTTGGTCTTTACTGCATTGAGATGCCTTCTGCAGCTCTAAATAGCTGTGAATATCTCTCTGAAAGTGGGGGTGAAGTTTTTGCAATTATAACATTTCCTTTATTTTTATATAATAAAAATCATATATTATATATAATATAGATCAAATTATTTATTTGAATGATCAAGGTCAGCACCCAGATATGCCTCAGGATACCCAGTCACTTGTTGGGGTTTTTTTTAAAATCATTCTTTGTTCTTCTGAATATTGTTGTTCATGAAGACTGTTTTTATCACAAATGTCCCAAGTGCATTCCCTGACTGGAAACTTTGAATTAGTAGGTTTTTTAGCTACTGAAGTGCTGGTTGCAGCAAATCAATGTGTTCATAAAGCAGATCAGTAGACCTGAGTTTATACCAGTCACTAATGATATACTTGGACCACAGAGGCCACTTTGCATCCAGATGTTCTGTGGCATTAACTACAGATTAAAAAATAAAAAAAAAAAAATCACAACTTCAACTGCTTCCTTTTTCATATCAAAAAACCACAAAAGAATGACATACGAGTACAAACAAAGAAATGCCACGTGTTCAAATAATTTAGGTGGTAATATTTTGTTCAAAAATTGAATCCTAATTACAGACTAGTCAAGAATCAGTAGATTAGC
Organism: Passer montanus; assembly: GCF_014805655.1. Lineage (NCBI taxonomy): Eukaryota > Metazoa > Chordata > Aves > Passeriformes > Passeridae > Passer > Passer montanus. The sequence goes on from NW_024369707.1 coordinate 3,964,799, forward strand.
TTTTGTTAATCAGCAAGAGTGGCTGCAGTATTACCTCCAACCTTCTTTATTCATGCTTCAATTTAAGAGAGCACCTGCTTAAACTAAATACATACTTAATTGTCAATTACCTCCATCAAATTTATGCTTAATTGGATTTCTGAACAGGCATCTTTTCAGCAGCTGTGGCCTTAATTTTTTTTTTTTTTTTTTGCTGTAAGCAATGCAAAATCCTCCTTGTGGTCTGAAAGCTGAAGTAGGAAAACATCCCAAACACTTGGAATTCTGAAATCTTGTATTTGGATCAAAAATTTTGGCTTGAGCCCCTTTTTATAGAAAGAATTTAATTTTATAGTTTGTGCATGACTAGTCAGTAAGTGATGAATTCCTATATTCCTTACAATTTCCAATTTATTTGCTCAGTATAAAATTGAATTAATGAGACCTATGCAAAAGCTTGTGCTGTATTTGTAACCAAACCTTTTGTCCTGGTTGTCCTAGGTTTCCAGCTCGGCCTGGATCTCCAATCTTTCCTTCACAACCTGGTGGCCCTCTGCCTCCTGCAAGTCCTTTATCTCCTGCAAAAAGGAATTAAATGGCAGTACAGATGCTTTATTTTATAAAAGGATCCTTGCATGTGCGCAGTTATGAGCCTCTGACACTAATGCAGCTTACATGAGCTGAAGGCAGGATCTTGATTTCAGAGCTTATGTGACACATGGCATCTTGTTCCTTACAGAGTCAGTCAAGATTGACTGAAGCACTGCTTGTTAATTAACTGACTTGAAGCAAGTCACCTTTTTTTTTTTCAAGTGAAGCCATTCTGATGTTAGTTTCTGCTGTTCTTTTTAGCAAGCAGCTTGGTACAAGTTTCAGTATCTGAGCTTTTTTTGTTAACTCATGTCCTTTCAGGATTATGAGAATTTCCTAGTATTTCTAGGGTTCAAGAGGAGTTATAACTTTGCATGAGGAATGGCTAAATTTACAGTATTGAAAATGCTTTCTATTACCTTCATATTAGGGCAGGTATTGCATTGTACATAACCAAAATTGATTAAAAAAAAAAGTACTTGGACACTTATACAGCTCTGTCTCTGTAACACATATCCAGGTAAAGAGAATCCATCTGAATTAAATACAGCACTCAGATGAGATAGCTGCACCTGTTTGGGCAGTATTCCAGCAAGCATCAATGTCCTTAAAAATATTTTCCTACTGTCAGCTTTGATACTTCATACTCTGAAATAACTCAAAATATTTTAAACTTGCCATTTCTAGGACTTCAGGCAGTAAATTACAAGATTAATGCTAAAAAGTAAGACTATTATAAGACTAATGCTAAATTACAAGACAAGTGCTAAAAACACTTATCTGTTTGTTAATTGATTTTCTTTTCTTAACTTGCTAATTATTTTAAGGTGTACTTAATTTTTTTTTTTGTTTTGCCTTTTTTTTTTTAGATCAAAAAGAGTATTTTACCTTTTGGACCTGGGTTCCCAGGAAACCCAAGCCCTGGAAAGCCTGTGTCACCCGTTGGTCCTGAAAGTCCTGGATCACCTGGCTGACCTCTTACTCCAACCCTACCTGCCCCAAGAAAAGAAATAAACTGTGAGTTGTCTTACCACAGAACATCAACTTGTAAGATTATGTGTGTTATAATTGATTATTAATAAGGACACAACTGTAGATTATATTAGGATTTAGACACCATTTCTCCACTGCAGGTTTTCACAGTGAAAGTGTTAATTGCATTCACAGTGTCAAAGCATTTATGAGTCTGTGAGTTAAGTTTTTATGCAATCTGGCCAAATTCCAGACTCCTAGAAACAGCTACATCCAGACATGAATCTTCCACTTCTTGAAAGGTTCCAAACACACTTTATAGGGGTGAGACTTGAAACAGAAGCAACTACAAAAACAAACTACCATAAAACTTTAAAAAAAAACTTCCTATGCTGTTCAGGACAGTTTTAAGGACTACTGTTCTACAAAATCCAAGCAAAGATGCCTTACAGTTAACCAATCTCTGATTTTAACTGTTTTACTGATTTAGTGCTGCACTCACCAGGCACTCCTGGGGGTCCAGGTAAACCATGTGGTCCCTGAGGTCCTGGCAAAGCAGGTAATGGAGTTGCCCTACTGGTCTCTCCTTTCATACCTTCAGCAAATACATTATAAAATATTACAAAGGCATATAGTTTGGAAATCGCAAGCATTTAAAAATGTGAGTGATCAATCTTCTTGGCTAAAAATGTAATCATCTACAGTTGCCATATTTCTGAAACTCCAACAGATTTTGAAAAGCCTTCACACCCTGACTTAAGTAAAATCATATTATTGACACCTGCAGTCTTCCTCTCAGCCCTCCTGCAGTCTAGGGGAGACACTGAAAAAGAAGCACAAAGTCACCAGGAAAATGACGCAACTGACAAGTGCTTAAATCTTCAACTCCATGTCATAAAGGCTCAGTGGGCATTATCTTTAAGCAAGCTTGATTATATCTGGCACTCAGCTGAGTTCTTCCACTGGTATGTTTCCAGCACTCAAAAAATATTATGCCCTCTACATTTAACCTGCTGGCTTAGATTACACTAATGGTGACAACAGGCTGGATATTTGATTAGTTATTCTTTCTCCAGAGAAGTCACTCAAACACTAGAATACATTGCCCGGAGATAATGTGCTGTCTCTGCTCTTGGAGGTTTCAAAGGACCAACTGCATAATGCCCTCAGCAAACTGGTCTGATCTCATGGCAGTCCCAGTGCTGAGATGAAGTTCAGGCAGCACAGAGTTCCTTCCAACCTCAATTATCTTCTCACCCCAAGATTTGTGTACTATCTTCAGAGGTACACAAATTGGGAAAATGTTCTCAAAGTCCCATGGAAAGGAGAGGATTCACATATTTCACTATAAAAAGAGACCTGGACCAAGTCTGGGCAAAAGGAGGAAGAAAGCTGTGGAGGAAGCCATGTTGTGGCACTTTTGTGTTCCCCTTGGGATGCCTTTTGCAGCTGCAGTGTGCCTGGAGCTCTGGGCTTTGTAGTTTTCAAAACCCTAACGCCTAGGTGTAATCCTAACCCTAGGCATACACCTAACCCTCAATGAGGCAGTAATAGGTCTATGGTGTTTATGTTGGTGCCAAGTAGAAACGCAGGGAGAGAGCCATGTTGTGGCAGTTCAGTGCTCCCCTTGGCATGCCTCTTTAGCTGCTACAAAAGCCCAGGTCTGGAGCTCTGGGCTTTTGTAGCTGTGTTCCCAAGCTAGTAAATTATGTGTTTGATTTCAATCTATCTTTGCAATTTTAGTCCAGTACTCCGTAACATACGGAAAAGACATTAAAATAGGAAGTTACTAACCTGCTTCTCCAGGTAATCCAGGTGGTCCAGGTATTCCTTTAGAGCCTTTAAAACCTCTTACTCCTTGTGGTCCATAACCTGCCAGACCAGGAAGCCCCATTTCTCCAGGAAGACCAAGTCCACCAGGCAATCCAGGTAGTCCTCTATCTCCTTTTGATCCAGCCAATCCCTAATGATTACACATGTACACCAAGAATTACTTGCTTTCCACGCCAGTTTTCTTAACAAAATTCCCATTTCTCTATAATCTTGTATTATTTTAGTAACAGATTAACTCTGATAATTCAAGCAAAAACTTTTCCACTGATTTATTTGTGATTAAGTGAATATAAATTTTAATATCAATGGTTACAAATGGCTATTAAGAGGGAAATACTACAAATAAATATAATTACCTGACTTTTTCTCATCACTGTGTTCTTGCACTGTACACTTTTCTTCTGTTTTGAGTCACATTTAGCAAAAAAAAAAACCAACCCCACATAAGCTCTGACTCCCCTTGAATTCTGTGGATTCATGCTTAGAGACATTTATATCTGGATCATGTTAGCAGTTTCTCAGCCAACATAATACAACAAGAATTGTTAGTTTTTGTTTCTGCTGATCTGTCCTAACAATTCTAGTTTTATGGTCAGTTCTCACTGAAGATTAACTCAGAAAGACTGAACAGGAAGTACTTGAATTATTAAGCATTGTAAGTGGTCAGGAAAATGCTTTCTAAAAAGATTTTATCCATCTTTGAAATCCAACAAAATTCTCCAGTATCAATATCCAAACTAAAATCTCACTAGACTGCTGAGGTTTTTCAGCAATTTGTACCTATACTGGCCTCAACTTCTCTGGTATTACATTACAATATTTCCTCTCCTTCTTTCATGCATATTGGTTGTTAGAGTTGAGGACAGTACCCTCAGTCAGATAGGGGATATTCAGCTGAAATATCTGTGTAGATTAAACAGATTGTTGTACAAGATAAAATACAGACTTAGGTTTCCATTACTTCCATATTAATTGCAAGAAGTGCATACTCACCTTTTCACCTTTAGAACCTTTGGATCCTTTAGAGCCAGGTCTCCCCAGAAATCCACTTGAACCTGTTCTTCCTTTTTCTCCCCTGGCTCCGGGATCTCCTTGCTCACCTTTTGGCCCTTCTGGACGTACATATCTTGGTTCACCTTTCGATCCTTTACGTCCTTGATCTCCTCTGAAACCTGGAGGTCCCTAGGATAGAGTTATCAAAAGAACTTCAGTGTTAGATGTATGACATCTGTTTTCAAGTTTTCTCTTTTTTTAGAATTAAATACCTCAGAGGGGTACTCCCAATTCTAATTTTTATTCTCTGTAATCGCATACTTCAATAAATAAGGTTCTGGGGGTTTTTGTCTTTTCTTTTTCTCCTGCTATTAGTTCTTTTGACAAGACTACCATTTCATTTATGCTACTACACACAGGAATAATGTAGCATAATTTAATGAGCGAAACCATGGCACAAAAAGAAGGACTCTAAGACCTAGAGATTTCTCCTCCACAATGGAATATTTTCCCAGGGACATTCTAAGTGCCATATCTGGCTCTGCTCATAGTTAACTTCTCTCTTCCTTCTCTCCCCCGCAGGTTACAAAGTGGGTACACTAGGCTCCAGTGGTCTTGGGTTCATGAACTCTGAACTCCAGCAAACTCCTGGCAAAGCCTGTTAGCAGGCTCACTCTGCATCTGTACAGCAACCACCACAACAAATACCTGTGCATGATTTTTTTATTGGACAGCACTGGCTGTGCTTTCCCACAAATAATTACTACTACAGGCACAAGTTAGCACAACCAAACAACATGTGTATGGCAGCAAGTGGCAGAATTCCCTCTTCATAACATTTCCCTGGAGGGAGTGTCCTTTGCAGCCCTGAAGAGGGTATCATGAGAAGCAAGTTTCTCTGCATAGCTGGGGCTTTAGCAACTCCTGAGTATGTGGGAAACAAGAGAACTGAGAATTCTGACAAAGATCACAGAACACAAAAATCCATATATGCTTTACAGCCACTGCCATGATTATGGAATTATATAAAAGAATAGAATACAGCACAGGTTAATCACACAGGTATTTATTTACCTGCTTCACTGCCTGGGCTAACTTGCTGCATTGAGCAACCAGGCTCACGTAAAGCTGTGTGAGCTATACATCACATCCTCAGCCTTGCCTCCCATGCTTACACATTCATTACTACAGGAAAAAACCTGTTGAGATCACCCAGTATGACACTGCACATAGCACTAGCCATGAGGTTTCTCTGAAATAATTTTTGTGGGATCTTAATGTTAATCTGAAAAACCAGTCTTACTTGAGCCCCTGGAAGCCCTGGTGTTCCTGGAGAACCTGGAGAACCTTTTGGACCTGTTGTTCCTTCTCTACCTGCAAAAGAATCAGTATATTTTGTAAAAAAAAAATGAAAACAAGGACACGGATTTTGACAAGCTCCAATAACTGCACCCAGTGTTTAATGTTTCTGTTGTTACATTGACTACTCATCATAGCCTGAGCTGGCTTCAGGCTGCACCTAAAGCCTATCAGCACTCTGAGCTCCAATCTCTTAGGGCTTGTGCTCATTTCAGCAGAGCGAGCTGTCCCAGGCTCTTACACTCACCACCACCTCAGGGCTAGTTCAAGGACTGCAGACATGCCCACACCTGATTCGCATGCTAAAAACAAAATCCTTTGCACTCCTACTATCCTGTTAGGAACAAGATAATTTACCAGGCATGCCATCCTGACCACGAGGCCCAGGAGAACCAGGAAGGCCAGGCATTCCCGGAATGTAGCTACAATCAGTACACACACGAGCATCATCACCTAGAATGAAAATAAATCATTAATTGATCCATAGCAAATAATTTTCAAGCTTAACTAATGTGCTACTTACTTTGTTATAGCTAACACTTTCTGGCCAGGAGTGGTAGAATCATGGCCTTGACTCTGTTGGAAGATCACTTCTAACACTACTAAATGATCTGTGGTCAGAAAGCCAATCAGAACTGACTGCAATTAATTGAAGGGACAAACATTTGGCTTAAACTTCTTGATTTTTTCAAGTCAAGTTTTAGCAAGCAATTTGGATACAGTCACTTTACTGATAAGCCAGATTCTAAGAGTATGTAAGGGACATGTGCTTCCAAGTAACAGAACTCTGCAACACTCAGGGTCCTTCTAATGACAAGCAAAGGGCAAAGAGATTCAGCAGTGCCTGTGGGTGGAAGTTGCAGCATCTTTCAGAGATTAAATGTCAGCAAGAACATAACAGAGTACAAAGCCCTACCAATCTGTAGTAACTGCTTGTTCCAGTGAAGACCTACACCCTGACACAGCTCTGTACAACTGTGCAGCACTGGCACATCACTCCTCTTTCAGTTGATGTTATGGGAGGAAGACACCTCACTATCCCTAATGAATGTTCTTAAAACTCTGAACTCAGCAAATTATTTAAAAGATCAATTTAACTTTAAAAAATCTAAACAGGATCCATGAAGATTACTAGTTTGTACCTACTTCTACTTCTGAGTGACAGTTATCCGAAACTGACCTCTCATGCCAGTATCTCCTGGAGGTCCTGGAGGTCCTGTACACCCTGGCTCTCCAGGAAGTCCTGGCAGGCCAGTTCCAAATGTTACTCTACCTGTTAATGAAATGAGCATGGCACCATTACATCACAGATTATTCAGACAATTCTCTGCTTGTTAAGGGAGGAAAAGCTTGCAGGGATGAACTGGAAACAGTATTCTGATCCCTATGGATCCCTTCCAACTTGAGATATTCAACAATATATTTAAAAGAGAGCTACCTGGAAAAATCCAAAACACCTGCAACTAGAAGTACCTGGTTCTCCTGGAGGACCTGGCAATCCAACAGAACCAGGCCTGCCAGTAACACCAGGCAGTCCTGGAGGGCCTACTCTACACAAGCCAGTTTGTCCTCTCTCTCCTTTTGCTCCTTTTGGCCCAGGAAATCCTGGGGGACCTCTCAGACCAGGTCTTGACACACCTAACCAAAGGGGAAAAATAAAAAAAACAGAGTTAAAAAAGAAATGGCATTTCAAAGCTAAGTACTCTATAGAATGAGTGACAAACACACCAAATTCATTCCACAAATCTTTTTTATCTTGAATTATATTAATCAAAGTAAGACCCTACAGACACTTAAAAATAATTTTTACCTAAGTACTTGACACACCAAAGCTCTTGAGTGACAATTTTTTAGCACTTAGAGATATTTTTAAAGTCATCTGAAATTAATATTTGACAAAACTGATTCAATGTAACAGACAGGAAGAACAATGTATTTTATTATTGCAAATACCTGGCCTACCAGCAGCTCCAGGAGGACCCTGTGGCCCTGCAAAAGCAAGGTATTAAAAACTTGAGTTAAACCACTCTATACTCTACAAAGTCACTGTTCAATAGCATTGAATACAAACTTTGATCTTTTGCATTTTAAGCTTAAAATTTAAAATAAGAATCTGGTTTTGCCGGAGTAGGCATCTACCACTCATGCAACTATTGCATACTGGCAATTATTTTTAAGGATAAATAATGCTATAAATCAAAGTCTCAGGATACATTTCAAGTCAGCAATTACATGTGAGTCCAGGAAATAGTCTTGTAAAGGCAGAAGGTTGCTGGAAATGTAGTCTGCAATAAGCTCTTTGAGTGGACTGTTTTTACTACAGGATTGTAATTTTGATATCCCACTCACCAGGCATGCCACGTTGACCTTTTGGTCCTGGAGGTCCAGGGGGTCCTTCATCCCCTTTTTCACCAACCACATAATCGTAATACTCCATCTCAAGAAAAAGGTGGTAGGAAAAGAAAGAGTTGTAAGAATTGAGAGAAGTACAGTACCTCACAGTGAGTACTTGATTAAAGCAATGTTTTGATCTCATTCATAATTTTGATGTTCTGACACCACAAGACCTTACTAATTACAAGCAACCAGAAACAAAATCAAAATTGTTATTAGCAGCAGTGTTTTTTTAGTACTCTGTCAATAACACAAAAACTTCAGCTTTTTACAAAGCTACTTCTTCTGAACAATTTAGGCAGAAGGTTTCAATTAGGTGCACATGGAGCCTTTAGGAAAGGCACTGGAGAGACAGCAGGACTACACAGGGAAACAATACTCACACCAAATTGCTTTCTTTAAAAAGTGTTCTTAGGATTTTAAAATTAAGGCCCCCTGTTCTGGAAGTAATTAGAAAATTGATTTAAATACTAACTCCTGTGAATTTTTGTCACTGTTCTTTGACAGTCCAACCTCCTGCCAAAATTGCCGGATGCAGGCAAGGTCTAACAAAGCATAGATACTGTATGCAACTCCATATGAAAGATCTCATCTGTGTGAGAATCACAGCAATATCAGTACTTTATGAAAGCCATGCCTGATTAGAGCATCACAGGACACCCATTATTGCCTCATGCAAGCAATTTGGATTATTCTTATTAGAATAGTTCAGAAAAATTATATATGAAGGTAAATTACACTTACTCGACCACACGCTCCAGGCGGACCAGGGTTTCCTTTCATCCCCTTCATCAGAGATGATGAATTTTGTTTATTAAAAACAGTATATAGAATCACATTTACCCATTGTTACTTCCGTATATTGCTCAAAACTTTAAAGAAAAACAAATGTTCCTGACCAGTTCTTCACCACCCTGTGTCTGTTCCTTACACAGCTATTCAGCTGCATACACCAAAACCTACAGGAACTCATCAGCAGACAGATGGACACCAGTTCAAACACATGGTTTGTTTCAGCTGATCCATTCCTTATTCCATAATACCCTTACTTGTCATCTCTTAGGCCAAGTGAAACATATTATATACACAGTGATAAATAAAATTATATAATAACCTCCAAACATAAGCTCATCCTCAAAAGCAATAACAAAACTGTTGGACAATACCTTAGCTCCTTGCCTTCCAGCCAGTCCTGGCTTGCCCTGTTCACCCTTTTGTCCCTGCAGGTGACAGTACACAATTTCATAAGGATATAATCTTATTAATTTTATAATCTTTTAACACTGACAACTGTAAGATCTAAAATGCAAGGCTTTAATCTTTCATGGTGATGGCAAAGTGAATGCAACTTGCTCAGGAGAAGAAACTGCAGTGAAAGACCCAGTTTGAGGTACAGCTCCATGTCTGCAGGAAAAGCTGCAAGTGTGCCATCCAAACCTGTATTCATTACAGCACACTCTAATGCTCCCAAGGAGAAGCTGCTCTGCATGGCACAAGTGTAGGAGTCTCTAATCTGCTCTCCCTCTGCAAACTATTTCTGAAGGGGAGAAACTGAACACAATGCAAGACTCTTGCATTCAACACCCTGCCCCAGAACTCGCTCAAGTCTGCGGGATGGTGCTGATCTCAAGAGGTGTCAGCAGCACTAGGAGGGAAAACAGTGCAGACTAAGGCTTTCTGCAAGTGAATACAGGCAAGGGAGAGGGACTTCTTGGAGACTCATGCAGCTGAATGCACTGCTGGTGAGTAAAACTGAAATGGGAACAGAGCAATGACATGCCTTTTCCATGACAGAAAGTTTTCGCTGTTAGCTGAGGCAATAGAGCTTTGTGGTCTGTCATTCAGTGCTCTTTGTCAGACTGGAATGTGTTTAGACTGCATGTGAAGGCCATTTTAGCATGACAAAGATGGTGTTCTAATAAGATACATGTGCAATGGACTATTCTGGCAGTAAGAATTTTGGTAAGATATTTATTAGGTCACTGCGACTCTAATGATGTTGTGAAAGTAGAGCTGAAGTAAAAAGAACTGATACTTAACCAATTGAATACAGTACTTAAAACACATTTGAACACCTCCAACTTTTAAATTAGTACACAAATCAGATTATTTTGCTTCTAAATGGCATATTTTAAGAACTATATTTTGACAAAATTACAGTCATCTTGTTCCAGGCCAAGACAGCCACAACCCTGACAATAACTTTTCTTCATAAAACAATGCCTTTGATCCTAGGGATTAAAAACTATTAATTTCTCTTCTCAATTTATATTAAAGGGAAGGTATAACTGTTTTGCAAAAATTTCAATGTGACTAACCAGAAAAAACTCAGTAGAATTGTGTGTAATTTGGAGTTGAGTCTCAAACTCATTAGACAGCAGCAAGCAACAGGTCTTTTTATTTGACACAGAAACAATGACATCTATGAACAGAGCCTCTTCCTCCTGCACATAAATCTGTGAGGACATGGTGTGTTCCAAGGCCAGCTGCATGAAGGAAATGTTTCAGTGTATGCATATCAACGTTCTGAAATACATTTCACAATGAGAGGAAAGCTGTGACAGGAAGACAGAACTATCACAAACAGGTGACTATCACTTGGAAAATATTTAGAAGGCTTCCTTCATTACCGGTAAGCCAGGTGGACCTGGGGCACCTTCTTTTCCAGGCTTCCCCTACAAAGGAAAAATGTAATAAAGTAAACAATTTAAACTGAGGATATGGCATTCAAAGAGCATAGCAACTCGATGCTGTGTACAAAACTGTAAACTGTGTAAACTGTAAAAAGCATGTAAAACTGTAAAATTAAGGCTATTTTAAAGTATTCATTGATCATAACTGAAGTTCCTAAAACTCTACAAAACAGGTAGTAAGATATTCCACTGATATTTCTTCTCCTGTTTGTTTGTAGAGGATTATTTGTGCCAGACTCCAGCAGCACAAAGTGCCAGGCAAGCGCAGAAAGCTTGGTGAATAAACAGGTGCTTGCAGAAACAAGACAAATGATAAAACAATACAGCAGCAATCAGCTCTTCCCTTGGGGAACTTGGAAGGATGCTGAAGGAAAACTCTCTGAACCCCATTTCCTGTATGGGACACCTTGAGGAGAAATTACTCAATGCAAAGGAATAGGGAGGGCACTTCAAAGATATCTGAAGCAGGGCAGTAGATGGAAAAGTGAAAGCAGAAGGGGGCAGCATGCCAGAGGTATCTGCTGCTTTCCATGGCCCATTTGGCAGAGTCTCCTGGGGTCCTGTATCTTGTGAGGCAACAAGAAACAATTGTTTGAGCAATTCATAACAAAATAAGGAGAAAAAGGGAAGGGAGGCAAAAAATACTGCATAGCAGGACAAGGCTTTTGCAAGCAGAAGAATGTGAAAGAAACACAGAAGATGGAGGACTAATAACACATTGGATAGCAAGAATTTCTACAACTTTAGTAACTCAAATTAAAATTTTCATTATATATAGAAATAATAATAACAATCAAGTTTCTCTCTAACAACATCATTGTTATAGCACCATACAACTGAAGAACAGTTCTCAGGTAGTACCAGGGTCTTGTCTTGCTATCTTTCCTTGTGGAAGAAAATGTATTGCAACCACAAGAAGTATGAGACAAGTTTCAAAAAGATACACATTTGGACTGAATGAAATATTTAATTTGAAAATTATTTTTCTTAGTATTGCTTTCATAATGTATTCAAAATCTGTATTCAAAAAATGTTGTAAAACATTTTTTTTTTACAATTTTAGGGTTCTCCCCTGATTATTTATCATTAAGTTGTTATGAATTAGTAGTTTAAGTTCCTAAGACCCTGCTCCTGTCATTGATTAGTTTTTACCTGAAAATTTGAAAGGCATTTGAATGCAGGTAATAACTTTCCTTTAATTATCTTCCATAAAAAGGATATAATCAGGTAAATTGTATTTAATATGTTTTTTTAATAAATATTTTTTCATATACTATGCTGTTAAGAAGTAACTCTTAGGCAACTTGCTTCATATCTCCACACAGGTGCTGGTTGAACTGTTTTACAGAAAGGAGCAACACATATATATTCAGCTCTTTGCACACACCTGTGCTCCTGGTTCTCCTCGGTCACCCTTTTCGCTTTGAGAATCACCAACTGGCCCCTGGAAAAAAATTGCACTGAGGATACTCATGTTCTGAAACTCACAATTTCTAAGTTAGATATTTATCTTATATTTTTTATCTTTAAAAAAATACAGCTGGAATGCTATTAATAGGTATTTAATTCCATTCATTAGTTCTATTCTTGTCATTAGAGTTTGAAATAATTAGTGTAAAGAACAGCATTTACTAGGTGATGCCGTCTGAACATCTGGATTTAAGGGATTTACTTCTGGTCACTTACTGTAAACCCCATTGGTCCTGGGGGTCCTCTTGATCCTTTTTCTCCTTTTTCTCCTTTCAAGTCCTATTATACAGAAAAGAAGAGCTTACTGTGGTGTCGTGGATTTTTCTATGTTTACCATTTCAGTCTGGTTCTACAAATAGGGAATCCTTATGTCACCAGCAGGATTCTTTGAGCAGAGATGGTTCTACTCAAACGATGAAGAAGCAGAAATTTTGTATCAGTGTAAGTCCGATGTTTGAAAAAGATGTCTGATATTTGAAAAATGTTTCTGCACATTTCAAAATAGATCTAGGTCAAAACAACCTACCTGTGATTGCATGTGAAAGGAATGCAGTAACTATCCCCACAAATGGCAACAAGAAACAAGCAACAAACCCAAATAAACCTTAGTTGCTTCACTGGAGCTAGTTTCTTCCAAACATAATTGCAGTGGCTACCTACAGCATCCTTGTCCAGCAACAAACCCAAATAAACCTTACTTGCTTCACTGGAGCTAGAGTTTCTTCCAAACATAATTGCAGTGGCTACCTACAGCATCCTTGTCTCTGTGGGTGCAAGATTTGACTATGCTACAGTGCAGCACCACTGGGCCATGTACTAAAGTCACTGTAAAGCCAAATTTCATTGTCTAATTATTACCTGGTTAGACTCATGTGCCAAATATGGAAGGAGTTTTGAGAGGTTTCTAAACAATAATGCCCAATGTTGCTGACAAATTGCCATTATCTCATAAGCCACCACAGCTGTGACTGGAAAGTGCTCCAGGTGCTCTGTATTTGATCTAAACTGGGAGCATTGGTGTGCCTAAAAGCTGAACCTTGCTTCTGCAATCTTTCTCTTCCCTCCTCAATTCAGTCTTGATGTAAAACTCACTTTTATTTCAGCACATAATGGAGAGGGACTTTGGCTGACTCCATAGATTAGATGCAAATTCCATAAGAAAACTGGAATCAAGAACATATAGAAGGCTTGTCCTGTTAATATGTGAATACTTATAATTCTATCAACTACTGCTGTTTAATTTCTATATAAGGATACAATGCAAGAAATTTAATTCACAAAGCAATACTTAAAGCTGATTCAGACTATTTCCTTCCATATTTATTTTCTTTCCAACACTTTCCATGATTACTCAGGTTTCAGTAAAAATAAAGAGAAAACAAACTACAAAATGTACATGAACATGCTGTAAGCTTTTGTGAAACTCTGGTAGCTCAGAGTCTGACATTCTCAGTGCCAAGGCCCAGAGGTCAATGCAGCTGTAGCTTAGCCATTTAGAACATCCATGTGGATTTGGTGGAGCAGAAGTGATTCACTCTTCATGTACTCAGAGATTCCCAGCAGGTGGGGTACTGGTAAGCAAGAAGCATTGCATTGGCATGAGCAGATGTGCATGTGAGCACACAGGCTCAGCTGAGCTGGCTCCACACAGACACTCTAAGAGAGCTTAGAATCTAATTAAACAAGTCGGAAAAACATTAGGATGGGTAAAAGGAAATATCAGAGCAGTGAAGATGGAAGCATCCTCTCAAAGTAGAAGAACCCAGTCAGATGGCTTAGCTGAATGTGATGTTTAACAATTTCACTACCGTCATGTTGTCTGGTCCAGTTAACGTCACAATAACAGTTCCTGGAGGCCCAGGGGGTCCAGTTAACCCAGTGTCACCCTTGAAAGAAAAAGAAAAATAGAGCAAATTATAAGCAGCATGTTTTTGTTATTTCAAATTACTACTACTATACTTTTGATATCATGAAAATTCTTCTGTCATTACACTCAGCCAATAATTTAGTTAACACTTTGTTTGAATTTAAAGTCCAGTAAAGAGGTGGAAGATTTAATCTTCCCCTAGCTGATTAATATAAAAATGAATATGCTGATATCTGTTAAAGTTTCTGGAAATAATTTAAATTTTTAATCCTATTTATTTGGTACAAAACTATTTTGAATCAAGAAAAAATTCTCATTGATTACAATATTTATCTCTATTTAATTACATCAATGAGTAAATTACATGAACTGTCTTTGGTGACATCCTCCAAACTGCAGTCTGGGTATTCCAGGGAGATCACAGAATCATGGTGCTAACAGACAAAGCTTTCATGTGTCCATCACTGACAACATAATTAGTGAAGTGCACTTTTTCATTAAGTATCTTTGAGAACTGGGAAAGTCCTCAGTGTGATCTTTCCTGTGGACCTCAACAAAACAATATCCACAATTTTCAGTGATTTTAAACCAGGAATGCTTTTGCATGAATTTGCAGCACAACAACAAAGAATGTGTCACTCCTTCATAAGGAAGCAAGATGTTCCATGCTCACCTGAACTACTGCTAATGAATAACCAGGTTTATAGGCTTCCCCCCCCAGGAAACTCCTTGCACACTCCTGGTAGTGATTACCGTGTTAAAATCTGTGCAGGTCAGTTAGCATAATTGTGAGATGCTCTAATCTCTTGCAAGAATATTCAGATTATCTACCGTAGTCCTGCAGCTGCAGGCTGGGTGCTGTGAGACAATGTGGGCATTTGTAGTAGTTCCTGGTTTTATGTCAATTACATGGAATACAAAGGAAGTATACGAAAGACAAGTTATCCAATTTTATTCAAAACCTGGAGGTTTTGCTAGTATCACAAGGGCTGATACTGAAAATACATTGGACAGAAGTTGTGAGACTATAAATGCTACATATTCACCACTGTTTATCTGCTTAGATAAGCATGTAGGAACATCACACAAAGTATATATATCAGTTTAATGCTATGTGTTAATAAATGTTAATTACTGGCTTCTCTTCAGTGTCTGATCTTCTGTCTAGACATTTATCTCATTGGCTTTTATGTGAAAACATTTTTGACCTTAGAGAGCATTGCCATGTTTCCATTTTTCAACAAAAGACTCTCACATATATACTGAAAATTTGCATTTTACAGGACTTACTTCCCCAAACATTTCACCATAGCAAATCAGAAAATGCAAAAAACAGAAACACAACTTATAAAATATTTAAAGCTTCTTAAGAAATTACCTTCCTTCCTTTGGCTCCTATTACTTTCAGTCCCATAAGACCCTGAAAAAATCCCCAAATGTTATTTTTTAAAATTTTACACTTAAACATGGGTTGATTCATGTTAGACATAACAGAAGTTTTCATTTTTTTACCAGTCTGAGACTACCTTAGGTCCAGGAGGTCCTGGTTTCCCTGGCATGCCCTACAAAACACAAGAAAAAAATCCTCAGCTAAAAAATTTACAATCTTGTTCTCTGATATAGGTGCTTTCAAGTACCCAACTTCCACAGAACTCATATCCCATTTTTACTCTTTCCTCCACCTTTACAACTGCAAGCCATTGTCAGTGGGTGACAGTTTACACAGTATAGTTACAAACATATGCATCTCTTAATGTTATATATATTAGTATTTAAAGTGAATAAGTAGATAGTTATTTGAAAATTAAAATTTATGCCCACATGGACAAGTGATGCTTCTGAAAATATAGAAATTATCATGCATAAAAATAATCAAAAGAAACTGAAAAATAAAAGACATGTGCAGAAAAACATAGTTTTTACATACATATGTGTCTAGACCTCAAATAAGTCTGGGAGAGTAAATTCCAATTCCATAGGGTTTAGGGGAAATCAAAGCTCAAAGTAACAAGTGAAACAAATTCATACTAAAGATCCTGGAGGGCCCTGTGGTCCAAGTTCCCCAGGATATCCTTGAGCACCCTGGGCACCCTGCATGTTGAAAAAGAAAAAGGAATAAATCTCCTGGCAAGATTATGAGCAAAATACAACACCAAATTCAATGAACTGAATGAGAAACAGAGGAGGAGCTCTGCTTCTGAATTTCCTTTTCCTGTCTCAGGGAAACACAGAAGTATAATTCTTCCTCACTGCTTCATTATTTGGCATATGTTTTGAAACACGAGAAAACATCTGTTCCAAAACTAAACTAGTCAAGTGAAGATGTAAGTCCTCAGAAATGTGGACTCATAATCCATACGGCCCCTCTAATAAGCCTTCAATCCTTCAAATATTCTATGCAATAAATCCTTGAGAAAACATCTGTTCTAAAACTCAACTACTCAAATGAAGATGTAAGTCCTCTGAGAAATGTGGACTCATAATCCATACGGTCCTATTAATGCCTCTAATAATCTTTCAATCCTTCAAATATTCTATGCAATAAATCCTATACTTAAAGCTTTTTTTCAAATAAATGGAAAATTAAATGTTTTCATTTTCTTTTTAATTTAATGCTCTCTGTTTATTCCAATAGTCAGAAGAAATGTCAGCCCTGCCTTCCCCTGTTAATGTTTGTTCTTGAAATATGGACCATTCTTTCCTTTGTTAGTACTCTAGAAGTTGAGCTGGTCTATCCTGCTCAGTCTTAACTTCAATGGGAATTTTAGCAGTTGGACTTGATGGCCATTATAGGTCCCTTCCAACTGAACAATCCTATTCTATGTGTAGGGTAAACTTATATCTGTGACCAATTTTTCTCCCTACCTGAAGTACTGTTTTTCTGGCCTGCAAACTGACTGATTTTGGTTTAGAAATCAGTGACACAATTCTAAAAAATACTGTATCTATATTAAGTAAATAATACACTTAAGTAATGTAAAATACCAAACAATTTTAATACATAGTCATGTTATATAGAATGTGTTTATACATATAACTGCATATTTTTATACATATCTATCTCAGCACCCCTTATTTTGAGTTACCTGGAGACCAGGCATTCCTGGTAATCCAGGATCACCTTTTGCACCATACTCTTGGCTATATCCCTCAGCAGGGGTACCCTGGACAATTAGATAAAAACAAACATAAGAAGTTATGCTGTAGAATTCTGCAGTGCAACAAATCTTCTAATACAGTTTGTTGGGAAATAAGCAACATCAGAATTGCATAATGATGGAAACTATCTACTATGGATAGATCTACCTTTGGAAAAGATTTTATGAAACCAAATATATCTTTTGCATGCCTTCCAGTTCTGTGTTAGGAGCAGTCTTATTTTCAGATATACCTACATTACTCATGCACAATTCTTGTTTTCAATTTATTTTGATAATCTTTATTGCTATAAAACACTCTCTAGTGCATCTGCAAATCTTTATATGAATTCATAAACTGCTTGGGGGAGGAGCTTAGTTCTCTGTGTGCTTGAAAGTGTTAAATTAATTACAGGCAGTAACAGTAATTTGAGGGAAAAAATTACAGACCATTTTGCAACCTGAGGTGAATGCTACTAGGACAAAGGAAGTACCAAACTTTGTGGTTGCTTCTTCTGGAAGGTAAACCTTCTGTTTCCCATGAATGGAGATATAAAGAGCAACAAACATACATACAAACTGTGGATAACCAATAAATATTTCATGTAATAGCTTGCAAAAAACTGACCTTCTCTCCTTTGATACCAGCAACTCCCTAGGAAGAATCATATTGAAACAGAAAAATAAGAGTACTGAAATAAGACACACACACTCTAAGTAGTGTCTAAGCTTGGGGCTCTTCAGGTGATTTATTTTCATGAAGAAGGTGCATAGCCAGGTTCATGTTTACTGGGCCAGACTTCAATTTAAGAAGAAAGGACATTTTATATAAAATAGTCAATCCCACAGGTACAACACTACAAATGAAGGCAGAACAGGTTTGAAGCCAGATCTTAATAAATGAATAAATAAAATCAGCAAAGCTGGCAAAATAAGGATAATATTTAAAAGTTATTAAATGTGAAGCCACTGGAACTCAAAAGGCAGCATTCTTCTTCCATTTGTTTAAAAGTTTCTCTTTCAAACACATTTCTCAGTGAAAAAAACCCAAATCCTGGGATTAAAGCAGTGTGCCCAGAGTGAGAAGTTCTTAAACCAGGTTTAATTCCTGGTTCTTACTGACTTAATTAAGCCATTATTTCCTCAAAGATACTTAGGCACGAACTGAAACTGCAATCTATTAAATATATCCTGGACACTTTTAGAGGTAAGTGGTAAATCTTCATGAGTATCCCATGACAGCTGACTCCAGTCAATGAATTTCATGCAATCACTAGCTAAGTTGAGGCCCAACATGCAGACAAAGCATTACTTTTAACTTTGGTCTCATCACAGTTTTCATACTAATAAAATGGGGATACCAACATATTTCAACTATTGTCAGTATGAGCTAACACGAGGCTTTACTTTCCTTCAGGGACTGGCTTTACGTGGTGGGAATGCACACAATCATGAATGTCACACTTACTGGGAGGCCTGGAGCACCTCTTCGACCTGGAGGACCTGGAAACCCTTGGTCACCCTGAAAGTGGTAACAGCAATTGTTAATGCATCTTTGGTTTATTATTTGGCCTGATTTTGTCAAGTGATCACAGAAGTTTTCTATGCTATCACACTAAATGAACTGTGAGTTCATGATCACTGTGTTTTGCTAGGAGAGGATTTTTCTTGCATTTTATGCAGCTTGGCTTCTTTCCTAGATGGTTCAGATTAGTTCAGAGTTTCACTAGAGATCGATGATTTTCTGTAGTAGGCATTATTCTGACTCCCTCTTTCAGAATGCTCACAGTGCAAAGAAAACCTGGTAAATCTGCTCCTTAACATTGAGCCTTTTCACTTAATTACTTTCAGGGTTTATGAATTGCCAACTGCAAGCTAGATACTGGCAAAATAAAATGGATTAAGTATCTCCTTTATAACCCACTGCAACAAAAGGACACCTTGGACAAAACTGATTAGGTCTCCTGGATTTAATGAAAAAAAGTACTATCTGTCAAAATATCAAATTTTATTCTTATCTTTTAGCAAAGCCCATTAGAATGTATTATTTAAGTGTTTATTTTGCACAAAAAGGTAGCACTTCTGCTTTCTCTGGTCCCATGACACAAGTTTTTCTAGCTGATAAAGTCACAAAGCAAAACAAGTCAAAGTTGTTGTAGACTGGGGGGAAATTTAGAACACTTTTTGGCCATTCCCAAGCACAGCCAAATGCAACGTCCAGAACAATCAGCTTGGTTTGTACCTTTGTGCCATTGCATCCTGGAACACCTGGGAGACCAGGAGGACCAACAGTTCCTGGTTCACCCTAAAAGAAGCACAGAGTTGACATAAGCTTTGTTTTTGTACATTCATATTGCCTCACAGAAACACTGAAAGAGTTTTTGTTGGACCAATGTTTCACAAGACTTGACAGATTACAATGTGTTCTTAAATCATTACAATGAGTAAGAATTGCTGATGCCAAGATTTTTATCTCTAGGCCAATTGACAGCAACAATGCTGATGTTGAGACTAGAGTGAGCACATTGAGCTGAGGATAATTGTGCACTGAAGACTGAAGTAAGAGAGAAATGATTAAACCGGTTTCATTTTTACTTACAGGAAGGCCTGGAGGACCTGAAAATCCAGGTATTCCTGGGACTCCCTAATGATATTAAACCAGAGAAATAACATTATGAATATTAAACAAAAGCTCATTAGGCAATTTTTCTTTGATTACAGTCATAATAAGAATGAATGCAAGTATGATTCTATTAAAATATCACTACCTCCTTAACTCTTCTGACTGTGAATCAAGCATAATGGTTACACACAGGTAATACACACTGGTTTTGCCCACAGAAAAAAACCAAACAACTCTTTGTGGTAACCTAGTCTGACTTTTTCAAACTGCACACCCAAATATTGAATACATACAGCAACAACCTTGGATGTAAGGTGCAGCAAAAAGGGCAAAAGTTCTAAAAATAAGTGATACTAGTGCACAGACCATGTCATAAATTTTAACCATACTTTGAAATCACACAGTGTTTTGCTTTTATTTTCTCAAATTATTGAACCAAGTTGGCAATTAGCATGACATTTAATACATGTAAGTTTGTTTAAAATACAAACACTTACTCGTATACCTTTGGGTCCAACTAAGCCTGTAAGCCCTGGAGAACCCTAGATCAAAAATGGAAAGGGATGTCTTTCAGTACATTTCAATTGAAAAAGAGCACATAAATGTCAACAGGACACACAATATTTTCAATATCAATACCAAAATGTGCACACAGAACCAGCCATATAAATAAATAAATGATTTGCCTATTACAGTCAATAAAGGAAACAAGAATTTCATACAAGTTGCATGAATTGTGGTGTCTTCCCTTTCAGTGTTTACAGGGTATGTATCACAGAATACTTCAAGCTGGAAGGGACCTTTGACTAGAAAGTGTTGCTAAAAACCTCATCAAACTTGGTCTTGAACTTTCAGGGGTGGGGAACCTGTTCAGTGTCTCACCACCCTCATAGTGGAAAAATATCTATATCTCATCCTAGGTCCAAACAAATAACCATGTATGTTGAGAAAGCAGTTTCCATGGATTTGGTCAAACTGAGACCTGGAGGTGCTTCCCTGTGAGGAAAAAGCTGGAAGGATCCCGAATACAGGTGATGTCTGTCAGATAGATGTATGTACTCTCACCTGCACTGTTGAGCATGGAAAGGAAGCTTGGAAGGGGGCCAAGCAGGATGGGGGAACAAGACTGAAAGAAGCCAGCAAAGAATGCAGTGATGCTGGACCATCTGCACAGAATATGCTGGAATTCTTTCAAGATGCTTAGAGCTTTAGTACAAGCAAGAAAATTTTACCGTTCCCAGAAAGGAAATGGAAAATCCTGGGCCACATTCCATTTCAGTTAATGTAGAGGCATTAGATAGGAGAGGCTAACTAGCACACATTACAACACATGGCAATTCAAGCTAACAGAGATCTTCTTGCTAGATAAATTAGCCTTACTTTTTGCCATTCTTATAGAATTATTATCACTTACTGGAAGGGAAATGTTGTACTAAACACTTCAATGAGTTCAGATAAAAGCCTCATCAACATGTATCACATCTACATGAGTATCACTTCCAGAAAGTATTGCAAAAATAAGATAGGACAGAATAATGCAACAATACTTCAATGAAAATGATAAAACTCATTCGGTTAAATGTATAGCTGAGTGCTGTAGCCATATTAGTGAAGGTCCTAGACATAATCTGATTGTGGCAGTGCCTTCCTGATTTACACTATGGCTGAGTTCACACTATACTTAGACAAAAAATAAGTTATTCACCAGAGTGAATTTATTGATAACAGCAAGATTACTGTTCCTCAAGACAAAATATGCATAAAACACTTCAAATGCACAATTTTTTGGTTTTTCTACTCATGCAGGAGTTACTGAAAATCCATATTCAGCCTTAGGCATACAGGAAAGAAAGCAAGCTCAGTCACTGAAGCCCCTCCCTCCATACTGCAGGCAACCAGGTATGTCCTAAACAGACCAAGACTTATGTGAAAAAACACTTTTCTCTTCAAATTTCCTTAAATCTGTTTGTAACATTTGCCTCATTAGTAGCTTGTTTACTTTCTTTTCAGCAACAAATGTCAAGATGTTAATCAATACTAAGATAAAAACTGAGGTATGCTGCAAAAATCTGTCTAGACCCATGTTCATTGTCTCTGGCAATTTAATTCAGCTGCTTTAGCACTGGCCAATGGACAGCTGACAACAAAAGCCCATGGTCATATCAGCCCTACTCTTATGCAGTCAAAATGACCCCTGCAGCTGGTGACCAAACAACATCCCTACCAAATGGGAAGCTCTGAGACACGTTTTGGTTTGGTAAAACAGAATTGTCTACACAGCCATAGCTAACTTTAACTGTCAAGCACAGTAGTTTTTCTGTATCTCTCTGTCTCACATACATACCTACCTTTGGTCCCTGTGGCCCTGGAGGCCCTTCTGGACCAGGAAAGCCTCTTTGACCAGGTGGACCTGGAACACCAGGAAAGCCTTTTTCTCCCTGCAAACATTGAGATAATTAAACTCTTCAAATATCCATAAATTCCCCTTTTGATAGCTTATTTCTGAAGCATTCATTACTTTCAGTACCTCTTGGTTTTGTGCTGCTGCAGAAAAGCTGCATCCACTGCCCTTGCCCACACTGACCTGTTTTTGTGGTCCATCTGGGCTGACACAGCTCCACGTGCCCCTAATTCCAGCTGAATTATCAGAGCACAAGACAGTACTCAGAGTACAGAAGCTAGCTGACAGCATGGAAAGTTTAAGAAAGCAGCTGATACATACTCCTTGTTAATATTCCTGTATTATGTTTAGCAACACAAATTGAGAAACTTAATGGCTGCTTGTCACAGGATATGCCACAGCACATGTCACAGTTGAGACAGCCACAATACACAGAATATCACCACACAATTCAGAAAGCTTCAGCCCATACTGAGTAACACCACACCACATCAGAAAGCTTCAAGAGCCATCCCTTCTTGTTCTTTGTCCCAGCCTTTTATCCCCTCATGCTGATGCCCTGCCCCTGTGTGCCCTCTGCTCCCTTTGGTGGTTGCTCAGTGCCCTGGGCACTCCATGGCTCATTGCTGTCAGTGCTGCTCACCTGCTGCTCACAGCTGTGCCCACTGGGGATGAGCTGGGCCAGCCCATCCCAATCACCACAGACTGAGTGCCTACAGCTTCTGCTGTATAGCAAGGTTAGTTCCAAACCATCAATATCTCTTCATGAAAGCCAAGGAAGAAGACAGTGGGAGTCAAATGCAACAAAACCATTCAGACAGACTAAAACCCCCTTGCTTTACATGACACATATCTTAAATTTTTCTGAATCTCAGAGATTATGACACCAATTTACTTTTTCTTTCTTTTTTTTTTTTTAAAGATCAAATTCAAATACATAAACTAAAGGAAACAAAATTGAAGCTATGGAAACAGAATACAGGAGACTAAGCTAAAGTGAAAGGGGCATTTCCAGTTTTTTAGTTAAATATATAAGATGCAAGTCTTAACTTGGTCTAAATAAAGTGTTTCAAGCCTGGAAGCTCATTGAAAAAATGTTTCAGCCCTTCAGAGAACAGCAATTTAGCATGCTCATTTTTACATCAGTGAAGAGCTGCTGGTTCAAGACCTTTTATATCACAGCATGACATAGGAGAGAGAGAATGGGATTTTCAGTTCTCTCAGAGCCAATTTTCCTATTGCTTTATACAAAGTTATACAAAGAAAGCATGTGAAATTTTGTTGTGACAAAGTTTGAGTGTCTTATTTGATATACAAGACAGGAGCCAAGAGATGTCTCTGGGAAGCCAAAATATTCTGGCTTTTCTCTGCACCAATTCTCACTTCTCAAAATCCCAAAAACTCACCAGATTTTAAAAGGCTTCTGAATGAAATAAAAAATTAAAAAATAATAATTATATATATTTGTATCTCTCAAGATAGAATGTAATCCCATAATAGCTTGACACATACAAAATAAGAATTGCATTATAAAGTGTGTGTGAGATCTATATAATAAATCGGCATAGCTTTTTATAAAAAATAGTTTATTTCTATTGTATGTTCTGTAGCAGCATCCCAAGGTAGGGGAAGATTGCTATCCCAGGATGAGCCGCTGGAGGGGGTTCGGGGCCAGCTCCCAGGAAAACCAAACTCCTCGACCTGCCTGAATCCAGAGCAGCACTGTGCTCTCCTGACAGCTTCACCGCCCTCTCTACAGAAAAGGCAATTTTAGCCACACTTTCTTCTTTGCAGATCAACAACACCAGAGGATTTTCAGGCTGGAGAATTCTGAACGCTGGATAATGACCAAAACATGATGATTAATGTCATTATCCTGATTTTCTGCATGTAAAACTTCGTCAGTCTAAACAATTATTTACTCTTAGCCACAAATTGCTCAGTTGATTTCCATGGAACTGATAAAGTCAAGTTGTGGGTGTCCATTCCTATTAATATTTCTGTTTTAGTGGGCAGCTTATTTTTTTCTAAGTTTTCAATACTGTCCTAAACAGTGAAATTGAAATTTCACTGTTCAGTTTCACTGTTTAGGACAAAGTCAGGTTAGACCAATTAGTAATATGAAAAATAAACAGGGAGATTTTACAAAAAATATTAGTGTTCTCCTTTCTCACTTATTAATATATATTTTAATAATCAGCATATTTACTTCCAGATAAATTTTCTCCAACTTCATAAAAGCAGATGGAACCAATCAGTGGGACTAATCATAATCCTAGATCTCCACAGATGTCTGAAAGGTTGATAAGGTTGATAAGGTGTAGTATGGTTGATAAGGTTTAGTATGGCAACTTCTGTGTTCATGGCTCACCTAAATTGCAACCCTGACTTCTTCAATAATGCCCCTTTCATTTGTGAATCAGTTGTTCTTTCAACTTCGAGCAGGAGTTCCAAAGAATTTTTGGCATTTGTGTAATTCAGGTTTGTCTAAAAGCCACCCAGAACCTCTGCCAAGCTGCTGTTGGCAACAGGCAGAGCTGTGGATCTCTTACTGCTGATGGATTTGCTGCTCCTTCAGTGCTGTCAAAGTGTTTGTGATTAGGACCCAGAAACTCATCCCCTGCTTGATCCACAAGAAGTTTATCTGTTTGATGCCAGTGTGTGCAGCTTTCTTTCAGGAGCTGGCAAAGGGGGGCAGGCAGGGTCCAGTGATGGAAAGAGGGAAGCACTGAACATGAGACTCCTGATGGTACTATGAAATTTATAACAGGAGAGCAGCTGCCAAGGTAATGGCATTTGTTAGGAGTTAGTGAAAGAGACATGGTGGTTTTGGGCAGTTGTTCTGCTGGTGTCCAAACATCGTACAGTGCTGTAAACATAATCATGCAGTCAAAAAAATCAGTTGAAAAGGCTTAGTTAAACAGTTTCCCCAAAGTTAACAGAAATTTGTAAGGCAATCATTCTCTGTAGAATCTGTTGGTAAAACACCATCATGCACTAAATTCACTCACTGTATCAACTGAATTAATCTACCAACAATTTCCAAGTATATAAGCTAATATTCAAAAATGAAAATATATCTGTTCTTACCTTACTGCCTTTTGTGCTATCACAAAAGCAGGGACTTTTACCTTTGCATACACAGTTCTGAAAAACAAAAACACAAACTTTATATTACAGTTCTTTTTCTCATTGAGTTGTTTGGAGAGAGGCAAGTAAGATCTCAGTGATTTCAGTAAGTAATTATTTCACAAATAATACAACTTAAAAAATTGTTTATGAAGAGGCAATTCTCAACCGTGGCAAAGAGTTCATTATTCCTCTGTATTGTCTGTTGAGACAAAATAAGAGCATTAGTGAGATCTTGCAGACAGAATTAACTGCCCCGCACAGTTTCTCACATTACAACAGTCACAGTGTTTCAAATTTGTAACTTTTATGTTTGTTTTATGATGGAGGAAAGATGCTGCAAGTAGTTGCTGCTCTCTATGGACTTGACAATTCCTGACAGTTGCTGCTTGTCTTTTAGATGGCTGAACTTAGGTGAGGTGATGCCATCTATCAATTTAAAAACAGCTGCAGGGGGCATTCCGCCAGTGAACACATACTTCAACATTTATTTATAAAATAAAGCAGAAATTATAATCCATCGACTATGAAAGGCAAATCTTCAAGAAATTATTGTGTTTGCCTCTGATTTATAGACAGATCAAAAGGTGGCTACTTGATGTTTCAAGTTAGATTTCTAAAGAGTTGCAAATATCAAATAGTTAATTCTTTGTTGTACTTAAAGAAGACTCACTCTTACTGTGATCTGACAGCTAGAATTCAAGTGGTACTGCATTAGAAATTTGGACAACAAAGGTATCATGTGAAACAGAAACCATCTAACTATGCTACCTTTACTATTATATTAATCAATAGGATTATATCATCAGGGATACGAGAATAACAACTAGTGCAGAATTAAGAACAAACAGTATCCTGATTTCTCCTTGGTGAGATCAATCAGTTTGGTACTGGATAATGTAAATTCATAAAGTCAGTTATATGACAGATATCTTAAGCCTTTAAGCATCAATACAAGAGGATAAAGTGATGTATATCTCAAAATAAATTTGGGGTAGTTTATAAGACAACTGATTTTCTTGTTCCTTATTCAATGACAGTACCTTGCATCCAAAGCATTCTCTTCAAAATTGATTATTGGTAGAGGTCTGCTAAGCAATATAAGAAGGGCAGTTGCTCAAGGTAAGATGTATACACAGATATATACCATTGTAAGTCTATAGACCCTAATGGAGTTGTACCTTATTCCTGCCTGTGAAAGCAAACGAGAAGCAGATCTTTCCAGCATCTGTATGCAAAGCACAGTTTTGAGGACATGTAGAGAAATCAAAAAATGAAATTACTCTCCCATAACAGGTATAATCTGCAGAAGATTTGATGTGTACAGATCCAGAATAAACTCTTTTATCTTGTAATCAAAGATGATCCAATGTGAAGAGAAATGCATGAACATGTAGAAAATTATGGCACTATACAATTAATCTAAGTTAATAAACTATTGAAAGAAAGAGAGCCTGTGCTCTTCAAGAAGTCAGAATGCTTAGAATGTGTTTAATTTGCCATTAGTAAGCTTTCAGATCTATTTAGGTCTTTCTGTGTACACATATCACTCTAAACTGAACTGAAAAGACCAATGATTTAACATTACACAGTCAGTTAGCTGGATAATACTAAATGTTTTGGCATATGATTTTTTATGTAAGATTAGATTACACCTTCTGTACAGGAGCTTTGAACCAAAAAATCATTGCTCACTTATACTGCAGGATGCTTTCACATCCTTCCAAGATGCCTGCAGCTCCTTTATCAAAGGATCATAAAAACACAATATGATGTTTCCAGGTTATAAGATAAGGAAACTGAATATTAGGTATTAACAGTTTATTCAAAATTCTCACAATAACATCTATATAAGTGTATTAACCAAAGCCACAGGTTTACTGCATGTTTTTTGGTTTTGTGATTTTCATTGTAATAATTTACATTTCTTTCAAATATTTAGATGAAGAATATTTTTGATCTAAAATCTAGGTCAAAGAATACAGCCATATCATTGTGTGAATATCAAATCAATTCACCAATGAACCAAAACCCCACAGCACATGCAGTAATTTACAGAGGAGCTCTTCTCCAAAGTGTTTCTAATGATAGTTACAGTGTTATATTAAACAGATACATAATTCCAGTAGTACATGTTGAGGCACATTTACTGCACTGGTTAATGTTTTGTTCAGTGGGTGCAATCTCATCTATAACACTGAATTGCTCTTCCTACACTATGGGGTTGGATTCTATGGGGTTCTGACCTCTTCCTGCCCCTGATTCAGAGAGTAACTTAACCAACTGCTTAGAAAGTATTCCAGTCCTCTCCTTCACATAATTCCTCACAGAAATGTCACAGAAAGAAGAAAGAAATAACACACTACAGGCTGTGGTGTCACCCATACAAAGGTTAATGTAGATTGAGCATGGCACTGCCACTCCAGCCACTGCAGTGGAGAGAATCTTACACAGTTCTCAGCACCTGGCCAGTAGCACTGGTTACCTGCAGAATGTCAGAGAATGTATTTAGAGATGTTATCAAACACGAACATGCCAAAGGATGTGACAAAGTCTTAATGTAAGTAGAGGAGCAAGCAATGGCAGCCTTCCTATGCCAAAGGATGTGACAAGTAGAGGAGCAAGCAATGGCAGCCTTCCTATTCTGTCACTAGCACAGGCTCTGAGTGCTGTCACACACTGGTGGGGCAACACAGTCCTGCCAGGAACGGTTTAAAGGCAGGAAGGTGGAGTACAGAGGAACAGAGCCAAAGTGAGGATGATCCATATTTCTCCACTGATCTCTTTTTTGAATGATATATACAATGACAGAACTGTCAGAGTATTTCTTTGTTTTTCCAGATCCAGAGAAGATCAGAGTAGCTCAGCTACAATTTCAAAATACATATTTGTATTAAAAATACTGGATTCAGGACAGAAAGGCAGCAAAATATGTTGCTGTAGGAAACAAGCACCATATTCTTTAAGTATATTTCAGACCTAAAACCACACAGGATGAGTAATAAGGACAATGAGATGAAAGCTGAGATGAAATTAAATGTATTGTGTAGGAATATAGTAAAGTGGCTGAAGTAGGGTTTAAGTTTGTGCTTTTGACCTGACTGGTCTTTCATTTCATGGCTGAACTCCACTGATACCCAAAGTAAATCCTGGTTAACATAAATGAAAGATGACTGTGCAATATGAGGTATTTTAAAGTGAATTAAAAGCAGTGCAAGTGATATCCATTAATTACTGTGGACAGTAAAAATAGCCCAGGTGTCTCTCAAGTGGGTCATGAAGCTGTTGCTTTCCTTCACTGGTTGTTGTAACTGCTGATCAGATTTATTTTTTAAAATGCACAACTAATTTTTCATTTAAACTTGATACTTATTAGCATCTCACCTATCCTGCCATTAGATCTTTATCTCCTAACTTAAAGAACCACTAATTAGTATGTGGAACAAGACTTGCTGGATAATATCTATTTGTCTGTGATGCCACTTTTTTATTCTTTTCCATCTTTCTGCTCATTAATGATATCCTGAGCAGCCTAAAAATATGCATGTCATCACAGTGGACCTAAGTGGAAACAACTTATCAGCTAATTACAAGTTTTCTGTACTTTCTGTTAAATGCCAATACTTATTAAAAATTACGTATCAGTGAGCCAGCTCCTTTAAATCTTGATTATGAATTTTCAAGGCTGCTGACACATGGAGATTCTTGAATTCTTCCTGGGCTGTCTCAGTGCAGAGCAATCACTTTACACATCCCAGCTGCATCTATAAATCACAACTGAGCACATAGAATAACCCTGCTCCGGCAGTTGATGTTAATATAGTGCTTAAAACTTCAAAAGGCCCATTTCAATCATTCTCTACTACCTGTTTTCTATTGCATCTAATAAAGGTGGGAGTAATACATTGTGATTACAAGCAGTGGAAAGTTTTGCCCTACCATTTATCTGCACTGCAGATTTGTGTTGGGGTAGGTATGCTGCACATATGTTAAATGTTGCACTTTCTGAAGAACATTATGGTAGTAGCTAGAGTTTCTAGCTTGGATACAGTTACAGTTATGAAAATTCATCCTAACATGCACAAGAGGATCTGAAGGCAGAGCTTTACAGAAAAAGGTTCCCAGTGTGAGAAAAGCTGTATAAAGAAAATCTTTTTCTTCTGATGCACCTGTATTAAGACACTTATCTAGATTAGCACAGTCAGGAATTCTAGCTAGACAAGGTGGATACGTGACCCTGGCAGCATATTCCTCATGCTGCACAACTGCAAATCACCATGGAGCGTGCAAGGTCCTGGAGAATGAGGTCCCCTCACTCCAAAACATTGCTATCAAAACAAAATACCAGTCTCACAATTAGAATCTGTATACTAAAAGTTTTTCATGCATTCTAAGCATCAAACATGAATTAATTAAAATTATCAAAGACCACTAAGAACTTTGTGTTTTTTTAGTGATTTCTGGACCAGTACAGCAAAACCAAATTATTAAGCCTTCAATAAGTATAGACAACATAGAGCAGAAATAGGAGATGATGAGATGAAGGAAAATATGTCAGTTCCCAAACCCTGAAACATTGTGTAGTCACTTGTGAACTGGAAGGCAGCCAGACATTCCTACCTTAGAAGACTCCTGTTAACAGCCATGTATGCTATCACAATTCACAGCATTTTGCTTACCAGTTGAATTTCATCCTAGCACAGGATGAGAATTATTTCACTCAGAAAATTATTTCACTCAGATTTTCCATAATAAAGAAATACACCTGTAACTGAACTAATAAATGGCCTGGTCAATAGCACCCAGCACAGAGAGCCTGGACCTAAAAGACAGAGCAGGAGACAACTGCTATGCTGCAGGCAGTGCAGCTGTTGAATAAGCTCCAATAAACACCTGTAATGGGAACCTTGCTCAGGGAATAGCTATTGAATCAAAATACCCTGTTGGTGACACAGGCCTTGTATTACTGCCTATGTGCTGCTTTCAGTGTGAGGTGCAGGAGAGGAGTCCTAAACATTTGTGGTCATAGGAAAACATAACACTTCACAGAAGCAGGACTTTGTGTTTAATTTACAGATAACAATTCATGGTCACATGATGTTAACACACATTTTTATCTGAACTTGGTAAGAATATCCTTACTTTAAATCCTTAATTGTAAACTGGTATGAGTTCTTTTAGGAGGGTTTTGCTCATTCATGTAATATAAAGACTTATTTATAATGGTATTTCAAACCAGCTGAGGTAAATGACATGTAGAAAGAAATGGAAGAAGCTTCTGTATGCGACCATTTAAACAACTTTCTATTATGCTAAGGGGAACATGTGTATGAGCCCCTTTTTTCACTTCAGAGGTTGAAAGCACTTTGAAAAAGATCTTACTTTTTATAGCAAAACCCTGTTGCTTAAGAACTTTGCATAACAAGAGTTTTGTAGTGTTAGACAAATCTCTCATAAGTATCTACACTTACCACAATAAAAAAGCAGTAACATAAACCTTAGGTTAAACAGTGTAAGTCAGATGAAAACAAAATTTTCAGAGAATTTCTAATATCTCTTGCTTCTTTTTCTGTTGATATACTTACTGTACAGCCTATCTCTTTCATTTTTTTCTGTGAATAAGCCTGTTTGTACAAAAGTTCTCAGAAACCACTGTAACATAGCTGTTCATACAGAAAACACACCACTGTCATTGGAGGTGTGTTGCATATGCAACTCCCATGGTGCCAACCATACTCTTCTTCAAGCAGATACAGCACAATTAATTCTACTGGGCTTCTCCCTTCTCTCCAACTCATTATCAGTGAAGTATGAGAACAGTAGGGCTTAGAATCTTCACTTTGCCCCATGTCTTCATCATTGCCTTAGGATAAAACAGATAAAATGTTTTAATGCAGAACAAACGAAGCACACTGGGTTTTCACAAACTCAAGTGATTTGTGAGCTCTGTAGCGATGACCACTAAGGCCTATTTTGTAGACATTGCCTAAAATTACTCAGTATCTACACAAATAGAGCTGCTATGTTGTGTGCAGTTTTGGAAAGCTGTGTGTTGAGGCTCTCAATCTCCTGTTTTGGGGAGGTTGTGTGTGTGTAAATTACTTTTGGTCTATAAAGAGAAGATACAGAATTTCTCTCTCTTTAGACAAAGAAAATGATACTTTTCCTTCTCCTAAACTCCAGAATATATTTACATTTAGGTTTTTAATGACTAATACCTTACTCTACAAATCATTTCACTAGGGTTGAAGTCGCTGTGATAAGGTCTATCAGAAATGGAATCAAACTGTTCCTGATATATTCAGATGTGTAAAATCTACAAAGATGGAGCCATGAACTTCATCTCTGTCGTTGGTTTCTTCTCCTGACCTTGAAGAGAACATGGGGACAACAGAAATAAATATTTTCTTTTCTCCAAGGAAAAAAAGACTAAGCAATTCAGGCCACACTATTTTGTTTTGTGTAGCAAATTCTTAAGGGTGTTTAATCAGCTTATTCATCCGTATTCTTCCTTCCTAACAATCACCTTAAAAGAGCAATCTAATAACAAAGAATACACACCATTTAACTAGTGAATTTTTGCTTACCTACCACAATATGGTTTGCATTAACTCACAATTTTGTATTTCTTCCCAGCTGTTGAGTGTGGGAATGGTATTCACTAAAATTTTCATCTCCTCAGGCCTGTATATTTGTATGTTCATAAAATTCCTGGTGTGCATCTTCTGTTTAGTGGTGCAAATAGCAATGAAAGCAACAGTAGCTTGTTCAAAGAAGGCTTATTGCTCATGCTTTGGTTTTTCTTTATTTGAAAGGTTCTGTGATTTCACAGATTAAAAAAAATTAAAGGTCACTTCTTCCTGCAGCTTCCTCCAAAATAGCCTGTGGAAAAATGCAGCACAAAGCCCTAGCTAAAAGCTCTTCACTAAGCCAGGCAAAATGGAAAACCTGTAAACCTGTGAGACTTGTATCCTATCACAAAATGGGTAAGACAAATAATGAAAATGGAACTAAAGATATATTAGCTGTGACAAAATGGAACTTTTCCGGTGTGACTGTGAGAGACTGGGGCTGCAAACAGTTAAGGAAAAAGTCTTTTTTTGCATTTCACCTTCCTCCTAGGCTCCTGTAATCCATGCCAGCATACTTCTAGTATTACTTTGTTAGGCAGTAAGGTGAGAATGTGACAGTAAAACAGATGACCGGACATCCCATACTAGTTGCACTTAATAGCAAAGTATTTTGTTTCAAAGATCTGTTATATCAAGCCAGCTCTAGGTATTGCAGAAGAGACTGCTAGCACAGATCATAAATAAAATGATTCTATCTCTATGAAATGCAAAGCAGTGAAGACAGAACCTGCCTACTCTAAGAATTTTAACGGCATTATTCAGCCAGCAAAATAACTTGAATTATAGACTTTTGCTTAAGTGTGTATTTGTCTTGTAGGTTTTCTAGAAAAGGCGTCAGGTGTCAACAGTCCAATTTTTACAGGTGTTTACTTAGGCCATCTAAGCAGGTTCATCTTTCAGTTGTAAGATGCAGCACACACATAGGCACACTTCACATTTCGTGGCCATCAGAGCAACGTGCTGCAAACCAGCAGAAACCCATCAATTTTGATGCACAAACATTAGGGTAACTCTGCTAATTTATGCTGCCTCTCTTGGCTCAGGAGGAAAAGCCTTGCTCTGCAGTGCTGTGACACTGGCCTGTTTCCCTATGGAGGTGATGGCTGAATTACAATAAATGTAGAGGCAATCGGGACCACAAGAGTCTAGCAGAAGTTGGACCCAGTTCTCAGAGTAACACCCTCCTTGACTTCAGAGCCAGGATCACATTAACCAAATCACTTCATAAAGGACTTGTTTTTCTAACATGCTCTGTGAACTCTCTTGTATATTCAGGTGCACATTTCCCTTCTCAGCTGCTTGTGCAACAAAGAACCTGGGTGCTTCCAAAGGCTGTCAGACAAGGGACAGTCTCACCACGACACTTGGTGCCTCCAACACTTTGATTCCTGGTCAGAAAAAGTCTGCATGCCATTCTTGCCAGCCTTGGAGATGGCCATGGGCTGAACTAGAACATAATTTTCCCCTTCCAGAGCCATGTATTAAGATCTACTTGTGACAGCAATATAGGTTGCATATAATTAGGAAAAAAATACTGCTATTAGGAAGCAAAGGAGATTAATTCTAAGTACTTGCATGCAAATTCTAACATTTGTAAGAAATTAAATTAGTTGTGAAATATGAACTCTTGCATCTAGTCACAGACTATATGAGTGAGGAAGAGGATGCAAAACAGATCTTCCCAAGTCTTACAGTCACCAAGGTTGTTATGTCCCCTCCTTTGCCATAGTGCACGATGAAAAAAATGAAATGTCATGGTGGAGGCAAAAACATAACAAGGTGCACCTAATGTAATCCTGTGAGCTAACAAACATTGCATCATTATTTACAACACAAATTAAAAAGTGGTAGTAAGATGAGGTGCAGCTAACTTGCAAGCAAATAATCTTGCTGAAGTAGAAACTCTGTTTATCCTGTTCTGAACAAATACTAACATGATGCCATCATAAAAATGATCAATGCTACATTATTGATTGAGTAGGAATGAACTTGACCAAGCTATTTTTCTAATTAGGAAAAATTGAAACAACATGTCATTTGAAACAACAAATTTCAGGGAATATTTTTAAATTAGTATTTAATTTGAAGATATAAGGGAAGTACATAAATGGTATCAAGACAGGACACACTTAAGAGAGTTAATTGAACTGTACATTTGCACCAAGACACTATCAGTTCCAGGTGCTGTTAGACAAAACTAAGCCATGAAAAAGCAAATCCATTTTTTTTCTGAATGAAAAAAAGATGAAAAATAGGAAGAATCTTGTACCCTGTGAGAAAAATATTTATGATGATTCTAAAATATTAAAATGAACAGCAGAAAAATCTGAAGAATTACAACACCACTATTTGAAGTCAAGGAAGAAAGAAGCTCATCAAAGAAGCTGAAAAGCCTTTGACATGGGAAGATGCTACTTCTGCTGAGTTTTCAGAAGATGTGATTAGAGCATGCCAGTGGCCAAGAATGCAGACAATAATACTCCCTAGCAGGTGCCAGAAAGTTCAGCCTCCTAAGGGCAGAGAAATCTGGACTCTGTGAAGAGCTGCAAGGACTAAAATTTGC
This sequence comes from Passer montanus, assembly GCF_014805655.1. Classification (NCBI taxonomy): domain Eukaryota; kingdom Metazoa; phylum Chordata; class Aves; order Passeriformes; family Passeridae; genus Passer; species Passer montanus. The sequence goes on from NW_024369707.1 coordinate 3,999,435, forward strand.
TGTATAAACAGCAGCAGGCACAAATTACTAATTTGCTTTTGTGTGTTCAGAAATAAACTACACCTAAAATGTTCCATGCTGAAACATGTTTTAATTGATGCAAATAGCAGAAGTATTGCTTGCTGGTCAAACATCAATGTATTTTTACATGAAAGTGCAGCATGATTTTAGAACATTAACTGTACTATTTCTCTGCAATGAAGAGTTTAACCAAGATGCAATGATTTATTCATCAATTACTTCATGTCAATTACAGTGCTACTAACATTTAATTGGGCGTTTAGATAAAACTGCCAGAAGAGAGGCTTAGAAAAAGTGTGTGTGTGTTGTGGTAGAGGGGGGGCATTCCTGGAACACAGCCTGTGCTTGCTGAAGCCATCCAGAAGCCCACATGATGATATCCACCTCTTCAGAGCAACAAGGATAATGGATGGCAGGTATCAGCAGAGGAAGAGGAGAATGGAACAAAACCCAGCAATTTGAGCAGAAGAGAGAGACAGGTCTTGAGTTGTTAATCTTCCACATCTTCCACATCCAGATCTGGACAGAGCCTGAAACAACTCTGCAGAAAACACATACTTTGCAAATAGATCTGGTACCTCTGTTCTACATAAGAACTAAGAGGTATTTTAATTCCATTACAAATAAAACAATTAGACCTTTGTTAAATGACTAAACTTGACTGCCAGTGGAGTTAGAATCCCATGAAAATCCCAACATATTGGGTGAGGCGCTTATGCTGATTCTGGACACTCTACCCAGAATGGGTGAGTGAAAGAGCTGCATGAGTTTAGAAGAAACATTATTACTAATTAGACTGCTTCAGATAACTGTAGCAGAATGTGGCTCTTCTTTAGCAACAGCAAATTACAAGATCACATTTCTTCCTTCTAAAGGTGAACTTCAAAATATTTTGAGAGACAGTAAAGATTTTCATGTACGGTGTTAGAGCCCTACTCATACAAGGAAAAATTAAGATTGTTGACTATTACAGGAGAAAGAACTTGAAATTTACTAAAACTGTCAGTTTTGTGTGTTTGATGTCTACTAGAAATTCACTGAAACCGGCAGTTTTCTGTTTGGTAACTGCCAGAAGTATTGAGAGCTACACTGGCCCGTGTACCCTCACAGCTGACTGCTCTTCTCCCAGCTGGCAATGTACAGTCCAAATGTTATAACCAGACACTGCAGAAAAACACAGAAAAGACTAAAATATGATCTAGGAGAAATTACTGACCAAACGGCGATGGACACTTGTCATTAAGCGTGAAAGACAAGTCTGTTAAATGATTTTGTCATGAGGGTGGCACGGGTGGTCCAGAGGTGTTTGCCTCGGGGCCATCCACTCCCTCACGGCTCCGTGCTGGCCGTCCGCATCCCCCGTGCCCGCAGGCCCGGCCTCCGCAGCGCTTTCCGGGCTGGCGACGGGACGGAGCCCCCATCCCGCCCCGTGCCGTCCCCTCAGCTCGAAGCTCCTGAGGCCAGCAGGGACACGGTGCCCCACGCAGGGCCTTCTCTCCCGTGCTCATCCCCGCCCGGCAGAGGTGTCCAGGTAGCGGTGCCCCGCAGCTGGGCGAGACGCGCCTCACCTCACCTCGCCTCGCCTCGCCCTGCCCGAGCGTGCATACGAGGCGCATCATTTGAAACACACGCATTCACCTTTCCTTCCCCACCAGCGGCCAAGGCAGCCCGCTCTGCCCCAGGGCCGGCCGCGGGCTCCGCGGGGCCCGGCGCCACCGCCCGTCCCGGCCCTCACTCACCTCCGCCGCGGCGCGGCCCGGCCAGAGCAGGGCGAGCAGCAGCACCGGCGCCAGGCGGCCGGGGCAGCCCCCGCCGGCCATCCCCCCCTCGGCGCTGCCTGCGCGGCGTCCCGGGCCGCTTCCACTCTGCCCCCCTCCCGCCCTCCCGTGGGTTTTGGCCTCAGGGTTCCTCCGCACCCGCCTCGGCGCTCCGGGGTGGCGGCCCCGCCCCGGCCACCGCTCTCCTCCACCCCCTCGTCCCCCCCCGCGTGTCCTGCCTTGGGCAGCGCTGGCAGCCGCCGCCCGCCTGTCCGTCCGTCCGTCCGCAGCGGGCATGGAGTGAGCGAGGCGTCGGGGGCTTTCCCGCCTGGGAGCTGAGGTGAGCGCCGCGGACGGGCAGCCCCGGGCGGGGCAGCCGGCGCTCCTCGGGACGGGGCAGCGCTGAGGGGCAGCGCTGAGGGGCAGCCCCGTCCCGGGACAGCGGCAGGGGTGTTCCGGGCTGCCGGCTGGCTCCGTCCCCCCGCGCCGCCGTGAGGGCGCAGGTGGCGGGCCCGCCCGGACGAGGCACGGGCTGCGCTCGGGAGCGGGGTCGGCTCTGGGTCCCGGCGGGGAGGAGGGCACGGGGAAAGCGGGCGAGAGCGGTGCTGTACCGGGAAAGGCGGCGGCGGCAGCCGGGGCCCCCAGCGCCATCCCGCCGCTGCCCGGCGCTCCCGGGCACGGACGGCAGTTCCCTCAGCAGCGCTTTCCGCTCCCTCGAGTGTTTTCTTTTTGAGACGGAGCAAACTCCCAGAGGGGACAAAATGCTGCCCCACCGCATAAATGGAAAGCAGCGAGAAATGTTTCTCCCCAGGGTTTCCATGTAATATGATAGAAAGCTTTTTCGAACGGAATTGTGATTTGTAAAGTGTCGGCAATGTGTAAAGTTTGTCAGATTTATGTTATTGACAGAAGTGCTGCATGCTCAAGGTAACCTTTCACCAAACAGAGTGCTGTTTTGAGAAGGTGCAAACTTAGAAAGCATGCTGGCAGTGCCAGCCTCAGCAGCCTTATCTTGTTGGTAGTGTTCATGGATGCTACACAGGAAATCCCATATTACAGGTTTGATTTGCACTAGAAGTAATACAGCAAAAGCAACTGTATAAAACATGTATATTAATTTAGGAATATTAATGAAATACAAATCTAAAGGCTTTTGTGAGCAGAAAGCCAGCCACAGAGCTTTGTAAAACAGGTTCTCTGACAGGCATAAGAGTAGAGCTGGATCTGCACTCAGCAGACCATACTCAGCCTCTTATGAAATCTGCTGTGAAAGCCAGTTAGCAGAAGCTGCTTTTCCAAAAAGTTTGGTAGTGCCAGTAAGAACATGCTTCAGGAGCAGGTGAGCGTTATCTTCAGTACCAAAGATCTTGTACAGAGCAACACGGTAAAACAACTTGACTCTAAAATATCCATCATCTGTGACAGCAAGCTGGTATAGACACCAAGGTATGGAGGGAAAAGGAAAGAATTCCCCTGGTTTCAGGCCAGATTGATGATGACTACACTGTAGCGAGACTAGAGTGGAAGAGAGTGATCAATTTCAATGCAAAATGCCCCAGCATGGATCTCACTGCAAAGATAGTACTCAAAAGGAGAGCTGTTGAATACTAGGCCAATGAGTTATTGGAAGAAACAGAAGACAGCAGGCAGACCACTGTTAGGGGCAATGAAAGAACTGATGCAGAATACTGAGCGAATGAAACACTGCTATAATAAAGAGATATTGAGTCAGTTTTCAAATTATGAAAACCCTGTGTGGAAACTAAAAAAAAAAAGCAAGCTCAAAGCAAAAATGTGAAAGTGCTAACAAGGGAGATATATTAAAAAGGCAAAATATTTAAAAAGAATCCTCTTCACTTGCAGAACCACCTCCTTCACTAACCTTGAGCAGCTGACTGCTAAGTGGCTCAGCTCAATGGGAGTTTTGTGTGTTTATAGTTAAGAAACAGCAAGTAATGTTGCACTCTGAGATTGTCACATAGAAGCATACATGCTTTTATGTGAGTTTCTGGGACAGATCCATGACCCCAAAGCAGCACTGAGCTGCTACGAAGGTAAGATCAGGCACTGGTGTTCTCTCCCCTGCTCACCATTGCCAGTGTCCATCCACAGAGAGCTTGTGGAAACTTGATGCACGCTGTGCTGCTGATACTGCTGTAATCCATGATATTATCTGAGAGCTACAAACGCAGACAATCTTTATGTCTAAACAGCTGTCCAGCTTAGCATCAGTTGTGCCAAAATGAATACCTGCAGCTGCCTGTAGGGCTACTTTACAAAATCCCAACAGAAGCGCCAGTACCTGAACACTGGAGATCAACCTTAATTCTAGAAAGCAATTGAAAGCTGCATCTAATTAAAGTTTGTCTTTTTCTACAGTAACTGATACTTAATTATTTTAACTTTGGTTTTGTTTCCTTGGTTCTCTATGGTAAAGAAAGAATAATACTATTTTCAGGAATATTTTTGTGGGAAACATTAAAGCTGTATGAATTTAGTACGAAGTGCAAAGTTTTATAGAACACTGTAAATGAAAAAATAGGATTTACTGGAAAGTATGGAGAGAGTACCGAATATGTCCATCATGAATGAGGCAGAAGTCCTATGGAAAACAGCATATGTGTTCACAGACTTCAAATGACTGTCCTAATTATAGGCGTGAAAGAACCACATTAAAACTGATCTGAATCCTTGACTTTGTAACTTGTGTGGTATTGTTGCACATGATGTTGCTTCCTTTGGATGTAATGAAAATACAGTTAGGACAGCTCTAATTCTTTTTACCTCAATAACTGTAGCTGTGTGTCTGCCTCCAACTATGGCTCATGTCCCCTGTTCTTTAGCAGAGTTACTGAGAATGAAATTGTCTTGCTTCTTGATTCCTGTCTAGAAAGTAAACATCTAGATTTTGTTATAGTGCCAGCTTGTCCCCTTCTGTTTTCTGAGGCGGAGGTGAGGTTTGGTGATCTCATGTGAAACCTATTCCTTTGGTGGCAGTGAGTGTGTTATCCTGTGGATATTTTATTGAGGTAACTGTTGTCATTGCTTCAAAAACATAAAAAATGAGATCAATTTGACCCATCAATCTAAACAAAACCTTGTATTCTTTCTGTTATTGTATTAGCTACTGAACAATTCAACGTGTTCAGAAAATGATGAGGTTTAGATAGCCATGACAAAATAACAAGCAGAGGGTTGCAAGTCTTCCACTCATGCATTAAGTATTATTTCAAACTGTGTCAATGGGTTGGATCAAAATGGATTTTAATTTGAAAATAAAAGTTTTGCTGCTAATACAAAGCAAATGTACCAAATATAATTTTCTTTCTTATTTTCTTCTTAATTTTCAGAAGCTGTTTGGATAATTAAATAATGAGATAGTGGGCAAAAGGAACACAATTCTGCAAAGTCTCAACACTTTATGACTTGGATTTTCCATTTGAGGCAATCAGTCCCTGCAATATTTTATTGCCTCACAATTTTGCTTATATTGTTTTTATTACTAATGTAAAAAATCAGTGAGGTAGGAATGCTGTTGGAATATTATTTTTTTATTAGGGATGCTGTTATTTTTTTCTTTTCTTACAGATGGGGAACTGGGGCACAGCAAGACTGTAAGAATTTGACAGATGAATGGAGTACTGTACAATACATGTAAAGAGTGATCTTGCAGCATGGACTGGCTGCCTTTAGGCTATTTATTCATCAGTCAGTGCACAGCAGCTTCCAAAGTCTCCTCTTAGTACTGTGGGATTTGGATATACTGTGCATACACACAGGAGTCAATATTATTTATAGATTAGTTCTGGTTAGAAAGATGCCACACTATAAATAATAGAAAGCAAAACAGTAATGTTTCAGGAACTGTACTCTCATGTGTTTAACAAACACTGCTGCTGCCTGAACAGCATCAGAGAGCAGCCAGTTTGCTGCTTCACATCCTCACTCCCTGCTCAGGAACTGAGTGTCTTTGCCTACTCAGGAGATTTCTCCAAAGGAAGCAAACCCCTGTCAATTCACTCTAGTCAGCGTTCAGTTTCCTCAAAACTATTTCCCACATTTGGAACTCTAGAGTGCTAAAAAGCAGAAGCCTGTGATAATCTGTGCTAACCTGGGAGAAGCCCAGCCCTTAAACCCTCAGTTTGAAATAACCAGTGTGACTCATTTGCCAGACACGCCTTATTACAAAGGATTGCAGCTTCTTTTTTATTTGGGGCACAAGGGAGTTTGCACATGACCTGGCCATGTCTCTGGATTTGTGAAGCTTGAGTTTCCAAAAAGGTTGGATCAGCAAATAAAGCTGTGGGACCTAAGTCATAGGTCAGGGATGCACTATGTATGAAAATTATATATTACATATATGCAGTTTATGTATGCAAAATTTGACTGTGTGGGACTGTGGAGGCCACTGGTCAGTCCTGCTTCTCTAAATCCTGGCAAAAGCTGTAGAAAAAATGTTCTAAAATTAGAGCTGAAAAACTCTAGGTGATGTCAACTGATTGTCATCTGTCCATGCACATGGGTAGAACTCTTAGCTGAAATGCATATGTTTTATTCTGCATTCAGAGTGGTCTTCCTTTGCTCACATGCTGGCACAGACTGGTCCAGCCCAGTTTGCAAAAGATGCTGCTGCTCAGTTTGGTCTTAAAACTATAAATAAATACTTTCTTGAGTTTTTTTTAAAGTTCATTAGGTTTTTTACTATACATGGGTATTGCATCTTTTGTCTTAATGCCTTTAACTGAAATGGTGGCTATGAAAACTTTTTAAGAAATAATGATGTAAGATTCTCTTTGTTCATTACCTCAAACACAAAATGAGGACTATCTTTACTAGGCTGAAGTCTTGTACCCCTTTTTATGTGAATCTGCAGTTTCATCATAGTCCCCTTGAAATAATTGGATTGCTGATAAAATAAAATATGGCCTGAATAGGAAGAATATAATGTAGTGCCAACAGAAAGCTGTTCACTGTAACACATACAAATGGTTAAGACTTATTTTTGGTTTTCCAGTAATTATTCATGTGTACATTGGATGTATTTTTTAATAGAAACAGGTTCAGAGGGGAAAACAACACCAGTATGGAACAGTGTTTGTAGAGCATCCACAAACAGAAGGAAAGAGAAGACCTGCCATTTAAAGAAAAAAGAAGTGCTGCATACACAAATCCTCAATCAGCAGGAATGGCATTAACAAAGGATTCATTTGAACGGATTAAGTGGCTTATCACAGCTGCCTGGTGAGTTTTACAGATCACTACATTTTTTAACCAGATTCACTCAGATATATTCTTAGCTATTAATTTAACAGTAATAAGAAATGCCTAGATATTTGCAGAGTTGAAGTAATTTTGAAATAGGCTTCACTGTATCCTGTAGAATAGTACACAGCAGTCTGTATGCTATGGCTGTACCTAATTTATATTTTCATATAGAAAAGTAGACACCTTAGGTCCTAGTAAAAATAATATTAGCATTAATAATAATTTAAAAGAATGCTTGTTTTCTGTATTGCTGCAGAAATTTTGGGCTAACTTTTTATTTTAGTTTTTTAGTTGGGGTTTTGTTTTGGGTTTTTTGGTGTAAACTTTAAAAGCCATCACTAGCAATGGCTGGCATGGAGCTGGGCTTCCCCAGCAGCTGCTCTGGAATCATGTAGCTATTCTGAATGTGGCTTTCCTCTCTACTTTCTCATGGCCTCCTTCTCTGAGCAAGAGAAAACAGCACCAGCTAACTGATTTCAGGGTGGATGCAGATCATTCCCATCCTACTCAGTCTTCACCTCATGGTGTCCATGGAGAAATCTGTCTGGCATGGGTCCCCCCTGGCACTTTGTAATTGTGGGATTGGAAAAAGGTTACAAGGGGGAGTTATAATGACTTTTACATAGTCTTGTTCATGCCTAACTGTTTGTCCTCAGTCTCACAGATCTAAAAAGACAAATATTTACAGCATGGGAGGCCATTTTTGATGGTGTGCACCCCTTATAAAAACACTATGTAGTCACCCCAAACAGGATTCAATCATGTGTACACTTGATAACTTCTCACTTTCTACAGACTACATTTTTGTGAATGTATGATGTTATGAGTATAGTTTTAATTCAGTTTTCTTCTTCTTTTAAATCAGGTGGCTGCTGATTGTTTTTTCAACTCAAAGAATTGATGGGGTAAGTGACATTAATATTTACTTTAGGCAGGTGAGGGATAGAATGGTAGAGTTTAAACACGTAGCACCACATGCACCAAGATGACCAATAGTTCTGTGGGAAAACTGTAATGTTCCTTTTCAGATTTCTGCAATTCTGACTTTCCTTTCTGCTACTCAGCTTATCTAATTTGCAATTTTATGCTCTGGATTTTCCTAGATTCTAATTCTGGCTTCTAGAGGTGCTTTTGAAAAGCTGGATGTAGAAAACCCTCCCTTGTTCACTGAGTCTATCTCCTTCCTCATAAAGTCTCTTTAATGGTTCTATGTTATGGCACATGTCAGTTCTTGTTTCCATTCTGCTCTGTGTGTTAACCCAGATCTTAAATTGATTTCTGTGCACAGACCCTTCTCTCTGAAGCCAAAATTTCACATATAATATAGTTTCAATATCTACTTTATTATCCTGTCTGTACTGGCCTTCATATTAACCTTATGTTTGCAATGCCCTTGCCTTCTTTCAAGTCCATCCTCTTTGTATTCTTTCAAATATTTACAAGCTCTTCTTTTTGTAGAGTTTATTTTTTTATCCCCAAACTCATCCCTTTTTATTTGAGCTGTTGAAGATGGAAATATTTTCTAAAAATAACTGTTCAATCAGAAGATAGGATAATAGTTCTGTTATTGGAAACTTGTATTCTATTGACATTCCAGGAGAGGCAAGATTCTAACAAATATGTGAGAGACTACTGCGGAGTAGATTAGTAATTTCATGGGAAATGCAGTGTGTGAAAGACAAGTAGTGTGTGAGAGAGACCATCATACCCTCTAGTTCTGAGGTTTGGGAATTCCAGATATTCTAAAAATGGTATAGATAGAAAGAACAGATTTTTTTCCTCCTTATCTAATATTTGTCAGAGTTTTCTCCTTGAAACATTGAAGTATGAGCCTACAGTGTTCTGTTGGGTATTAAAACCAGTAGCAAAACAATCTTGACCTTGATAATAATGAAAAGCCACACTGAGAAAATATTTGTTTTATCACCATTTTCTTGTTTATCTACATTATTCTCAAATATTTTACCTCCTTGTTAAAATTATTTTTAAAATATCTTTGATAATTTACACAGTTTTACTCAAAAAAATGTTATTTAGTGTACATTCCAACTTAGTTTATAAGTGCATATGATGTGGGTTTATTATTACATTTGGAGAAATAGAAAAGAACAGTGAAATCATGTTCATTTACACACACAAGATCTACTGAATTTACATTTTGTTGTGTTCTCATTTCTCCTTGAATAATATTTTTTTGTCATTGCAATTTGATGAAAAAAGCCATTTCTTTGCTATTAAAAGGACAATAACATATTTTTTTAATACAAGAAGTAAATTAATAATAGGCAATGCATAATTACACCATGCATATACTTAGTTTCATTTAATTGACAAGATTTAAATTCAAGGTTTTATCTCTGTGTGAACTTCTTGATCCTTCACCTTGTTTTGCCTTTTATAATTTCATTGAATTTAACAATTGAACAATCTCCTAAAATTAATATGATGGATTACAAATTTTACATTATTGCAAAGTAAATTCTGGTTCTGTTAACATCTATTTCAGGTGCAGCTGGTTTCCTAAGTTATATTTGGCTGTCTCCTTCACCTTGTTTTGCCTTTTATCATTTCATTGTAGTTGAACAATCTCCTAAAATAATGTGATGGATTACAAATTTTACATTATTAAAAATTAAATTCTGGTTCTGTTAAGATCTATTTCAGGTGCAGCTGGTTTCCTAAGTTATATTTGGCTGTAATATTTAGTGTTATGTAACATAACTTGTAGTTATGGTCTTCCACCGTTTAGTGCAACAAGTAATAAGCTTTTACTTATTGCTTCTACCTTGCCAGCATGTTTATGTTGGTGAGAGATCTTTTGCCCTGAAAATCATCTAACTAGTTAATATGTCCAGCTGACAATATTTGATCATGTAATTTTTGTCTGTTGTGCATTGATAAATGCATAACCTTTCCATTTTTAGGGAGGATATGCATATATTGATCCGCAGCTGACAATATTTGATCATGTAATTGTTGTCTGTTGTGCATTGATAAACCTAACCTTTCCATTTTTAGGGAGGATATGCATATATTGATCCATGTGGGGGACAGGATTGTTCAGTCTGTCGGTGCTTTCCAGAAAAAGGATCAAGGGTAAGTTGTGATTAGAGTTAATGATAATTACTGTTGCAAATACTGTTCATTTTGTGCACATTGCTGTTCCTGAAAATCAACATGGTTGATAAATCAATAAATCAATATTCAGATATAAACACATCTGACAAACTAGTATAATTCTATCACTGGTATCAAGTACAGCTGTCACTGAAGAAACCGAAGATTGTAAAGAATTCCTTTTCTAACTGGGTTTGTACTAATCATGGTACCTTTCTTGTATTAAGGATTCTTTGAAACCAGTCTAGGATTAGACAGATGTGATTCCTAATACAAATAAAGTATAGAAATTTATACTTGTCTTCTACTAAGAGGCTGGTTGAAAGAGAATGTCCCTGCCATTCTCTAGTTTTATGAGAACTGAGTTATTTCTTGTTTGGGTTGGGTGACTAAAATTGTTTGCAGACATTTTATGTTACTCACTTAAGATACTAACTTTAAAAAAACCCTGAGTTTTCTTTGTCTTATGAATAATTCTAAAACAGCTTTAAGGCATTTTCACATTATATGCTAAAATCAGTAACTGTGAATGTTGCTAATTGTTAATTGAAATATGTCCAGTGATGACCAGTTTGTCTTGTCTGTTCTTTCTCAGAATACATCTCTATATAGAGGTAGCCAATAATTTAAACATTATGTGAGGAAAAAAACTTATATATATACAAAATTTGTATATATATGTTCTGATTGGTGGTCAACTAAAATATTGTCAATGATGCAAATTGTTTTCTATCAAAGTACTAATGTTTAAGTTTAAGTTTAGGAAGGTTGAATGTGGTGGATCAATTTTGGAAGAGCCACATGCCCCATTTCTTTGTGTACAACCTGAGTTGCCAGAACAGCAAGACACTCCTTTTTCTTCCTGTGCTTCTGCAGTTAGCTGCACACTTTGCTGTGTCATGATCACTGCCCTGGTGTCCTTGGATCCTATCCTAATCCTGCAGGATTATGTCTATGTGAAAGTCCACCATGCTGTAGGATTTTCATAATAGAGGCCTAGGATGAGTATATCTCTGTAACAGTGTGCTAACAAAAGGGCATCCCAGGAAAATTATTTTGACTGGTACCTCTGCAGTGTCTCTCAGTGCTACTGAACAGACTGTTTTGGATACCAAAAACCTGATCTGAAATGCCATTTTAAAACAACTAACTTTCAAACTAGGGGGAATTTCCCTGATTTGGGTTCTCACTCAGTTGCCTGGAAGTTCTGAATTATGTGCCCATAAGCAGTCAATAATAAATACCTCCTGCAGCTGTTCTAGCTCTTTCCTAGGCTGTCCTCATCACAGGTAAACTGTACTGTGATTCATGCATTTGCAGGTAGTTTTCTAAATAATTCCAAGGAACTGGACCTAAGTGCCAAATAGAAGTGTAATAAACATTTAAAAATTAATTTAATGTTGTTATGCAACTGTAAGTTTGAGAATTTCCCCATTTTCTGAAAAAAGCTCTGAAATGAGAATCTACATGTGCCCTGATGGATGATGGATAAAGTATCTCCAATGTAATATTAATTTATATTTTATGCAGTCATTTATATTAACCAATATTGTAGAAACAGAAGTACTCTTCAGACCCTACATGAAACATGGCTTTACTAAACACTGCCTCACATATATTACTGCACATATTTTCTATACTAATGTATGGTGGTGAATAATTTTCCATAGGATTATTTAATCTTTTCTTTCATACTACAATTCTTGTGGTTTTTAAACTTTGCTGTGTTCTGCTTTTACACTCTGACACACCAACTTTGCTATCTGAGCTTTTGTGGAGACTACCCATTACAAAATAAAAGATTGGTTTATCTTATTGTTAGCTTTCTAGAATGCAAACCATCTGCTTTATCTGCTTTTCTGTCTGAATCCTGCTTTGGGGCTGGCTCCTCAGAGTTTTGCATCTTCCTCAATCCTGTCTCGAAATGGTAAGAAATAAATGGTTTTTAAAAGCCTCTGGCATTGTACAGTACACAAGCCTAAGTATTGAGAAGTTTTAGTAGAAAGACTTGGCCTTCTATTTCCCCCTTTGAAAATGTTTTAAATTTCAACATCAAAAGCCCTCTTTATTGTAAGTGGACAAGGTAATGATAATTAAGGTTAAGCTAGAGAAAAGCTGACCATGGGAATAAGAAAATGAAACTGCCATGGCCATACTTGAGTGTATTGATAGTGGGCAAGTTGAAACAAAAGTAGAAGCAAGTAGCTGAATTTTCACTTCATATTTAAATAAAACCATTATAGCTATGCATCAATTGCTCTATTGGGTTTTAGAAAAGCTTGTGAACGTGTCATTTTTAATTCTCTCAACCACATATAACTTTGTACAATAAATAGATTTGTACTCCTATTCATTAACAAGAAATCAACGAAAAAAAAATTTAGTCACTACTGCTAGTATTATATCATTACAATTGTTCACATCACAATGAAATTTTGACTTTTGTTCACTTGGGATTGCAGTTTTGTTGGAATTAGTATTACATGATACTGTTTATCTTTTAATCTTACGTCACAACTCAAAAGGACTGTCTCTTCCATAGGACACCATTGAAATGTGCTGCTAAGTCTCTTTGTCCATACTGTGTGCTATTATACCTAGACATTTCCAAATTGTAGAACAGCTAAATGAGGCAAAACATCATTAATGAAAGTATATATGGCAGTAAGTGTTCTACCTGACTTCTTAGATTCTTTTTCCCCTCTTCCTTTTTGGTTGACCATAAAGTCAGTGATTTCAATTTTCATTAAAGACATAGTAAAACCTTTCCACCATTTCATCCTCTTTTTCTGCATTGGAAAGTTGTTTCCTAGAAAACTCCTGCAGTGTTGTATCACCAGCTTCCAAAAATGCTGGCTGCTCTAATAGAATTTAGACAGCTAAAAAAATGTTTGCAGCTAGCACTGACCGATTGTAAACCTGTCCTGTGCTGACCCCGGAGTTTGATCCTATTCAATTCCGTTGGCTTTGTTTTTAGTTAAGTAGATTTGGGAAGCAAGCATCTATTCATGAGCCAACCTGATCTGGATTCTATGGGGTCATGTGAAATGCCTGGATCAAAGTGAATAATAAATATAACTCAGCAGGACCAATGTTCGTTCTTTTGCAGATGAAGCAAGAGGTTTATTTTTATCCTAGTGTAGGGGAGAATGCAGCAAACAGAAATCTAAGAGGAGGGTTTTACACTTTCTGACACTTCAGATGTAAGGAGTAAGCATTCACAAGAGATGCTGAGTCACTTGGGTGTCACAGGTAAGTTGGGAAGTCAGCTGGTATCAGTCACTGCAGGGCAAGAATGCACTGCCTTGGGGTAAGAATGAGCAAAGTTACCTGTGAGTAAGTCAACGTTCTGGCACTGCTTCTCTTGTAACATCTCCCCAGTAGGTCTTGTGAGTTGCCAAATTTCCTTAGTAGGTTCCATGGGTTATTGGAGTTCAATTTACAGCACAGTGTAAACATATTTAAAATGCTAACTCAGAAAATTGTGCAAATTCTGTCTGTTTTGGGAAGTAAGAGGCATTTATTAAAACACTTTTTTTTTGCATGCCGGTATGCAGTGGCAGTCTCTCATTCACATGGAATAACCAGTACTTGTATTTGAACTTTCAAGTAGCACACTCAGGAAATAAATTTGTAAAATCCTTCTGCTTGTTCTCAAATCCACTATCAGAGATGTATGTACACTAATATCTGAGGAAATCTAGATTTCTCCCATTATTTGCCTCCTACTTGTTGATCATCTTTTCCCAGTACATTAGCTGTAAGTTTTAAAGCAGAAGATTCCTGAGACCAGTTACACATTTCACTTACATTCACTGAGAACCACATTATGTTTTCTATAAAACAGACCCAGAGAAATGAGACCCCTAAATCTATATCTGAAGCAGACCACACTTTTGTTTTGTTTTGTAACTGGTCAGAGGAATAGGCAGTTCTCTGACTGCAGAAGTTAGGATTTGAACTGGTAGGGAATGGATCCTGCTTACCAGAATCTGGAATGGACACGGAACCATAGAAAAAGAACCACTCCAGTCTGTAAGGAGAATCACACCAATCACTGCAAGGTCTCTTTGAGGTTGTCCATCTTACACAATGCCCAGCTACAGCATCTGTAAATTAGCATTTCTCATATTAAACACTTTTCAAATTTTCAGAAGTTTTGACCTTGTTAATTATCCCTCCTTTTTTTCTTGAGCATCTTTCTTTCCTTATTACTTTTGGTTCCCCTGTCCTACCACACTAATTGCCAAGCTTTTCCACATCAAGCAAGATAAAACTCTACAAAACCATTCTTTTTTACAGATTTGAATCAACCAAAAACTGTCAACAGTGACTTCAATAAAATAGTACCGAGCAAAACTCAATTTTATTTTATTAGCTAAGCTGATGTTAATTATTTGTGGTCTGTTTCTACAATATTTATGCTCTATTTGTAGCTCTCTGCTTTCAGCCATTAGCAGTTAAGAGTTTCAGTGCTAAATTATGATTTGTTGGGTTTGTTTAACACAATAGTGACACCCACTGGCTTTTTGGATAGTTTTTCTTTTCATAGTCCCTCAGGGTTAAAACAAAAAACTAAGTATACATTGTGAAAGATCTTTTCAGCACTTCACTGTGATTTGTCATTTGTTCTGTGAAGTATTACTGTGAATACTAAACTGCATCATCAGGTGTTTTGTTCTTGTAGCACATTATGTAACTGAAAAATATAATAAAGTTGCCAAATATGATAAGTTGGCAAATTTTCAAAGAGTTTAGATCATGGTTCAGATTTTCTTTACATGAAAGACAGACTATTTACAAGGGTCTGTAGTGACAGAACAAGGGGTAGTGGCTTCAGGCTGAAAGAGATTTTGGATTAGATATGAAGAAGAAATTCTTTACTGTAACGGCGGTTAGGCCTGGCACAGGTTGCCTAGGGCAATTATGGATGCCTCATCCTTGGAAGTGTCCAAGGCCAGGTTTTGAGTGACCTGGTCTAGTGGAAGGTCATCCTAACCATAACAGGGGGTTTGGACTACTTGATTTTTGAGATCCCTTCTATCCCAAACCATTCTCTGATTCTATGAAAAGTCAAGCTCTAAGTATTATTATTGCATTTACTTGGCTAAATCTGGTAATTTGGTGAAAAAAATTATCTAATCTATTAAGGACAATAGAGTGGATTTAATGCCAAATTGTGTGATTTCTCAGATTTATCTCATCTTAATCAGGTTTATATTTAGAAGAGGGTTTGTTCTGAGTGTTTTTGAGCCTTGACTTACAGTGAAAATTAGTTTGGTTCTAGCCTTACACAGTGAGCAGTAGAATCTTCCCAGAATGAACGCCCCTCCAAACCCTGGAAGCTGTGGCTTTGCTGGGTAATTGAGCAGCTCTTCCAAAAGGGGAGAGGACATGGGTGGGGCTTAGAGCAGCAGCAGATGCCCCCACCTCACTAAGCAAATTACAAAATAAAACATCTCTCCAAATACCTTGGTGAGCACTCCTCTCTTGCCCACAGACTGCTTTCCTTTCCTTCTTGCTCTGTCCTGCTCCTGGTGAAATGAAAAAGACTGGTTACAAGCCAGAGTCCAGTGCACAGTGGAAAGGGCTGCTGTATTATTTGCCTACCATCTGTGTGGGCATTTTCACTTCTGTTCTTAAGAACAGAAGGTAAGTGCATTTCACAAATCACTGGTACATCTTCATAGCCTGTGATATAGGGTACTGTCTTCACTGAAGGTGATAACTGGGCTTCTTTTGACTTTTTTGATAATGAGAAGCAAGACAATTCACTTGAGTAGCATGACTTTTTTATTTCCATTTAAGACTCCTTTAAAACATTGTGCTTGAGACAGCTAAGTGCTCAAGGCACTCTCAAAATCAGCTGCCCTTCAGTCTCATGCAAAAAAAAAAAAAATTCCAGTTAACCTTGGCCATTGCCTTTTCCAAACAGCATTAAATGTTTTGATCTGAAGTACTTGCAGTCTTAGTCTTAGGAAGCTAAAGTTAATTAAAAAAAATATAGCCTTGTTTTGCTTAAAGTCAATTTCTTACTGCAGGTCAAGCCCAGGATATGCTAAAATAACAGACCATAGTCTTGGCATGGTAGCTCCTGACCTAGACAATTAACAAGGCACTGAAAACCTAGAGGAATTTATTGGCATCGGATGGCAGAGCGGGCATAATATTCTGTTCATTTTATCTGAGCTAATTTGTCATTTCCACATGAGCATGACTACCTTCATCCTCTTTATTTTTACAGCTGTCCTGAGACTGTAATGCTGTGGTAGTCACATTGGATGGGCACAAATAATAGATGTGATAATAGATGTTATGGCATGGTATCAGTTTGGTCTTAACAAAGCTCCAGTCATTATCAGTCTTTGAGCTGAAAGAAAGAGAGAGAATCCATCAGCTTCACATGGCATGCTAAAGTTGTATCAGCTGCCAAACCCATTGTAAATTCTGAATTCAGTGACTCTGTTCTATGACTTCACTACCTTCAACTGAAGACCATGAAGTCAATTAAATTCACAGTGTAGCAGCAAATGAAGACATTTTACCAACTTAAAGAACTACATGTCCTGAAAGTTTTTATTTTTTAATTATAACAACTACCATAGAATGTCTACAGTGTCTCAGCTTTTTTTCTGAGTGCAATAAAAATCATGTTTCTTAACTGTCCAAAGGATAGAGCATGTTTTGAAATTTTTCTCTTTCAACTCTTGAATGCAGAGCATATACACTATTAATTAAAAATACTGAAGTTGGTGCAGTTACCTGTTGTCAACAAAATGCATTAAAAGACAAATGCATTAAAAAATTAGTGCAAAACATCTTATGCTTTTCTTTTCCTGTTGAAGAATGATGCACTTTGCAAAGTAATAGATAGTTTAGAGAACTAAAAAGCCATACCACTTCCAGTAAAGTTAATGGTTCAAAGAAATGTAATTTATTATATCATTAGTCTGATTCATTACACTTGTACTCAAAATCAGGCCTTAATTAAAATGGTTGTCCAATTATTTTTCTCAATCAAGTATTTAAAGAGCATAATGGCTACCTTAGAAGTACCTCAATTAATAAATTCATTCTAACATAGAATGAGCAAGGCTCTGTGAGTAGCTAGGCTGCAACTGCTCATGCAAGCAAACACTCAACACCCAGAATCCCAACTGTCCATTCACTGTTAACAAGGATGCAGAATCATCAGCTTCTAATACCAGTAGCACTTAATTTGCATAATATTTTACATTGCTGAAATTCTGGTATCACAAAAATTGTAACTGTTAGAGAAGACAAAATGCTGAGTCTGCCCTGGAATTTTTGTCAGTGACTTCTCTGGAAGCAGGATTAAGGCTGAAGTGAGAGCAGCGAGTAAAGATAAATGGAACATGACTCGTATGAGGATTCTTTTTTTCAGGTGGTCCTTATTTCTAAGTGTAAGACTTTTTTTCCCAGCCTCTGGACTAAGTTCCTGTTCATAGTTTAAGGGCCAGTGGCCATCTAGCCCTACTTCCACTGTGGCATGAACCTAGAATATATTCCTGTTCAAACATGTAGTAAATTACCTTCTCTGTTTTGTTTATTTGACTGAATGATGCATACCATACATTTTTCACTTCTTTTCACTGCCAAATCACACTGATTTTAAAAAGACAATTAGAAAATAAATAAAAAGAAGCTTAAGTCCCTGCTTGTAATTCACAAGATTTTGTCGAGACAGATTCAGCCTGTTGAAATGTTTACAATGAGAAGCAAGCATTCATTTCTTTTGCTTCCTGAAGCTACATATTTTCTTACAATCATCTTTCATTTCCATATTTTTTCTTTCTTCAATCCATTCATAAAAGTAAAGATATATTCTGTTATTTCTGTGAATAATGAAATATCTTTTACTGCCCTCAAGTGGTCCTAATGCCATATGGTTTTCTTAGCAATGTGTGGGGTTCCATTTTGCTCTCTTTTAAAATACTGGATTATAATAAATTATAATAATTAATTATATACTATAAGAAATTATTAATTGATTATACATACTGTGTGACTAATATAATTAATTATAGTTATAATAATTTAGTATAATTTATGGATGAAGTCTGGAAGGAAAGCAAAACATTCTTCAGTTTGGAAACAACAAATTATAGGTAAACAAGGATAATTATATAAAATTAAAAAGATATGTAAGAGAAATAAAGACTTGCAAATACATAGATTTTTGTAGGGTGGAAGTGCAGATAGCTCACATGTGAAGCCTGATTAGAAAGCTTGCTTCATTCAGCACTTTGAATCTATGATTTCATAGTTATTGAGCAGCACAGAACAAAAACTGCAACACATCTGAAACAATTCCACACCAGTGTTAGAGACTAAAAAGTCTAGTTGGCATGGGAGGTAATTTTGCTATAGGAGAATGTATAATACCTTGGAAAAGTTAACATAAATCTATGGAGATTGTATGGTAATGAAGGTACAAATACTGCATTTAGAGCTATTTATAGAAAACTTACATTCTTTAACCTGCCAACCCATTTTAACACAATCTATTAAAACTGATACTTTCTGTAAATATGTTAGCTAATAACTATTATTTTTTTTCTCCAGGAAACTTCACTAGTTTTACATGAGGCACTAAGACATGAGAGTGATTATGAAAAATGTGAGCTAGAAAAACTTAATTGGCACATCATGAATTGAAAGGGGCAACTTGCTTGTTTTGTTCTAATTTTGTATACAAAGTCCCTTTGTATAAAATGAGTCCTCATTTTTCTGTGAGAAAACACAATGCTTACTGGAGTCCTAGGCTTGCAAGGGGTGATACTTAAATTGGTGGAGCCAGGAAGACTTGCAGGTTATCCCAAGCATCTCAGAGAGGTGATCTTGGAGACCTGATGAAGGTGAAAAGAAATTATCACCTTCAGCATGCTGTTAAACTTGAAGATTGAGTTCCTACAGCATTGAATTCCTGAGACAGTTTTGCAGGCTGTCCAGCAGCTGGTTTGAATCGTGAATATTTATACATTGTAAGCCTTGTTTTATGCACAGGGTCATCTCTGAATTGCTGTGGGGGTTCCAGCAATAGTCATTCACTTCTTTGGACTCTTTTCAGGGTCAGCCTGGTGACCTGGGAGCTCAAGGTCCCATTGGGTCCTTGGGACCTACAGGACCAGCTGGTCTGCCAGGGGAGAAAGGACAGAGAGGTGAGAATGGGAAGCCTGGGCCAGCTGGAGAAAAAGGTGATAAGGTAGGAAACACCACAGACAGCTCTTTTAGGTGTATTCAGTGTGTAATGTTAAATGTTGATAAGTGAAACAGAACCTGAATGACCAAAAAGCATTTGCCAAACTATACTCTTGCTCACACAAAATTCTCACAGAAGTTAATTACAGATAATCTATTCTTGAAAAAATATTTCAGAAGATTTTTTTTTTGCTGTGAATCACAAAATTCGAATTGTCAGAAGACATGAAATACGATGAACAGACAGACTCTGATTGTCATGTACCACACATCCTCCTTAACCTCAAAGAATGTGTAGAAATGTGGAGCTGGAGGGAAATAGTATGGTGCTTTTAAAAACGCTGCACTAAACAGAATTTTATGACCACTTAGAGAGTATAAATTGAAGTTCAGATTCATATCTTTCATGTCTGTACAATCCCTGGCCCTTGGTACTTCATATTAATTGTAATTTAATAGTCTAATTTAACTGATCTCAGAGTTGAATCACTAGCGTCTCAAATGTAAATGCTGTAATGTAAATGTAAATGCAAAAATTGTACTGCTGGTTTTATCAACACAGGAGCAGGATTGTAACTTATTTTATAAGTTACAGGCAACTTCCCATTCTGTCATTTTATAATCTTTGGAGGATGAATGGCTATGGAATATTAGATGTTTGTCCTGTACTGTACCACCTGGTACACAGGTAACTGTTGGCATTAGTCTTCTGTGGCTAGACCCACAGAAGATTTTTTCAGATACTTAATTTCTGAAAATTATGGCCTTTCATATTTCAAGCAAGACTGTTTTTTTGTTTCTTTCTATATAGTACCACATATTCTTGTTTTTAATTTTTTTAAGTAATGACCTCCTCAACTTTGTTTTCTCTTATCACCTCTTTTTAGGGCCCAACTGGAGTCCCAGGATTTCCTGGTTTAGATGGTGTTCCTGTACGTATTAAACGACTATTTCTTTCTAAAAATTACAGGTCCCATAAATTCATAGCAAGTCCTCTAACAGAAGAATATACTGACTAAATTGTTTGGCTTTAAACTTATTGATATAATTTCTCTCAGAGAGTTACATGTTTTGAAAAAATGTAAAATAACTAGGTTAACTTCAACTGTGTTTCCTACTGATAACAAACACCCCCAAATCCCAAAGAGGTAAGTAGAGAATTTTCATGCAGGAGTGGGGCAGTGAAGGCAGAGACTACTACAAGGCTTAAAAGCAGAGTATTTCTTCTCTCAGGATCTATTGCACACTGTAATCTGCTTGGTTCATTCTTAACATCTCTGAAAATATCTCACACAATGCACTGTTTTTTGTTCAAACATTCTGATTTTTGATTATAGTCCTTTTGCAAGAAGAAACCCAACCACTGAGTCCAGTAATTTTAACCTGAATAGGGACTGAATAAGCAAAGTGAGTTCTACATATGTCTTTACAAGGATGCAATAATGTATTTTTATTAATATCTTCTTCAACATGAAATTTGGTGAAATAGTATCTTAGCTAATGCATTTTTCAAAATACTCTGCTAGAACTGAATTCCTGTGATGCTACCAGTTTCATGTGGATCAAGCAAAGTTAAAATGTTGAATTTTGAAAGTAAAAACAGAATTAAAAGCTGAGTGGGTGTTGTAGCATGTCCACATTTGTCCACAGCTGTCCACATTTGACAGTGGGAGTGTGGCCAAAATGCCTGGATAATGCAGAGGTCACAAGCCCAAAATCTGGCACAGAAAAAGGAAGTGTTCCCAAGAAATGTATATTCTTTTTGCAAAGAATTTAAAAACAGTGTCCACAAATTAGACTGAAGCATTTACAGACAAGAAGGTAGAATTGACAAAAGTGTTTCAGGTAAATGACCAGGGTATTCTCTTGATGATTTTTCAGACTTCCTCCCCGCAAAAAAATTTGCATCAAAATTTATATTTGTCAATACAAAACTCTTTAATTCTGTGAAAAATAGGTTTTTTTCTCCAACAGGAAGATCATTCCAAGAAAAATCTCATTGTTTCATTGCCCAATTCCTAATTTTTAGT
This sequence comes from Passer montanus, assembly GCF_014805655.1. Taxonomy (NCBI): domain Eukaryota; kingdom Metazoa; phylum Chordata; class Aves; order Passeriformes; family Passeridae; genus Passer; species Passer montanus. Next base: position 4,020,847 of record NW_024369707.1, read on the forward strand.
AGAACTAATCCTTATCTGGACACTGGTTAGCTATTACTAGGTCAGAAAAACCCCAATCTCTGTAATTACTGTGTGCCTGGGTGAAGCTATGTCCTCTTTTTACTTGTTTTATCCTAACAATTAAAAACCATGAGGCTACTTGAAATGAATTTTTTTTTTTTTTAATGGCCAGTGCAGCCACTAGAATGATGTCCTCATTTTCTGCTGTGAGATAATGAGTAAATAATTTCTGCCCACCCCTCAGGGGGCAGAAATCTCAGCTAAGCCGCGCTGTGCTGCGGCCTGAGCCAGCCTGGCTGCCTGGGCCGGCCTGGCCGGCTACCTGTTCAAAGGGTGGAAGCCAGGAGAGTTTTCCTGGACTTTGCTCATTTTTAGATGTGTTTTTCCACAACTCTTTTAGGTGATTTAACCAGGTGTCAATCTTTATAAATAGCCAGCTGAGTGGCTCTGCCATGTCCCCACAGGGAACCACCCCCACAGCCCATGGACTGCCCCCAGCTGAAACCAGGCTTTGTTAGAACCAGGACAACAGCCACAGGAAAGACTATTGCTGGAGAGCTACAGTCTGTATTCTCTGAGAGGACAGAACATTCCTTTTTCACTCAAGTGAAAACAGTCTGGTCTGCTTGACCTGTGTTAATATAACCCTGTTATATTTGCTAGGTATCAAAAAACCCAAATAAACAAAAGACTTACCTAATTTGTTCTACACCACAAAAAAGCTATTCAAAATAGAAGACATTTCTAATGCAAAAGAATGTGAAATCAACACCACCGTGAGAGGTTATCTCATTCACATCTGAGATATATTTGTTTCTGAACTGTTCTGTTAATTTAAAAAATAATTTTCCATTAATCATGGTGTATTTCTCATAAATATTAAACTGTCTTTCAGGGCCTCCCAGGAAGGGAAGGACCCAGAGGCAAGCATGGTTTGGATGGCTGCAATGGCTCGAGGGGAGACCCAGGATTTCCAGGAGAAAACGGTTATATGGGACCAAGAGGTCCTTATGTATGTGAAAGGCATTCCCACTGTGCATGTGCATTTCCCCTCCAGGCTAACAGCCCTTAAAATGACTCTTAGACTGTGGCATCAGCTTTAAAGTGCTGCACAGGGAATTGCCAGGAATTCTTACTCAGGTTAATGGGAGTGAAACACTGCCTTAACAGATTAAGCTTGAAAGTGAAATAAGCTTCTGTATCCTTGAAGTACATATGGCTGCCTTGAGAGTTGAATTCTGTCTTGTTTCCCCAGAATTGCAACTCCAGCTGAAAAGGAGTAGCTTGAAACCACCTTACCATTCATTAGTACTTGAAATTTCTTAAAAGCCTTACTAGAAGGGACATAGATGAGATGACTTAGAAATAAGTGGAAGGTTCAACAAGGCTAAATCCTGTTACACTCTAAGATTTGGTACCCCTTTTTTACACATATGTGCTCTGTGCACTCCTAGCCTTGCCTAGACACGTAACTATATATGCAGAGATCATTCCTCAGTTAAAATGTTTGAAATTAGTATTTTAATATTTGGTTACTTTTTCTGGTAAAATGGAAGGCACATTAAAATTGTTTAAGTAGCTGTGTTAGCAGTACTTGACTACTGAAGATAAAAAGATTCTTGTCATTAGGGGAAATAAATTACTGTAGCTCCAAAGAAATTTTGCTGAATTTTTGCTAGTCACCAGTCTTTGACTTATTGTGGAAACAAGTTTTAGTTCTGAATTAATAAGAGCTGATTAGTTGGTCTAACAGCTTCCCTAAATTTTTTTAAGTAACCCAATAAAAACAACTGCACTTTACATGAAAATCAAATGTGTTCAGTGAGAGCTAAATAAAATGCTGAATTCAGCCATTAGAAAAATGTGGAGAGGGTGCAAGAGTGTAATGATTATCAAAGAAAAAAATTAGAATAAAATACAGTTTCATGCTATGAAAGACACAACATTATAAACTTACTAATAACCTCTGCAAGTAACTTGTTACTTCTGCTCAAACTCTAATTTCACCTGTATTTTCTTATGTATTATGGCCTTCAAAATAGAGTTTACTTCTTGTAATTAGGCAAGTGACAGAAAGGAAAAACGGAACATGGGACAGCATAAATCCTACCAATTTCAGGAGCATGCTCTTTGGAGGGCCTAGAAAAGTATTTGCAACCTACAAGAACAGGGAGACACAATAGGCATGTAGCCTTGGACTGCATGCTAAAATTCCAGTGCAAATTAATTTAGCTACCCAGAAAAACAACACAGAGTTTGGTTTTTTTTGCCTGTGTGCAAGAATGCTCTTCCAACTTCTCTATACAGATTGCCTATTTTTAAATAGATTTGTTGCACCAGGTACTAAATTGAATGTACATTACGGCCAACATTTTTATCTAATTCATGTTTATAACATTGAACATTGTCCTGTATAATTTTATTTAACACTGTGTACATATACATTGGCATTACTTCATTGACCTTGCTGGAAAATAAAGCAATTTCTATCTGTAAGGCCTTACCTAAGTCATACAGAAGATAACAAACTGAATCTAATAAAAATGTTTTGTTATACAAGAGACCATATGTAAAATAACTAAAGATAAAACCAACTTTTTATTTGTTTAATGTGTTCCCTAGCAGCTGTTGTTTACCTGTAATCTGTATCAAATATACTGTAGATATATCCAGCTGCAGACAGCTGTAATTCTTCCTTTTATTGTACCATTACAGGGAGAAATACCTTCCCTGTTTCATTCTGACTGCAAGATTTGGACAGCCAGTTTATGATGATATGAACGCTGTACCAGTACAGTTTTTAAGTTGTTGACAGTGTCCCATTTTATTGAACTCAGTAGTCACAATGTACTGTAGCTATATCCAGCTGCAGACAGTTGTAATTGTTCCTTTTATTGTACCATTCCAGGGAGAAATACCTTCCCTGTTTCATACTGACTGCAGGATTTGGACAGCCAGTTTATGTTTTTAAGTGTTTGACAGTGTCCCATTTTATTGAACTCAGTAGTCAGGTGGTTAACTTAGTTAGATTATATCCACTGTATTTGGATTTCAAATGGAAAAACTTCAGAAATAAGATAGTTGTATGTTACATTCTTCAGATATGTGCATATCATGCTCTTAACAGTAAATTGAGCATTGAAGTTAAATTTTGCAAAATAAATAATCTGTTCATGCTAACTCAGATTGAGTTTTTGAGGGTGCTATAATAGCAAGGTTTTATAAATGAACCCACAGCAAGTAGGAACTTGGGAACTTAGTTCTTAAAATCCAGAGCTCTTAGGTATCAGATTTTTTAAATAAACTGAAACAGGTTTCCTAAGAGATGGAAATATTGAATACTATGCATCTAATACAGTCCATACTTTGATTTTTTTTATCTGCATGCAGTATCACTTTAAATTCTTCTGAATCACACAATGTACTTTCATGGATGACAGTGTGCTAGTACTTAAAGCCACTGCCTCCCTAAAAGAAAAAAAAAGGCATATTGATATTAAGGGCAAGATTTGTGAAGATTGTAGAATATTGAAGGACCAAGTACTAAGGAGCACCTTAAAAGAACAGGAGCCCAGAAGCTGTGGGAACCTGGTTTGCTGAACTGTACAAAAGGTTTTGTTAGATAAAATGATTATTCATGATTCTAGTGGATTATCTTGTGATATAGGGGCACCAGAAAGTCACAGCCTGAGAAGTTTTCATTCATTCTCCATGGAAATGTAGGATATCAGTAAGTGGATCATGTTTTAAAAGATTCTTTTTCTTTAAAGGGAATTCCAGGGCAAAAAGGAGAAAAAGGAAATTCAGTGTATATTTTACATTTTGGAAAAGGACTTCCAGTAAGTATGTGATTGTGAAAAAATCATCTATTTGTAGGAAAACATGGTAAATGTAATTGTTCCATTACTCCTCATTAGTTATAAAACTTAGTGGGGAAAAAAATAAAAGAAATTAAAAACACGTATACAACTCTAACAGCTGTTTATGACCTAACAGCTAGTTTATGATCTTAATATCTGTAAAAGTTAAAAAATATCCACAAGAAAGCTTGAACTGGTTAATTTGCTAAATGATTGTCATTACAGGGAGAGAGAGGTGATCCTGGACCCCCTGGCATGCCCGTAAGTACAGTCAGTACGATCTATAACTGCTTTTTGTCTTGAAGATCTTAAATTTTTTTCTCCTTAGTATGCTAAGAAATATTGGGGTTTCTCTCTGCCTGCCTTAAAGAGCGAAATTCCAGAATAAACATCAAGAGAAACATCAAGTCTGTATAGCCCATTCCTATGGCTAGTTCCTGTTGGCTGAAAGGGAGCAGAAACAGACCATCCTCACCTGCATTAGCTGTGTGTGGAACAGCTGTTGCCCTGGTATTCACAGAATATTTTCTCTGGGAAATCCAAGATATGAAATCTTCTTCTACAATATCTGATGGGTGTCCCAAGAAAAAGTAGCACTTTATGATATTCCAGCCATAAGAACGTGGAAGAAGAAGAGAGAGTTTAATTTGTTGCTGAATCACATTCTTGATGTCTTTGGGTTTCTCTTGTTATACCTTTCAAAAAGGCATTCTTTGATGAATTGTATCAAGTCCCTGCACCGTAGCATAAGTGCTGACAAAGTGAAGTCTCCATGCATTAACAACATAGAACTGTGCCTTGTCCAGTATTACCCAGAAGCTGCTGCTGGGCTGCTCTGGTCAAGGGAGATTTCAGGCATGGTGTAAGCTTTGGACTGTGGGTGGAATCCAGTGGCCAGTAGGCTGAGTCCAAGATGTTTTAGAGGGGCTGAGTTTGTGTAGAAAAGGACAAGTTCTTTCTATGTTCACAAAAAGACCTTTTTCAATCTTTTCCAGGGACCTAGGGGGTCAAGAGGTACAATGGGCCCATCTGGATACCCAGGCCATCCAGGCTTGCCTGTAAGATCCCCACAATTATACAGCCTTGCCTTAGGATATGCATTCATTCTTGTCTACCCATTTTAGAACTTGCCTTAATGTGAATCAAAGCCTAAAAGTAATTTTTGAGGCAGGTAGTAAGATAGATTTTTGCTTTACCTTATGAGTTTGGAAGGTGAGGAATATGTTGTTCCTTCCCATGTCTGTGTGAACATGTTTCATCCTGGCAGTCTGTGGTCATGGAGAAATTCTCCTAGTGGTCTCCCCTTAACCCCTTTTCCCAAGACAACCTGTGGGAGACAGGAAAGGGGGAAACCAGAGATCAGCCCTCCTGAAAGCAGTGACCAAGTGAAGTAAATTGCACTTTGGAATAGGTACACCCCAACAGAAAATTCTGCCTCTATGTCCTATGAACAAGACAAAATAATTTTCAAAACCTGTCTCTAAATCAGACATATTGATTGTCTTCATTCTCTTTTAAAGGGTGTTCCAGGTTACCCTGGTTTGCCAGGTGAACAGGTAGGTAAAAACTTCTGAAGCTGTTAGTGAAATAATAATTTATACAAGTATTTGAAATGTTCCTTTTGTTTATTTGTTATCAAGCTTTTCAAAAGAGTTACTTAATAAAACTCTAATGTTAATATTTTCTGATCATGCTGAAACTGTGTACATTCTTTATCAATTAGGGAAATCCAGGTATTGGAGTGGATGGACAAAAGGGGGAGCCGGTAAGAAAACAAATAATATCAAATATATTATTGCTGTAAAGTTAGAAGAATAATAGAGTCTTGTTTAGTTCCCTGGAACCCATTCATTTGTGGCTTTGTGTCCTGCTAATCGTGTTGGAACAGAAGAAGTTATTGAATCAATTAATTCTGAGCAGAAGGAATTCCTTCAGTGAGCTGCATCCTGGAATCAAGCACATTCTGAAGATTTTGAAAAGCAACAATCAGTGTTACTTAGCATTTACATACATTCTGAACAGACTCTGCCTAGGTAACCACAGCAGTATTTGTGATTATTTAGTGACAGGGGCTGGACCAGACCAGTCCCTGAAACTCATCTCTTGCTAAGTGCAGAACAGATGTCAAGGAAAGGGTGTAAGAAGCACATAATAATAGTTCCTTACCAGTCTCCACCTATATTGGCATATTCAGGATATATAGAGCCAATGTGGAATATTTGATATTTCTTCTATGAATTGGTGCAATCAGTTCTTAGAATTTGTGCAAGTGTCTAACATACACAACTTTCCACAACAAATCAATAATTTCATTTCACATTCACAAAGTCTTGTGCTCAAAGGCTTTGGTCTAGAACGTGAGAGACTGTATATACATATAAGAGATTTGACTGTCCTGTACCTACTATCTCCACAGCAGATTTGGAGCAGGAGCCAGGCATTCTCATTTATTTCCTTAGCTGTAACATAATTTTTAATGAGTCAGGAGAATAGATTAGATTGTCAACCTTACTAATCTGGGCAGATGGTAAAGAGGCTTACAGATCTCAGTGCAAACCTTTATCTGCAAGTAATTAGTGCATTTTTAGTGAGCACAGAAATCTGTAGTGCTATGGTACAACAGGAAAACAAGCTGTGTCACTGAAATGCTGCATGGAACATCTCTGCTGTTGCTTTGGCTTCCACAGGGTGACATTGGACTGCCTGGGCCACCTGGGTCACCACTGTTAGTTGGACCTCCTGGAGCTCAGCTGTTCAAAGGACAAAAGGTGTTAATTTGTCATCATATTTAACAGTGCTCAACTTGGCAAGTACAATCCTGTGATGTAATTTTTGCAAGGATGGCACAAGACATACCTATCTTTCTGTAAGAAACTACCAGCTGCAGCAGAATCCTGTGTTCAGCACCCTTCCTACAAGCTTTCAGGAGGGGACACACCACACCTACTTTAGCTCATGTTCTGGAGGGAAGACTGTCTTGATGCAGAAAGGAGATACTGCCTTTGCTTTAGTGCTCTTCAGTTCTTGTCATTAGCAAATTTGGTTACTTTTCTATTGAATCTCTTTGTGGCTCTTACTAATACTTAAAATTTTGCCTATCACTTGCAACTGTACTCCAAACTACAGTTTTGAACTAACCCTAACCCTTCTAAGGTGCTCTTTTTAATATAAAAATTGTGTGATTTTGTTGTCAATTTTTATTGCAAGTTTTATCACAGAATAATGGAATCATTTGGGTTGGAAGAGTCCCTAAAGATCAGGTAGTCCCAATCCTTCTGCCATGGAGGGACACCTTCCACTAGACCAGATTGCTCAAAGCCTCATGCAAACTGGCCTTGAACATTTCTAAGAATGAGGCATCCACAACTTTCCCGAACAACTTGTACTTCTTTAAGATCACACCTATCATAGCTACAGCTGAGTGGCTTGGAACATTAGAATGTTTGTAACCCATGTTTTTTTAAAACAAAAACTGTGTTACAGAGCCTTCTATTGTTACAGAGCACTCTGCATCCTCAAGTCTGATTTCCTCAAATACACAAATGAAAAGGTAAAGTTGGCATTGCCAGCTCCTTGCAGCCTCAACTCAGGGAACCAGTAGATTTCACGTTGGACCTTGGGCTTTGATCATGCAAACAGCTGCTATACAGGTGTATGAAGAGAGGGAAAGGACCAAAAGAACCTCCATAAACTCCCTAGGTTCCTGGGAAGTGGGACATTTGCTTCTCTACAACACAACACAGTCATGGCCATGTAAGCAGCTATTCAGACTGGGGCTGTGCTCAAAAGTGTAGATTTGATGCTTGTGAGTACTTGCATCAAACCAAAGAGAGCAGCAAATGAAAAAAAGAACTACTGTCATGGCATGTTTGTGGGAACAAAGCCCTGACCTGCAGATCCTTGCAAGTGAAAAGATACATATATCTCCCTCCACAGTCATTATGCTGGTTTGACAGCATTAACAGAAATACAGATAAGTACATAAATGCTTTTCTTGGTTTTCTTGTGTCTAGGACACCTAAAGAAATACACCCAGTGCTTAAAAACATACCATTTAACACTTCTAATTCAGAGTAGGACTTTAAAAACATTAAGCAGCACCTAGCATATCCTGCATATTAATATACACAAAAACTTTCCTTTTATATGTAGGGCCAAAAAGGATTACCTGGGGTAACAGGATCCAGAGGGTCACGTGGACCCAAAGTAAGTAATGGGACTTTTTTTTCCCATGGTGCTGGCAAAAATCCTTGTGTGGTTATTATGTTAAACTTCTAAAGCACAGCTTTTTTGGCTGTGAAATTTAATCACCGCCTAAATCAGCGTGAAAGCAAAAATATTTCAAAACCCTTTGGAAAATCTGAGTGTTTTATACATACCTATGGAATGTTGCCTGGTAGCAAAAAGTCAGTGTTGTTGCCAGTTGGGCTGTTGACATAATGGATTGGAACTGTGAAGAAAATACAAGTACAGATTATTTTTCCTCAAGAAGAGAAACAGAAATGATATGAATGTGTTCTTAGTGGGGCATCATGTATATTTACCACAGAAGGCTGAGGACAGACTTTTAACTTGACATTGTGGATATCCCCAAGGGCAGAGAAGGCAGTCACCTGTTTGGAGAGAGGGTTGCTTTTTAATGTCTATTCTAAATTTTCTTTTCTTTCTGTCAACATGATCAATTTAAGCATTGAGGTGCCAGAAGAGGAAAATCCATAGGCAGGAAGCTGCCAGATCTCAGGAAAAAAAGGGAAATTGGAGACAAAAGAATTAATTTAGTTTATGTTAAAAACTTATTTAGCTTTGTAGCAGAAGAAATGAGAAGCATGAACATCACATTTCTGAGTTGTAAGTCTGGCACTTTTTCAGAAGTTCATTTTCCATCATAAAAAGACCACTATTACTTGGCACTGGAAAAGAGAACAAAGCTAATCTTTTTCTATCATTTTTATATTGAAAAGATGGGCTTTATATGCATGCTCCAGTACTAGCTGTCTATGTAATGATAATACATACACTTGTTAGTCATAAGCAGGAACAGACAAATCAACTGAAGCAGGTCAAATGATGCCCAAAACTTTGGAAAAAACATATACCAATTCAACTGCTGAAGTAATATGAAACTTAGGGAGGAGACCAGAGCAGGTTCCTCAAATAACTGGAGCTACTTAGGCACTGCTGGTGATGCTGTGCGAAGTCAGCCCCAGTGACTGAGCCTCACAAGTGAAACAAGATCCATCTATGTAATGTACACATCATTTAGTAAACATGCACAAAAATTAAAATGTATGGCACACTTCACTGAACATCTTGGTTAAAAAAAATATTTTGACTGCTCCAGGGCGCACTTGGGAGAGGAGAAAAGGGTGAAAAAGGCCTTCCTGGATTCCCTGGATTGCAGGTAAGAAAGTTACACAATAAATTATATCACAAATTCACTATAATTAGGCAGTTTAAGTTTGCAATTTCAAGAAAGACTTTAAGGATTTTTTAAAGTAATCTCTCATGCTTCCTGTATAGAATATTTAGGAGACTTGCCCTGGGACTTACTCTGTCTCAGAATTAAAAATAAGCTCCTACAGACTTTCCTTGGAAAGAAAATAAATCTGTAGGGTTATCCTCTAAATATTTGGACCAGCACAAAGCTGCTCTGGAACAGCACAGTACTAACACAGTAATTTTAATGTTCTCCATACGTGTTGGTGGTAGTTTTTTACAGCAGCTTTACTTGTGCTGGATTTGCCTAACAGGGCTAAAGTGGAGCAGCATTCCACTACTGTGCTTGATGCAATATGGTAAAAAAAGTTACGGGAAAATTTGACTGGCTTGCTTTGGTCTATAGTTCTAATTCTTGTCCGTTTCTCACAGAAACTATTTGCAAAAGCTTTGCAATGCTTTTGGAAGATATCCCAAGTAATATTTATCTATGTAACATTAACCATCAGCAGTTCTGAATAGGTTTAATTTTAAATAAGTTTTTACTGTTTTAACTTACAGTCTACTTGCTCTTATTAGGGTCATCCTGGTTCTTACGGACCTGCAGGTTTTCCTGGAATGAAGGTATGAAGGCAGAAAGTATGAGCAGCTCTGAACAGTGGGATCAATAAGATTTTGTTTTCTGTGGATTTGTGCAGATTTGGAATTTCCACATATTTCACAGATCAGATTGCATTCCTTCTTTTCTATTCTGCTACCTGTTGCCACAGAAGCTGCATGAACTCTGTGTCTTTGAATTGCTGCCACTCTGAAATTTGGCTGAAATATCCTAATGGAATCTGAAGTTGCAAAGAGGAGGAAAAGTCAGTGGGACACACATACAGCATAATATAAAAAGTTATGCAGCATGTTAACTTTGTTTTTTATGGTGACATTGTTTGTGTAATTTTGTAGTGCATGCATGCTTTGTTCATGTTTCTGGCTTGAGAAATTCCGGTGATGCTAAGTCTGCTGAATTTTACTTATGAACTTACAACATCTTACTGGAATAAAGAACAATAGATGTATGTATATAGATCTATATCTTGCCCAACTCTAGTTAAGGTAGTGATCATGCTGTTCATAAATCCCATTAATGTATAAATATTTGCCTCTAGAGTTATGTTCCAGGTGACTGTTTTATCTGCAAAAATACTTTTCACTTTGTTTTTCACTCTTGCCTACCCCTAAAGAGTTTGAGTACTGGCTGGATGAGTATATTAGAAAATCATAAAAAAAATGATGTGCAGCTACTTTCCATGCAGTAGTTTAAGAGAATCATTCAGCAAGCAGCCAACCAATTTCAGCTGTATTAAGCAGACAGTCTATCAGAGACTGCTGGTATGTATTCCAGCTAATTCTGTGCCCCAGCTTCGCTGAATCTGCTGAGCACTGTCTGAATAACCTAGCAATACATGCTCTGAATTTTCCAACACAAGAGATTCTGTGAAACACCACTGTACAAACCCAATGAATTCTCTGTGGACACAACTATAACATGACACTACTGTATGACTGGGTTTTGCTCAATTAATTATGTCTTAACAGATTAATTAATTTGTATTTATGCGATCCTTTCCAGGGTGAAACAGGATTTGCTGGTTTTCCTGGACAACCTGGCTATCCAGGCATACAGGTAAAAAAATTACACATTCACACCCCACTCCCTTCTGTGCCAGTATTTCTCCCAAATGTACCCACTTATCAGGCCATTTCCCTTTATTCAGTCATAATTTCTGTAAAGGTTTACTGTTTTCATAATAGTTATAGTTATTCATCACCACAGTAGAAAATAGCAATGTAAGAAAACATTCATAGCTGGTGCATGTGAGAGTGGGAATTCTATTCTATTTATTCTATTTTTATAGTTGATATTCTATTTTTTAATCCCAGTAGTTACCTGTAAGTATACCAGGATAGCTACCTAATCCATTAATTGTTCTCTGCAAGGTATTCACAGTTGAGCTGCATTCCCCAGGGAGGTATGGGAGGTAAAGGAAGCTGCTATTTAGTTAACAGTATGATCCTATAAACAAGGATAAAAACTGGCCCCAAATGAGGTGGCAAAATTCCATTCAGATGGGCCTGTTTGCATGATTTACCAAAATCTCTTGGCATGTGTTCAATCTGTTCACTTAAGCAACTGTTCCAAGATGTTTATCACAATGGTGAGGAAGTGGACTCCTTCACACCAGCTGTGCTTAAACATTTCCTACTTTGGCCCACTTAGATGACACTAACTTTCTTTTGTTTACAATACCTGCTGCTTTCCATTAGGGATTAGAAGTGTAGGTGTCACATCCCAGGGTTAAGCAATAAACCAGGAAAATATTTAAAGAGTGGAAGAGATGCTTAAAACAATTTCAGATGATCCAGGTGTCAGTCTAGTGACATTTCAGGACAAAGTTTATGGAATTTTCTTCTGGAGGCTGTAAAACCAATGAAATTCTGACTACTGGATCATATTGTAATTCTGAATAACAGCAAAGACTTGAATGAAGGGAACTGTTATATTTCCTATGGAATCTACAATGGTAAAGCACATTCAGAAGAAAAAAGCAGTTCTGGATGCTACCCTAGAGGGAGCAAAGCAGCAGTGAGTCTAGCCAGGGGGAAAGGCTAAGGAGTCCTGGGATAGGGTCCAAGTGGTCAGCAGTGTATGAGCAAGAGGAGAAGTGAAATGCTGCAATGCAGAAGGTGGGTGACAGAATCATCAGTAGAGACACCAAGGCTGAAAAGCTCATCAAAGTTATTATCACAGTACAGAGGAGAAAAACATTATTGTAGAAATTATGACACTAATGAACTTGGCTTAAATATTCTGGAAGACAAAGTCTAGGAGTGTTTATTTCCCTCTGAAAATTTTTTTAACTGCTTATAAGCCAGTAAATTTTCTTCAAGAGATTTGCACAAAAATCACCGACCTCTGTTATAAATGAAAGATTAAGATTGGAACATGCTCTGCATAATCTGTGGTAATACAAAGAAGTAAACTGTGGCTGATGCAAACTTGTCATAAGTAGTGTACAGCTAAAGACACAGTAGAAAGCACACAAATATAAAGCAAGAGACAGTTTTTCAAAGCATGTTTACAAATGAGAAATGGCAAACACATAAAGTAAATAAGTAAAAGTACAATAAAAACATCTAGCTTAGTCACAGACTTACTTTCAAAGGTAGGACTGCCAGGTGAATGCTAGACCAGCTTCTTCAGCCAAGATTTTAATTATGTGGTCATACCCAGGGGAAAAAAATGCCCACAGATGTTACTTTTCATCCCCTTTGGCTGTTATCAACTTCACAACACAATGATATCATTTAGGTACTAATTAAAGTGAAACATTCATATCAGATTTAAACAGAAAATTCATTGCAGTCCAGTACTCCCAAAATCTAGAATCAAATCTTAAGTGTTTTGTTATTCAAAAGTTCTCACCCTGATGTACATATTGTTTTAATTTGGGGCCTCATTAACAAACTTGAGACAAGTCACATTATAGACAGAATAGTGCATTCCTCAGACTCCATCTGAGCCATCAGTTAACACTACAAACAGTAAACAAAAACCATGATTAATTGTTCGTAGGTTATGCTAGGGGAATGGTTGAAGTCCTGCAGTAATGATTCAGAAAGATGAAATTACAATTGCTGGTGCCCAGAGCAAAAGAAATCAAATCAAGAATAGACACAACTTGATAAAAAAAGGGTAACTGCTACAGATATGCAGAATCCTGAGTGATTGCACAGATGCTGTAGTTTTGATTGGGAAGTCACTGGAGAAATCTGAGTATTCCTGAGAGGGGCAGACCTATCCAGACTGCATCAACTGTTCAGCTGCCCTCACCAGCTGTGGCTTAGGATCCACTAAAAATCACATACACTTAAGAAACAAAAATATGATTGTAGCTTCTCCTGGGAATAGCCTGTCCTTGTGTAGATTTTTCTGAAACAAACACGTTCATAGAAAATCTAAGATGCATTCAGATTTAAGGTGTAGAGACTCAGAAAAAAAACCCAGTTGCATTGAAAGTAGATTTCATCTTTAAAAGATGGTAACTGTTTCTAAAAGCAAAGAGTGGACTTCAAGGAATTGTTGCCATAGCTTTTGATGCCTAAGCCTGGATGCTGGCAACACGATTTTTTTTTTAAATAAACTGTTGGAAAGTTGATTCTCCTGAAGTTTTTATGGGAAGAGAAAACAGTATCAGTCAACAAAATAATCTAAAGAGATCTATGCCATTGTGTAGGAGTGTACCAATGGTGAAAACAGAGCAAACAGCAGCTGCCAGCCAGAGAGGGTCATTACCCCTAACAGCCTAAAACCAGATTTCAGAGACCACAACTGGAATTTATTACTTGAGATACCAAGAACAGACATGTTTGACAGTGGCTCATTAGTCTTTAGTTCTTTCTTGTGTTCTGGTTGTGTAATTTTAAAATCAGCATGAAAATTATATAAGACTTGGGCCAAATACATCCATTATACAAATCTTTATTTATCATCATTAAATTAATTTTAAAGCTCAAAATGCTTTCTAAAATTATCAGAGGAGGAAAAATACTAGTTTTACTTTTTCTTTCCTGCCACACAGAAGGCTCTTCTGTGTCATTAGGAAAGACAAATTTATGTTATGTTCCTGTTTCAAAGAAACAAAGAAGACACAAGGATATTTTTTCATTCTGCAAGATGCAGTCAAAGGAAACAGGCCAGAGATCAAGAGGGCAGCAGTAAGTGACAGAACTGTCTAACTTCTCTAAAGATACCATTAAAAAAAAAAAAAAAAAGGCAAGAAAGGGGCATAGAGACCTTGTTTTCACTTGTGTAAAGATGGGTATCCAGTTCTCCTTGTCTGTGTCCTAAAAGGCCCTGGAGTCCAGTCTGGGAATGCAGCCTCACTACGCAGTTCCCACATTGACATTCTTGTTTTCTCAGTTCCCATTTGCTGAAAAAGGAGAGCTGATTTCTAATCTACAAAGCAAAAGGTCTAATACAATTTGCCACATAAAAGACTTCCCTAAAGTCCACTTCACTTGCAATTCTCAGTAGCAAAATCCAAGTTAATTTAGAAAACCTCCAAGCAGAAGTGATTTTCCTCACCATTAGCAAGCACTTTCATGTTTCCCTAATGCAGATGTTTTAAACTTCTTGTAAGAGCTTTCAGTATCTCTTACCATTGATAATAGCTGTTAGACAGTGAAACTGCTTTCCTTTATGCTTATCTGTCATAGAAGTAATTTCCTAATCCTGATATAGAATTTCTGTAATTTTTCATTACAGATTGGTTGTTAAATCAAAATATCTCAGTTAAATGGATACTGATTTACTGTAGTTGAGTCATATTAACAATAAATGAATGAAATAAAATACAGCAGTCACATGTTCTAAAGCGTTAAATATATATGTTTGATGTATATATTACTGTTCAGCCACTGGTATCCTGAAAGATAATGATTATTTTAAATCTTTTTTCTTGGTTTTAAATGCTGCAAGATGTCAAAATCAAGTTTCCTGGGTGGTGTGTGTCACATCCTTACATATCTCTCCACTGTTGAAATACTTAGTTACATTCTAGTACACCATATATTTGTATATATTAAAAAAAAATTATTGTTGGACTCTTACAGGGGGACCCAGGAGAAAAAGGGAATGTCAAAATCAAGTTTCCTGAGCAGTGTGTGTCACAGCCTTACATATCTCTCCACTGTTGAAATATTTAGTTACGTTCTAGTACACCATATATTTGTATACATTAAAAAAAATTATTGTTGGACTCTTACAGGGGGATCCAGGAGAAAAAGGGCCCCCAGGTCCTCCTGGAGCTGTTGGAACTCCACCGCTTCCTATAAAAGGTTATATCTATTTTTGACTAGTCTTTGTGCTGTATAAAGTGCAGGACCTGCTTTGCTAAGGTGTCAAAGTGGTCATTAAGGGTGCAGGGGACAGAATCCTAAAATACTCCCAGTGGCCACAGGCTGTTTGTGAGTTTGGCCACATGTTTGTGTTTGTTTTGCTGATCTTCCTGGAAGTACGTTAAACATACAAATGTCACATTACATGTTTGTTTGTGTGAAAGATCTATGTGCTACAGTCACAACTAGATCTGAAGGACTCTCTTGTTCTTGGACCTAAGCATAGCTACCAAAAATCAATGAAAAATAAGCCTGTGCTGGTTAATGGACAGCACATAAGAACACCTGCCTTGCCATTGTCATTTAGGATTCCTGTTTTTGTATTGCCACAACACACAGATTTTAGACTACAATCCAGCTTCCTCTCTTCAGGGGGAAATCCTGGGACTAGTACTCCCAACAGAACACCTGTCAATTTATTACCTTCCTCCCTAAACCTCAGGCTGGGTTTTAATGTCCCAGCTCCCTTTATCCCCATCTTAGTCATCTAATGGGTGAAAAGATGTGTGGAAGTTTTTATTTCATAGCAGGAAGCAGTGGGGAGCAGCCAGGTCTGCTGCCTGCAAGGTTGTGCTTTTGCATCTAATACCTGGAGAGTTTGTCTTGTGAGAATATTTCAACAGAGAGCTCATCATAAATTGTATTTCCAGTGCAGCACTAGAAATTTCTTGTGATCACAGAAGTTACAACAAAACCCCAGTTCAGTAGAACCTCCCCATTAGATAGCGGCCTTATCCTAAAATAAATTAAATTTTTTCCACAGACTTCCATGGTTTCCAGCCTATACAACAAACAACCCCATACTTAATATTTCAAGTAACATTCATTCATATGCATGGTGTGTGAGTGGATACAATCTTCAGAGAAAGAGGCCTGTAGAACAATAGAGAACAGAACTACTGCCAATATGTTATTTTTCCAATTTAATGAAGCTGTTTGCATCTGATTCAGGTTTTCTTTATCAGTATGTACTTGCAATTTTAAATTTTATTATTTGTAGCAATTTTGAAAATACACTTTTAAAAATCTGAATAATTTCATCTAAGGTGATCCTGAAATGACCTGCCTCTGTGTACTGCCAAAGCACATAACATGAAATCCGTTATTTATTTTAAATGCTATATGTGTTTATTTTGGGCAAACATTTCTCTCAGCATTTTGTAATACACAGCACAAAGATGCTTCTACAAAGTGATCAAGAGTTAAAAATGTGCTTGTGATATGGGCTGGAATCCATAGAAAAGTAACCAAATCCTCCCACATTAAAATTAAATTGTTACACATTTTAAAATGTTTCATGAGTTATTTTACTCTTGTGTAGCTTCCAAATTGTAATTTTGGTTGCAGCTTAATTTAGATTTAAGCTGTCAACTTAAAGGTGTTCAACTCACATGTTTCTGTAATTCTCTGTAGGTCCACGAGGAGATCCTGGATTTCCAGGTCCTGTTGGTGAAATGGGGTCAGTTGGACCAATTGGTCCTTCAGGCCTTCTAGGAAGACCAGGATATGATGGAACAAGTAAGAGAAGTAGAGGAGAAATGTGAACTATACACCAGAAGGAAAGAAAGCAGCTGAAAGAAAACTGTTCTTTGCTCTTGCTTGATGCAAGTCACCAACTGTAAAGACTGTTCAGTAAAAATATTAACTCAGCACTTAATAGCCAGAAAAAGAAACAAAATGATCCAAGCAGAACATTAAGAATGACTAGAAAAGGAACAGAAAACAAAGGAAAATACTACCATGGTAGACCCACGGTATAACTGTGTCTGGAGTGCTGTGCTTAAAATTTCTGCTTTCCATCTCAAAAATATATAAAGAGATGTGCTGAGAATGGCTTTGCTCTGTAGGAGGAGCTGGAGTAACTGGGATGTCTGGAAAAGAGGTAACGGAGAGAAGGAGGAAAAGAAGCATTTGAAAAGGAGCCTCTTTTCTTGTAGATCCTGAAAAACCTAAGGATTCAAGCATTAGTTGTACAGAAGCTATTTTTCAGGGCAGTCCTGAATGGTCTGGAGTTTCCTCCTTGATATCTCACATTAATGCTGTATGGGCTATTTACCTTTCTTTTTTTTCTCAGGTCTTCCTGGCCTGCCAGGAGTAAGTGGGGCACCAGGACCTCAAGGTTTTCAAGGGGACCCTGGTTTGCCTGGAACAGGTGAATTAATCCCAGGAAGACCAGGATTTCCTGGACCACCAGGCCTACCAGGACAGCCAGGAAGACAAGGCTTACCTGGACTACCCAGTAGGTTCAAAAACAATACATATAACATGAATAGAATTCTGCAGATTCATAGATCCATAGCTTTTGTTGGTGCTACAAATACAGAGGAGTTGACAAGTGCATTTTGACAGCTATTTCAAAGTTTTCATGGGATGTTGAAACCATATTTTTCCTATTAGCTTTTGATCAGCAAGATTTCAAGATTTTCATAGTTTTCTGGGTGATTTAAACCCACAAAAGTAACACACATACTAAAATTAAAATTTAAAATTGTTCATTAGACCAAAGTGCTTTGCTCTAACAAACAAGTTTTTTAACTGTTTAAGTTAAAAATACTGATGAGGAAACCCAAATCTGCATCCTTTAGAAAAGAAAAAGTAAAGTTCTAAGTAGAAAAAGATAGCAGTGGCAATGAGAAGGAATGTGTCAACATCAACTCCAGCCATACTGTCTGTTGCACTATAATCTATAAGCAAAAATTTGTAAAGCATTTAATAAGATCTCTAACTTTTTATGTGAGAATAATAAGAGAAGGGAGAGGAGGACGTAAGCAGGGGAAACAATAAACCTGACTTATACTGGCTGGAAAATTTGTTTTTTTCAAAGGTGTAATCTGTACTGACAGAGGGATCCCTGGAGAACCTGGACCAAAAGGTCAGATCGGCCTTCCAGGAAGAAAAGGGGCAAAAGGAGAGAAGGGTAAGTTGGCCTGGATAACAACAATTTGAGCATGAAACCTTTGCCAAAAGTGTCAAATCTAAATGTGCAAGAAGTTCATGGTAACTTGGAGGTTTAGGCCCACCAAAGTACAGAGCTACTGTTGGTATTGGTGCTTCTGAGTTAGCAGAGTCCTGTTAGTGCAGAGTTACTCAGCACTGTAAAGGGGACTGATAATCCTCTCCAGGTGAGATAACATGAGATAAAATGGTCTAGATGTGATGCACTACTCACATAGAAAAGAAAAAGGGCAGCCTTATTTTTTTTGTGTAATAATTTTTCAGCTGTTTCAATGTACTTTTGACACTTTCATGTAGGAAGTCAAGGCCTCTGCTCATGCAGTGCTGGTCCTCCTGGTCCCCGTGGTGTGCAAGGACCTCCAGGTACTCCAGGAAGGAAAGGACAAATGGGATACCCTGGAAGACACGGAGAAAAGGGTGACCCAGGCTTATCCGGTGCACTGGGATCACCAGGGCTCCCTGTGAGTACTTCTCATGAGCTTCAGCAAACAACATCAAGCTACCTCTCAATTCAGGAGGCATTTAAGCAGAATGGTGGAGAAAGTGCCCTGGAAAACTATCTGGAACTTTTATCTGCTTTAGCTTATTATAGTCCAGTGAAACAAGCTTTTACTTTTGGGAGTAGACTTTCTTTAATGTGCTTCATATAGTTTATCTTAGTCCCCAGAGTGAGCAGCAATTCAAAACACCAC
This sequence comes from Passer montanus, assembly GCF_014805655.1. Classification (NCBI taxonomy): domain Eukaryota; kingdom Metazoa; phylum Chordata; class Aves; order Passeriformes; family Passeridae; genus Passer; species Passer montanus. The sequence goes on from NW_024369707.1 coordinate 4,039,739, forward strand.
TTAATTTAACTGCTTTAGGAATACAGTATATGGTAATTTATTGGTCTTGCTGTGATTTTGATCTACTTCTTCTGGTCCGACATAAGGAACGTACATCCAGGATGCTGCATGCCATGATAAGGCCAAACAGAAGGGTTTTTTTAATACACTTTCTTGTGTGTGAGAGGTTTTTCTTTGAAAATCTAGGTAGATATGCCTTACTTTATAACCGTTGTATTATGGTTGAGTTTTTGGGTTGTTTTGAGGGGCATGTTTAGAGGGGGTTTTTGTGCCTTTTTTTGTTGTCCTTGGTTGGTTTTTGTTTTATTTTTTTTTGAGATGTGGGCTTGTTTTAATAGCAGAACTGTTTGCTCACATAAGGAATTGCTTAAAAGTTTTCAGAACATGTTCTTTCAAAAGGAAAAAAAGCAAACAAATCCACTGTGAGTCTGAGAGAAGGAGGTGGAAGGGCTCTCATTCAAGTTCCAATCGTTTCATTAGAAGATTTACATTTGCTTTTTTTTCTTAAAACCTGAGTGGTGTATGTGAGATTCTGATGTTTTTGTTACTTTTGAGAGTATGTTTTAGCCCTTGTGGCTCTGAAGTAAGGCTTGAAGCCTTGTCCTGAGCTTTGTTGTTCCTAGGTTACTTAATTGAGTAACAAGGACAAAGTAATCACTTTGGAAGGAAATAATTCACTTCAGTACAGAAGAGCTTTGGTCTAATGGACCATTTTTCTGCTCTCTTCCCAAATATTTAATTTTCTTTTCAGACACTAATAACTCATCACAGCCTACTTGAAGATCTAGACATTGTAACAAATAGTCACTTCTAGTTTCAGATACACATTTTTTAGGTCTGCTGCCTGATTTAAAATCACATTATAAATTGGTTTTGCTCCACCTATTTTTAAGGGAAAGATTTTGAGTAACAGAGGAAGCTGCCTAAATAATACCCTAGTTGTTTTACCTTAGTGGCCTTTTACTTCTGTGTAAATTTCACATGGATGTCTTGATCCATGTATACTGTTGCAAGAACTTGACCAATGGTGATATGAAAATTGCACCCTGAATGGACAGCTGAAAGCAAAAATCAGCATAAAAATATAGAAAAGTATTTATTTTCTCCTCTAAACATGTTATTCATCTAAGAGTATAATGTACCTAACTAGACTAAATTTTTTATTGGTGGCTTTGTGAGTTTTCATTCAGAGCAAAAAGCATCACTTACTTTGTGCTGTGTTCACTTCTGGGAGGGCAGCCTCATCCAGCAGTCACCACCCGCCAGAGATTCCCTTCCTCAGCAGGTTGTGGGTTGAAATCTGCAGTGGGAAGAGTTAATGAATCATTTGTCTCTTGATATTCTTACACTTGCAGTCCCACATCTGTGCAGCTGTGGGCACAGTGCTCTGGCATTACAATTTCTTTCAGTTGTTATAGTGATTTTGGTTCCTCAATTTGAGATTTCCTGGGGGTTTGTTCATTTTTAACATGTGTGTTCACACAGGCATGTTCAGCTCTCTAGTGGTTTAGCAAAGTGTCAGTCTTCAAAATGAGTCACTGATTGGTGTTATTAGGCAAGGAACAAGCTCTCAGCAGCTCGTCTCAGAAAAATCATTTCCGTGGGTGGCTTCTTCCCTCATCACCAAACATCAATTAATGAAAAACCAGCACGGCTGTGCATCTGTGCAGGTGGCACAGTCAGCCTGAAAAGACCACATGCCATTCACACTCCCCTTTTTGACCATCACAAGAGACCAGTGTCCTGTTGGTTACTTTAACTGGTCTTTTTTGGGGAAACCATGCAAGAGATAGATATCTCATTTTCCTTTCAATTCCCCGTTTGATTTCTTGCTGGAGATAACTGACAACTCTTTTCTTTGTCAATAAGGGGACTCCTGGTTCTGCTGGACAGCATGGGGAAAAAGGAGAGAAGGGTGATCCAGGAAGAGTTAGAATAAAAGGTAAACACACATTTTACCACTAAGCTTTTTGTTTTTCTATACGATGTCTAGGCAACAGTGTGAGAAAAACATTAATTTACTCTTTACTAAATCCATTACCTCAGTAAGTTACTGAAACCTAGAGGGCATATATATCCAAACTGCTCTCTTGCTACCACCTCTTCTTGCTAAACACCATATCAACACAGTGTTTTGTGGTTTTTTTCTCTATAGTTGAACCATAAAACAGTTTTAACAGCATGGTATTAATGCAAACAAATGACTTTTCATGTCATGCATTTGATAATTGGGGTCTTCCAGAGATCTGTATAGCAAGGACTAAGCAGAATACAAATACTGTGAAGTCATGAAGAATTATTATTGAATAGAAGCCACCTCCTGAACTTTCATATACCAATATCATAGCTGTTATCTCAAATTAGGCCACCAACATCTTTCTTGGGAAAACCTCAGTCTCAATGACTATTCAGATTCCTCTCCTATTTCTAAAAATCACACTTGACCAGGCATTGAAGAGAAACAATAGGCCACCAGTTGCACAACTGGAATTCTTGTAATTAAATAGATCAAAACCTCTCCACAGTTATGGTTATGATTTGCAAAAGAAAAAGAAAAAGAGAACAATAAATTGCAGCAATCTGATGGCAAAGCTTAGTTAGAAAGGCTAAAATAGTTATTCACAGAAGATTGTCCTTCTTATTGTTTATGAAAAGTTAGCTTAGCTTTGGATGCCTGTGGGTTTTTTACAGATGTTGGAACTGGGGAAAACATTTGCTTTTATTTGCAAAGGATTTCTTGACACAGCAAAATGAATCTTTGTGTTACAATAGTTTTACTGTCCTTGATGCAAAAGTTACTTTTCATAAATATTGGTGCAAGAGAAAAGCCACATTCCTGTGGTGCCTGTGAACATGTCTTTTACAGAGAGACCAAGTTGTTCCATCAGGTATCCAACTACAAACTGCCTTCCTAAGCCTAAAATGCCTCATTAAGGAATGTGAATTCAAGGACTGGGAATTATCATGGAGATAGAATCAACAGTTACCCAGCATTTCTTTAAGTAGAAACACCTCCTCCCCCTAAAATTACTGCAATTTTTTTTCCCCAAAAAATATTTTAAGGATTAAAAGGTGAAAGAGGACCAACTGGGCTTCCAGGATTTCCAGGCCAAAGAGGCCCTGATGGTAGAGATGGGGAACTAGGATTGCCAGGGGAAAAAGGAACTCAGGTATGTTTGACTTCCCCAGACTTTTTCCATTTCAATTCACATATTATCTTATGAAAGATTATGAAAGTTTTTATCCATAAAAAAATTAGTTTATTGTAAGTATTACTGTTTATTTGGTATTCCTGATTATAATCTGTGCATGTACTGTGTGCCAATATTACGGGGTCAGGAAACAAAAAATACACAAACCCCTTTGTTCCTATTGCCTTTGAATATTTAAAAATACTAATGCCATCCATGTAGTCCTTCCATTGTGAAAGTGTTTTTCCAGATAATTCTCTAATATGGTTTTTCATAATCAAAGAGAGGAGAGAAATTAGCTCTTGTTACTTCTTATTGAGAATTTTTATTTCAGGGCGATTCTGGAGTAGCAATTCCGGGTGATAAAGGATTCCCTGGGCTCCCAGGACCTCCTGGGGTAAAAGGCCAGATGGGATTGCCTGGCTTGGGGCTTCCTGGCTCTCCAGGAGCCAGAGGCAGCCCTGGAGACTTTGGTGATGTGGGTAATGTTGGGCCACCTGGTCCAAAAGGCCAGAAAGGTAATTTTGAATGTTTATGTTAAGAATGAAATAGCAAAATACATGTTTAGGTGTTGGTGGCATCCATTATGGTTTAATATGTATTATATTTTATATTAATGTATTATTCTATATGTATATCTATATGTATACATATAGTGCTATTCATTTAGAGTGAAAATAATATTAATTTATAGGAAAACAATTTGTGGTTAAAGCTTGGCCTGGTTTTTGATTATAAAAAATGCTTAGCAAAATAAGTCTACAGTGATAGTTGTAGATAGAATTGAAATGAAAATATTATTTCATTCTTGCAATAGAGAGTACTGTAAAACAAATTGCCATGACAATTAAAAAAAAACCCCTTTGTATTTAAAAATAAAACTGTATTACAACAATTTGAAATATTACCAATGTTCCATAGGAAGTAGAAAGAAAAATATATTTTAAGATTCCCTATCAAAACTTCATTAATATGGAAATAACAATGTGCATAAACAGTCACTGCACATTTGCACATGTGGTTGGGTAGTCCCCCAGAAATATTACAGTAAGTGTTCAGACTCCAGTTAACCTAAAGTCACATGGGCCAGTTTCTTCTCCCTCTTGCTTCAGGTGAAACTGTCTGCATTACATCACCATATCCTGGAAACCCAGGTCCCCCGGGTTTCAAAGGTGTTCCAGGTATGTTTGTGCATACGAGAATTTTTGATTTATACTGAAATGGAGTTTTAAGTCACTAATTAAAGAGGCTATCCTAAAAACTGCACTATTATAGTTTTCCCACAAAATACGTGTTTCAAAATGTAAAACTGCAAATACACAGGAATGTAGTCTCTAATAGAATCAAGGGCCAGACAGCTGCAGTTTGCACCATCAGAAGGTGTTCAGACAGCTTCCACGGAAATAATTAAATCAAGGTAGCTTCAAACTGTCCTGCCTCAATGAAAATGCATGAGAGAGTCTGTAAAATATGGCTGGAGTTGGGTAAGGCCTACAGCATGTACATCTCCATACCAGGAGAAAGAGATGTCCAAGGCAAAGATATGCTGCAAGCCTGTAATTTCTAAAACTGTATTGCTCATGGCAACTTGCAATTGAGCTCTAAAATCTCAATACTTATCTTCATTACTTTGACTTATTCAATTTAAATTCAAATAACTCACCCAGGAACTGGCAAAGTGTTGCTTGTGATCACCTCTAAGACATTTGAAATATCCAAGCAAATTAGAAGAAATGGAGAGAGTGGATTTTCAAGCTGTGTAATAAGGTGTTAGCTCATCAGTGTTGTGGGTGGGAACAAAAATTTATGCAGACATGAGTGTACTGAGCTCATCTGCACCATTCCAGAAGCAGGACATAGCACAGAAGAGTATAAAACCTTGAGCTGACACCTGTCATTCACTAGGTTATACTGTTCATGGCCTGCAACAGTAAAATGTTGTAGGAAATACTTTTTTCCTCATTGACAGTGGTGATTTGTAGTCTGCTGTTAAAGGAATAGGGAACATGTTCATTTAGAAAAACAGCAATCATGCACTTGTTTATGACTTGGGCAGTGGCTCTTGCCCAAAGTGTTAGAAGTAGATGAAATCAGCTTGTTTTCAAGGTATATGAATTTGGAATAAATATAAAATCCTTAGATCACACATTTTAGTGGTCTGACAGCCTTTTTATGTATTTCCTTCTTATTTCCAGGACAAAAGGGTTTAAAAGGACTCCCTGGGTATCCTGGACCAAATGGCTTTGATGGGCAAAAAGGCCATCGAGGAAGGCCAGGAGCAGGAATCCCTGGGCCAGAAGGTGAATTGTGCTTTCCCTAATTTGGGAGAGCTGCCGGGCAAGTTGTAATGCAGGGAAAGGTAGGGTAGAGTAAAGTAGAATTGAATAAAGTAGAATAGAATTCAGTGTCCAGAGAGCACCGAACCAGACAAGAGTGACAGTACTCAAGACAGATGCTGCCCCAAAGAAAACCCCTGTCACTTCCCACAGGAATTACCTTCTTCAATCCTTATGTATAATTAGCTATAAATAAGAAACATGAAGTTTAATTTATGATGTTATTTTTCTTTGCAAGGTGACAATTTAAATCTGGCTAAATTTGGACTACAATATTCCACATTTGGGGTGGGGGAAAACAAAACAAAAAATCCTGAACAACTCTTGAATTGAGCTCTATTTGAATTTAAAAATCATATCAACAGGCTTCCGAGGCATAGCTGGTGATCCTGGTGATGAAGGTGAAAGAGGATCTACAATTGATGGCAAAAATGGCCTTCCAGGTCCACCTGGCACAGATGGCCAGAAAGGTCTTCCAGGTGACACCACATATGGCCCTCCAGGAATCCCAGGCAACAGGGGACTGCCAGGACCCCCTGGTGCACAGGGAGCAAGGGGTAATCCAGGCATTCCTGGACTTCAAGGTATGGGCCAGTTTCTGTGAAACACTTCTACAGGTTCAAAGGACAAAATTGGAGCAAAGGTGCTCCTGATTCAGAGAAAACTTCCTCTCACTCAGACCCACAATGGTGACTGTTAACAGTACTCCCTGTTTTTACATTTACATTTTGCTGTTTGCTGCAGTGATTGTCTCCACAGCACCACATCCTTCCCATCTCCTAGAGGATATTGCTGTTTCCTTTTACAGGTGTTTCTTTTGCCTGGCCCTAAGCAGATGCACCCATCCTTCAGTGCAGGGAACACCTGTAGAACTGAGCCAGTGCTGTGCACCTGGGGCAGGCCAGTGAGCTCCCATTCTGCTCCTACACATCAGAAACTCTCTTCTGTACCTATAGATGAGGGTTGAATTTGTATTTGCTCCTTAAAGAAAGAAATTCTCCATAACAGACAATTCTAAATTGCAGAAAAGCATCACTTTTCACAAACTATGCAAAAACTAGATGGTAAATAAGATACTATAGTAACCTAACATGTACATTTCAAAATGAAAACTAGGAATTTTGAGGGACAGTGTGTAATGGAACTAACAATTATTTTTTTTTCCAGGACAACCTGGTACCCCAGGATTTCCAGGTGCCAAAGGTTTTAGAGGCCCAGAAGGTGATGTAGGAGCACCAGGCTGTCCAGGCTTTCCTGGCTCACCATGTGTCCCAGGCTTACCAGGACCACCTGGACTCAGAGGTGTCATGGGCCTGCCAGGACCTCAAGGTACACAACAGCCAGCAGGCTGCCTCACAGCTCTAAGCTTTGCACATATTTTCTGCCAGATTTCATCACTTGATTTTTGTGGCTGGCATGACAAATGTTGCCATGGGGGCTGCTCGTTACTGGGGGTGTACATTATGTTTTGCACATTTCTTTAAACTCAGGGAATGTAGACTGTGCATCTCAGGGGTATCCCAACTTCCCTTCCCATGCTGTTCCTTAACTGGCCAAATCACAGTGAGTTCACCATAAGAAATAAACAAAGAGTTGTCTTGTATCTGTTGCCCTGAGTAACTTAACTGAGCTCCTGTCACTGCTTAGATAAAAGTATCTTCCTTATTCTTCAATGGAAGGGTTACTTAGGAAGAGCTAGGAGACACATCTCTCAAAAGTATTTACAAATTAGTAGGGATTTTTTACAGTGCTCTTCTATTGTCTGTCACTAAAGAAATACAAGAAAACAAACATTTCAATTGATAAATCTAGGCAGGGTGAGAACCCCCACATAGTAAAAAAAAGGTTTCAACTTATTTTGCCATGTTTGATGATCTTCAAATTTATACCAAATCTATCACTTGCTACTCTTTCTATGCAAATGTGTAACTTTTGCCTGCATTTACATACATAGATTAAAGCTGTTTTTCTCAGGCTTACCAGGCTTTAAAGGTCAGAGGGGAGACAGGGGCCTGCCTGGGCCCCCTGGAATCAAAAGTCTGAAAGGCTCTCTGGGCTCACGAGGTCTCCCAGGTCCTCCAGGCTCACGAGGTCCCCCAGGACTTCCAGGAAATAAAGGACCCATTGGCTTCCCAGGAGAAACAGGTATGTTGAATATCCTGCAGACCACCTCACCCATAAGTTCTCTTGTAGAGGGAGCTTTTCACTGATTTTAAGGTTAGCAAGTACTTTGCACCCACCTCTCTTTCCAGCTTCAAGGATAAGACTGCAGCAGGGTAGGGTCAATAACCATAAAACTATCCCTTTTTCTTTCTCATATGATAAAAACAAAGGGATGGATAATCAATCTTGGTGCATCCTGGTCCTTTAGTTGTTTTACAACACTGACATATTTCTATGTATTATTTCCTCACTATTTGAACTAGGTTGTAATATGCTATAATAAGAGGAATATGTTTAGGGTTAGCAGAATCCCTTGGGTGGCAGTCCTAAGGGGCAAATGAGTCTAGGAAGATTGAACATTCTTCAAGGAAATTTTTAAGGTATGGGAATAGGCCTTGTACCAAAAGACGAGCCAGTGAGAAAAACGAACAGCTGGGCTGAACAGAGCTTTAGCTGAACTCAGGAAAAAAGGGAGAGTGTATGAAGTTTGGAAAAAGGGACAGGCAACTCAGGAGGACAAGGGGTTATGGGGGGAGAAAATCAAAAGGCCCAAAGTACAACAAGAACTCAATCTGGTTACTGCTGTAAAAGGTAATAAAAATGCTTCTATAAATACATTAGCAGCAAAAGGAGTAAGGAGAATCTCCATCCTTTATTGGATGGGAGGGGGCAAAATATGGTGTCAAAGGATGAGGAAAAGGCTGAGGTACTTAATGCCTTCTTTGCCTCAGTCTGTAATGGCAAGCCCAGCTGTTCTCAGGGTACCAGCCTTCGGAGCTGGAGGGCAGGGACAGGGAGCAGAACAAAGCCCCCACCACATGCAGGATCTGGTGGTGTGTTGGGGATAACTGCTTTAGGAGTAAGGGTAGCCTAAATCTTCAGGGGCTGACTGCAGGTAGGGGGAGGCAATTTGCTTCAGTAGAAACAGGGTTTCAAGAGAAGTTTGACCTTGGCATGAAGCCATGCTCCAACTAATGGTTCTCTAGTTCTGCTGATTTCCTAAGAAGTCCTTCTAAACATTCTGGTTTTGCTTTATGCTATTCCTCAGAATATGACAGCAGCAGTATAAGGAGACTAAACATGTAAATAAAGCATTTCATATTACCAGGAAGCAAAGGCATTCAAGGACCCCAGGGATTCCCAGGACTCCCAGGAATACAAGGCCCAATGGGAATCTTTGGTGTAAAAGGAGAAGAAGGAAAAATGGGTCTACCTGGGCCCAGTGGAGAATGTGGAGATATGGGCATAAAAGGTTTGTAAAAATCCACTTCACTCTGTAGTTATCTTGTCGATATGTTTAGTTTTGTTACTACTGTGTTAAAAATCTATTTAAATTTTTATAGGAAAGAGAGTAATCATCTGCAAGATGCAATCACAGACAGCTCAAAATTGCTGTCTTTCATAATTTCACAATCTTTCCTAATTCTTCTGATTTAATATCACCTGGGTTATGACTGAATAAACAAAAAATCAAGGGAAGAATTGCAAATTCTGTCAGCAGTGAGCCTGCTGAGAAAACTGAGAACCACATTAGTATTTGAAGGCTTTCTCTATTAGGAAAGTCACCACTCAAACTGGTTTTCAGGCCATGTCACTCGTGGGGATACATTTACATTGCACATGTTCCTTCCAAGGTGAAAGGGGGCCTCCAGGAGACAGCGGCTGCGTTAACCTCCGTCTTGAGAAGGGACAAAGGGGGGACCCAGGGCTTCCTGGGGAGCCTGGACTGAGAGGTGAAAGAGGTACGTTCACAAAAGCCCTGCATAGGCACACATTCCTCTGACATAAATCTCTGGTGGTTTTCACAGGGTGGGCTCAGGGCTGCAGTAACATCCAGCCACCACACTGTGTTTACAGGTTCCTAAACTGGCTGTATAGTTTCTTTGGGTTATCACTAAGGCAATACACCCAGAATGAAAGTGTTGCCATATTGAAAATCGTGTCAAACACTGGCTTGACTTGATTGGCCATTATCTTGTTCTGCAATCAACTTCAGGTGAAAAAGGCAGTACTGGTTTCAGAGGCACACGAGGATTTCCAGGAAAGGATGGTGTTCCAGGACTACCAGGTGACCAAGGTGACACTGGAGTGATGGGGTTTCCAGGATCACGGGGTTTGCCTGGACCAAAGGGCCTTCAAGGAATTACAGGTTTTCAAGGAGAACCAGGTGACCAGGTAAACAGATTGGTAGTGAAGTATCCTGGACTTTGCAGTTAACTCCTGCCTCTAAGAAATGTGATGAAGGGTGCTTGCACTGTACTCACCCATTATATGTTCCCTCTGAGAGGAGACAGCCGGTGTAGTAAGAACTGTGAATTCCCCAATGAAACACCTCTGTGCCTTGGTTACATTTGAGCAGGAACTGTGGTGGGAGTTAGGAAAGGACCTCTCCTAGCTACCTGTTCTAATGTGTTTTGCCATGTGGTTGAAGTCCAGGCTCCACAACACTACACAGGGGGGCAAAAAACTAGTGTACTCACCCATTAGAGGTTCCCTCTGAGAAGAGACAGCCGGTGTAGTATGAAATATCTCGGTGCCTTGGTTACATTTGAGCAGGAACTGTGGTGGGAGTTAGGAAAGGACCTCTCCTAGCTACCTGTTCTAATGTGTTTTGCCATGTGGTTGAAGTCCAGGCTCCACTACACTACATAAGGGGGCAAAAAACAGATGCACAGTCAAGTCTTCACCATTATTCTTAAGAACAGATTGACAAACCACTTACCACAGAGATCATAACATAGCAGCAGCACAATTGTGCAGTTAATATGTAGCTGCTTCTTCAGATCCTGCTGTGTGAAGTGACCAAGGCAACAGACAAGACAAAGCAAGTCATCTTTGCCCCAAGCAGAACCCAGGCAAGCAGTGTTGCTCAAGAGCAAATACACAAAACCACACAAACATTTCATGCAAGGTATAATTCTTCACTTCTTGTATGCTGGATAGGTAGGCAGTGAGATTACATAAAGGAAAAGGCACAATTATTTTCTCGGTAAAAGGACATATTTTTGCTCAGCTTGTTTAATTAAATTTATTTGCTGATCAAAGGTCATTATTCAAAAAGAAAAATAGGGAAATGTAGATTTTTATTGTGACATTACAATATTTCTGATTAATGTTTATAGTAGATTTTGGGTAACATACAACAATATTGGATATATATTTTATGGTACCTTTTAAATCAAATTATTCAAGCCATCTGTGGGGAAATTAAGCTGTTTGAGCCAAGAATGAGAATAAGCTATAAAAGCAGAAATTCAAAATTATTAGCAAGTCTAACCTACAGTTCCTTGTTGTTGGCCAGTGTTACACAAGTAAGAAAGACAAGATTTTTTTTTTTTTTGTTGAGCTTAAAATATAGTTTAGCTAAGAGAAAAAAATGCTCCTGCAGATCATTCCTGCTACACATATCCTATGTGAAACATTTTTATTTTGTTTTTAAAAAAAATCAGGGTGATCTTGGCTTACCAGGAAACCCTGGATATCCAGGACTGACTGGCTCCAAAGGATGTAAAGGTAATGAGTTTGTATAGATATGCTGCGAAAAGAGCAATATTGTAAGGATATATGTGGGATAGATGGTGAAGACTCACTAGAAAATTATTTTTACTTCTGTCCTGTTTTCCCATAAAACATGGATATAATTAGAAACAAGTCTTATCTACCTAAAGGCAAAAGTTGCATTTCAGCATATTTTTAACAGCTTGTTCCTTTAAAAGTAGGTATTGCTAATTTAAAAGATAAATTCATGTCAGATTTCATAGAACTTAAAATTTCCATCAAAACCACATAAAAATCCATGCTTATAGATATGGAAAATTTGTCAAATCATGTAAGAGCAAATGCAACCAAACTGAACTGTCATAATTCGCCTGTGCCAAAGCATATCTCATTTTGTGTTCTCTTAGCCTATTCTGTAGCTGTTTATATCTATTAATGACTTTCTTGGTCTTAAAAAAGTCTCCAGCTTTGGTTTGTGGATGGAAAGAATGTTTGTATAAAATGAAATTCATGGTACTTCAACAGGCAGGAGAGGTGACCCAACTCCTCTGCTTGGTACACCCGGTCAGAAAGGACCTCTGGGAGATCCAGGATTGCCAGGTACCTCTGTTTGATTGAAGACAAAATTGGACTTAAAAATTAATTTTCTCTTAGTTTTGTTAGGGGGAGCTCTGCTCCCTGTGTATTTTGAGCCCCTCTGTAGCTTTTTTTTTCCCCTTTAAGGACTTTGTGGATTTCCAGGGCAGAAGGGTTTACCAGGTATCCAAGGACAGCCTGGAAGACCGGGCTCCAAGGGTGACCGTGGATATCCAGGGCCACCCGGGTTACCAGGTAATGCCAAAAGTTAAAAAATAGTGCCATGGGATAACTCAAAAGATATATGGAACAGGAGAAGGCACTTGAGGCATCTCTGTGAGGAGGCTGGAGAAATCAGAGATCATATGAAGGGGGGAATTGAAAGTTATTTCTGTTCCTATAGCAGCAATTGTCTGCTCAGACTCAGACAGCAAGACCCATCAATTCTTCCTGCATCCCCAAACACTTACAGGTGCTGCATAGCATGGGGGAAAAAAATTCAACAGTTTAACAGAATTACATATTCACAGGGGTTTCTTTCACTCTCAGGAGCTACAGGTCCTCCAGGATTGCCAGGAGAACCTGGAGAAAAAGGGAAACCTGGAATTCTGGGACCTCCAGGATTGCAAGGGTTACCTGGATCCCAAGGCAGAAAAGGTAAGCAGAATATACAGTGCCATTCTAGTGATAATGGGACAGTACCAGATGTAAATACTCTTTCAGTAGTGAAAATGGAAAAGGCCTAACTGTGACTGTGATTTGGACTCTGTGTCTCATAAAATGCTTAGACTTAGGCCAGTTCCCATTACCTTTCATAAGTAACAGAAATGCTACTTTGGAAAATTGGACTGCAATCTAAAATGAGTAAGGAGGAAGGTAGAAACAGAGTCTGGCTTAGCTGATGTAACCAGTAGCAGAACTTTAGGAAAGAAAAAGGTGTTTACAGTAATTCAGTTGTTTCACTTTCACTTCAGTTATACTGTGATCTACATTTTCACCATGGAGTGCCACTGTTACTCTGTAAACCCAGCAGGCTGCTACGACAGCTTTGTTTTTCAAATTTGTTCTAACAAATTGTGATAACTCGAGTTGCGTTTTATTGTTGGTTTTCTTGTCGCTTGTCTGATTTTGGAGTATTTAGCATAGAAGTGTTTCCTCCAAATCCTGATTTACACTTCTTGCAATGATTGTTGTGTTCAGATTGAATGTCAGTTCATCTATACAACTGGTTCTGTTGGAGAACCTTATTAACTTTTACTATGCTTAGAATTGAAATTATAAGTTATTAATACTCCATAAAGAAATTTATCAGCTCTGTATCCTGTGTCTGTTATAGTGTGCCTCATAACCAGTTCCCAAACAGGAAGAAGATTAGTGACCCATATACAGAAACCACAGTAAAGTAATACTTAGGGCTATACAAAATGGTTAGAGAGGACAATAGATCCACTTTTTCAAATTCAGCTTAAGGACAAATTGAGAAGGTTTCTTACAAATTACTGAAAATCCAAATGAAAAATGGAAACCATTTATGATTGCTTGCAGTAAATACACAGTGCTGATTTAAACTGTCATGACAGATTCCCTGCTGCTACATAATGTGCAAGAGAACATTCAGTGTTGCAAGCAATATTTGCTGTAACAAAGGCAGAGATCTGCAGTGGCAGGGATGTCTGGAAGGGGTCAAAAAAGAAAAAAAGCATTCTTCTGCTGCAAACTTCTTCATAATTGATGGGCTCTTTCCTTCTTGCCATAAGACACTTTATGCAGAACTTATCCCAAGTCCTGCACGGGAACATGACATTAACACATGTCCTACAGAGGGAAAAGTTCAGTCCCAAATGACAATTCATTAGAGACTGAGTTGCCTGCTAAGCTGAGTATTCTATATATTGCCATCATAGCTGAAAAGAAGGCTAATACCTTTGAAACTACACCCAGTAATGAAAACTGACTGGTATTTGTATTCCAATTCAACTGGATATATAGATCTTGGTGCTGTTTTCAACAAGTGCTGGTGCAAGCATTAGAAATGAAATGGATAATTCATAGCTAAGTACATGGCCTCATTAGTCTAACTGGTTCTCAGCTACATTAAAGGTCTTGTGCCTGAACTTTTAGATTTTAAAAAACTTCTAGATTAAAAAAATAAGTTAAACATCATCTATTAAAAGCATAACCCCATTTTCTTTATTAGAGTTGTTTTACTAGTTCAGGGCTTAGCCTGGCAAGCCTTATTTGTGTGAGTAATCCTTGATGGAGCAAGTAATACTCAGACCATCATCAGGAGGAGTTGTGTGAGTAGGAGCTGAATTGGGCTGTACAACACAGAAACAGTGGTTCATGCTCAGGTCAGCCAATTCAGCTGTACCTAGAAATATGGGACCATAGCAATCCAAAAATCTAGAAGTACAAGTGCTGATATTATAATGGATTGTTGGGAAATGTGTCAGAAATTCCCTGGAAAGCAAGTAAAACCAAGTCATCAATCTTGCCAGAATGAACCAAAGATCAAAAAAAGTTTTAAATGGTGACCTGCGGGCCAAAATTAGTTAGGCATTCTTAATAATTTTAAAATACCACTGTTAAATTCCCCAAAAGCAACTCTTACATAAATTTTAAAATGGGAACATGTCCAAAGCAAAAGAAGGCTACAGAAAGCAGGAATGAAAGTTAGAATGTAATGAAAAGTTAAACAACAGTTAATTAAGGTCATAGAAGATATTACAGGTTGGATTACTAGTATTCCATGTTATAAAGTGGATTACATAGGCAGTATATTATCAATGTTTTGCAGGTTTTCAGAAATTTTCTGGATTTAAAATTTTTCCAGACTGGTGTTTTCTACACACTGGATTTTTTTTTTTTCAATTCATCCTTTGATAAATTTTAACTAAAATAATTCTAGTTTCTGAAAACAAAGCTATATGATTATAATTTTTGGTGTGCCTGCTAGAGAACTCTAGGCCTTTTTTATTTTTTCATTCTCAGATGACCCATCTTTGAACTAGGGACACTTAAATTTGGCAGGGTGGTATTTGAAGGGTATTTGTGTTGCTGTTCCTACAGCAATTTGTCCTTGCCAAATTTGACCAGTTTATAAATTTGAAAAGCTATATCCATTCTCATGTGCTTAAGCAGAGCAGTACATTCTCCCAAGATGCCTGCTCTGGATACATGGCAGATTGGTGAGCTGCAGGACATGCTGGGACTGAGCACAGGCACTCAACAGAGAGCCTACATCTTCTGTGCCAGGAGGGAGCCAGAGGAAAGGAGACACACACACAGATAATTCAGACTTGTGGGAGAAACCCACTGCAAGTGGACTGGGAGTCCTACAGGCCAGGGAGAGGAATGGATGGGGAAAGAAAGGAGGCATAGATGAGCAGCAGAAGTGGAGCAGAGACAGGACAGGCACTGACAGTATCATTCAGCTCCTTGGTGATCAGTGTCATTCTCTGGAGCAAGAGGCATCCCAAGTCTGCTCCTGTCTCTGAAACCTCTTTGAAACCTGTCACAAATGATCCATCAGTTTTGCCAGACCTGTTGCTGTTACCAGGTGACAGACTGCTGCCTGCACTGAGGAAGTGTTTGTTTTCACATTTGACAGTTTATCTCTACAACCAAGGAACTAAAAAGCACTGATGACATGGAGATATTTTTTACTCTCGACTGCAAACAACAAACACAACCTTAGATTAGGTCAACTTTCTTAAAAATGGGTTAAAAAGTGCTATCTATTGTTTTATTTTTTGTGTTTTAGCAATTTGAAAGAAAGCGCAAGATGTAAAGCAAAAGTTTTATCTGATTACCACAAACACTCTAGTCAGTGCTAGTAGTGAACATCACTAGTGACAGAGCTGTTCTATATACTACCATGTGTCACCAGAAGTTTCAATTATAGATTTGTTGTCTTCAAATTTTGTGCTGTTCAGTTCAAAGAGCTTTTGTAATAGAGTGATGCAAAAAAGCATAGTTTTCTGTGTGAAATCTGCAGGACCAGAGAAAAGAAGCCAGGTGGAAATTCAGCCTCTTTTTGCTGCAGCTGGGTAAATTGCACTTCTATTTGAACAGAAACTGTACAGAAGTTCCAGATTTACAGCCATCTTAAGTAGTGTCTGCATCCCCATCAGTGGCTATGAAGTGGCAGCACAGTGAACTTTGGAGTAGCAACCACATGTAGCAGTAGCAGTCCAGCCACAGACACAAGGTTCTCCAGAGATTAGCCCATAATTTGCTAGCTGCAGGATGGAATTACCTAAAGGATTAAAAGTTGTGCTTTCTGATTGCTTTGATGTGAATCTGTATTATGACTGCAATTTTTTAACTTTTTACGTTTGCCTTTCCAAAAAGACTGCACTGCAATGTGATCTCATCTGCAGTTGCCAGCAATCAAATTCAGTAAATACCCCATCTTGATCCAGTATGTGTTGTCAGATAAAAACAATGGCTTGATTTTTAATTGTGACTGTAAAGGATTGTTGGTCAGTCATACCTGTGTGACACCTCTCAGGTCTTCCTGGGCTGCCTGGACTGGATGGCTTGGATGGACTAAAAGGTCAAAAGGGTTCTGCAGGAGCTCCAGGTAAAGATGAGAAATAACTGGAACAGAAAATCTTCTACATGACTGAATGTGCAAGGAAAGGTGCATATTATTTTGATGTTTGCCTTGCCCAGAAGTTATCATTAAGGCTCAGACCAAACTTTCAAACAGAATCTGAAGTATGCTTAATGGCACACCTGCAGTTATTTGTGGGAAAAAAATTTCAAACTTCCATTACTCACATAGTTTTGTTGGAATGCTCCAAGGCTGTTTATAAAATTAAAAAGTTCAGTGCAGATGATTCAAAGGAGAGCCAAGTGTCTTTTTTTTTTTAAATATGCAAAAGATAAAGCTAACAAATTAAAAGGAGACTTATGAAATCCCAGCTCCATTTAAAGTCCATGGGAGTTGTGCCTCAAACTTAAGAGGAATGTGGATTTCACTCATGCCGATGTATTCACAACTTTCAAAAGGTGCTTTTGAAGCACTGTTAAAAAACAATGCTTATAATCTAAAGATTACATATATATGCTGATAGAAAATTAAATTTGAAACCATGCAATCAATTTACTTTTCAAGTTACAATAATGACACCATATAAAATAACCCCTGAAGAAGAGCATTCAAGCAATAAGATTACTTTCTTTGAAAGTGATGAATTAGGGCCAGATTCAACAAAACTCTATCCAGCTTCCAAGAGAGAACCAGAAAAACAGCACTAGGCAACCCTTGCAAGGAGGAACATCTGCAACTGGTATTTCTGTTCTGCACATCTGTATTTGTACTCGCTGTAAGCTTTATGTACATAATTGTTTTCTTATAAAGGTCAGAGTGAGACAGGGCCCCCAGGATACTCAGGAGAAATTGGACCAAAAGGAGACAGAGGTGAACCTGGATGGCCTGGTATTTCTATTCCAGGCCCCCCTGGAGAAAGGGGATTCCCAGGATTTCCAGGTAAGAAAAGGTTTTTTCCAAAGTGCTGCTCTGCAGTGTTGAAATTAAGCTCATACTTAATATCTTTTTCTAAAGGCTCCTACTCTGGTTAATATGAACATTACTCAGAAGATTCATTCCCTAAAACCACTTCTGTTGTAACATGCTGATGTTTTCTGGGTAGAGATACAAAGACTCCAGAATTTCTGGTTTATGTTATAGGAAAGAATGAAAATAGAAAATTATGGCTTGAATACACTCAGAGAACTGCTAGGTAGGGTTGCCACTTGGGAAGAAATTCCTGAAAAAAAAGAGTGCAGAATATCTGGCAGTCCCAGAACTACAGTGAATCTATCAACTGTTCTGGTGTAATTGCAAGATAGAACTGTTTCACAAGATTGCAGTGGTTATTTTAGAGCTTGGTGATATAGGAACAGCACAGAAATGGGAAAAAGCAAGTGTTTGAGGAAGGGCCACTGACAAAGTGAAGAGACTGCAGAGAGGGGGGAGAGGGGGAAGGAATTGCTTTGGCTCCAGAACAGAAGGCCCAGGGGGAGTTTATTAATGTCTGTAAATACCTGATGGCATGGACCTGGAGACAGCTCCTTCATAGTGATATCCAGTGAGAGGACAAGAGGGAATGGGCACAAATTGACATGCAGGACATTCTACTTAAATATAAGGAAAAGTTTTATTTTCCCTGTGAAGGGAATTGAACATGGGAACAAATTGCCTGGAGAAGTTATGAAGTGTCTGTCATTGGAGATACTCAAACCCCAGCTGGACACAGCTTGAGGCAACCTGCTCTAGCTGATCCTGCTTTGAGGGCAGGGTTAGTCTAGGAAGTCTCCAGAGGCCCACTCAAGCTTCAGCAATGCTGTGATTAGAAGTGGCATCAGCTTTATGCTGCCAGACCTTGCCACAGTCACATAACACATGGAAGAAAACTAGCAGAAGGTGAAATCTGGTGAGGTGAACTGTTCTAAGAGGAAGACAATAATTTTTCTTAGTTTGGTTACTAGTTTGTGAACTGGAGGAGTCAACAGAACTGTGCTGTTGAGGAAAAAAGAGCAGGTTTAATGCTGAGATGTATTAACACTGTTTGACATTGCATAGGTGAGGTCTCCGAGAGCTGTGACCAGCTTTAACAAATAAGAGAAAAATCACCAGAAAGTAAATGGAAGGATGAGGTCAAAAGCAAGATGAAGAAATTAGATTTGTTTTTTTGTAGAAAAGAGAATGCAACAGAATGCAACCCACATGTTAACAAGCTGCAACTGTTCAAAAGTGTTGTGCAGAGAACTCTGCCTGTCACAAGTAAGGACATAAATGTTTTATTGTGGGAAAATCCAGATTAAAGATTAGGAAAAAAAATCCATTTAGGCTAGTAAATTCATCTTGCTCACTGAGGTTTTTAGGAATCAGCGTAACTCCCTTTTGCTAGGAACAATCTGTGAATACTTATCCTGCCCCAGGCAGAATCATTTCACAGTCCCCACTCACCTTACACTGATACCATTTCTCCCCTTGCTGGAATTCAGGAAAACGTGGCTATCCATGGCAATGTGCCAACATGGGATGATGTATTCTTCAGGCTACATAAATTTTATGGGAAGAATTAAAAATTTAAAAAGATAATTAATATTTTCACTTTGACAAGATGGCCTCATTAGCCTAGGAACTGGTATGTTTGGTATACAAGTGTAACCATACATTACCTCCATGACTTCTCACGTCAGCATTCTCTTACTTACTAACTTCAGTCTGTAATCTAAAATGAAAAACCTCAGATTTTTTTTTTAAATGTGATCCCTTAGGTAGAAGAGGACCTGTTGGACCCACCGGACCTATGGGAAGATCTCCTGACAGTGCCTCACCTGGTCCTCCAGGTGATCAAGGATTACCTGGTTTAGATGGCATCACAGGTATTAAAACTAAAAATACCAACTTTTATTATGTAAAAAACCCCTTTGACTACTAGGAATAACAGGGTTACTGTCTGTAAAACAATGTATAAAAGTGCATAGGGAATAAAGAAACCCATCACTACCTCAGTGAACACACAGAGAAGTGAACACTAGGTAGATAACCGGCCAAGGACAAAATGCAGATCTCCAGATTAAGCAACATGGTAATAAAGCTATAAGATATTAATGTAGAGAAACAGTATTTCAATGAATGTACCAGTAACTTGCTGCCTCTTGTGCTTGCACAGAAGTTAAATAACTTTGGGAACTATTCCTGTCATTGTCTTCCTTGAACAAAGGCAACACTAGTATTTCCAAAAACATGCAAGGGCTGTCCTACATTTTTTTCTAGAGAAAAAAAACCCCAAAAACACTCTGGAGTAAAATTAAAAAAACTCCACTAGCAGAACATGGCTATTTTTAGATGTTTGTACTTTGTGCATACATTAAGAATGAAGTTCTTTTCCACAGGTGATCCTGGGAATCCTGGTCCTCCTGGAGAGACTATCTTTGTGCGAGGAGATCCAGGTGACAGTGGCATTCGAGGGGCACCAGGTAATCCTGGGCCACGAGGACAGCAGGGAGCCAGAGGCCCTCCAGGGAGCCAGGGAAGAGAAGGCCCAAAGGGTATGGTCAGAGATGTTTTTAAGATCTGTGTGCACTAATTCCCAGCCCCTGTGACTGAACCTTGGGCCCAGGGGTGGCCACTGGAGATGGAGCTGGGCAGAAGGGGTGGAGGCTGGACATTCCACAGCTCTTCCTGGTTACCTACAGACACAATGGGGTTGGGGTAGAAGGTGAGAGTAGAGACAGATTCACATGCATTGCTTCACAACAGCTTGTTGGAAGACACTCTGCCACTCTGAGAATAAGGCAGTAAAACATTTGAGTTGGCAGATAAGCAAACAGTGACCCCCTCTTCAGGGGTCTTGAGAAACTGTGGAAAATACAGATGAGTTTGAACTAAGAGAGTCTCACATCTGCCCCATATCAATAGTCTGGAGCTTTCAACGCATTCTTTAGTTTCAAAACAGAAATCTACATACTCTGCTTCTTTCACACGCTGTAGAGAAATCCCAACTACACCAATCACTTCCAATCTCTACAAAAAGAAAAGTCATATAAGTCAGATGCATATCAGAGAAAGAAGAAGAAACGTGTATTTCTTTGTGTAGCACAACAGAGTTGAGGATTCCCAAGCATCCAGACTGCATTTTATTTTGTTTGGTTTTATTTCCAGGTCCTATGGGGGTCCATGGCCCACAGGGTCCACCTGGTGCTTTAGGAGAACCAGGAGACCAAGGTTTTCCAGGAAGGCCTGGTCCCAGAGGTCCCACAGGTACTTATGAACCTGTTGCTTAGTAACTGTGATGCTTCAATTCACATATAATCATACTAATGTTAACTTGCATGCAAATAATTTAAACAATCTCAGAAAAAAAGACCCCTGCAGTTGCCAACTTAAATTATTTCTCATTTGATTAAAAATTTCTGAACTATTTGTTTCTAATGTCACCTCACGTAAGTGATTTCAGTTCTCATTCCATTCTTTACTCTAATTTACATGCCTGAAACTTGCTTCCACCTGCACCTCAACGGCCACAATCTGCTTTCCATTTTCCAAATCCTTCAGGTTTCATAGGTAAGTTCATGACTTTTGATTATTGTTCTTTTCATGGGAGCTCCATTTTATATAGAAACATTCAGCTCTTAGAAGGTATCCTTGGTGTGGTTTCTAGGAAGAGTAGGTACTGCTAGCAGGACATAGTTCTAATGAATATTTCACATAAACAGCACCAATGTCATGAGAATGCTCTGCTGAGAAGTCTCATGCTAAGACATCAATCAGACTTGTTTCTGGTTCTTATTTGGGGGTTTTTTTTTGGTTTTCACACAAGATGCTTTCTAACCAAAATCATAGCAAAAACTTGAATCCTAACACTGGATTACTACAAACACTGAGCTTTCCATCTGACCAAATGTCGATCCAAAATGCAAACAGGCAAAAGCTGCCAGTAATTTTCAATATATATAATGTGACTATTTTTAAAAATTATTATTATATATTATAATTACTTCAAATGGCTGTCATGGGCTAGCCTTTTTAGCCTGCCTATTGATGGTTTTGCAGAAACAAAATAGGCAAAATTTTCCATGTGCTAAGGTGTTTGCACTGAAGCTGGATAGGTAGACTTTAGGCTTTAACTCAAATCAGTTTGGAGCACAGAAGACTGAAGCTGTATACCAAATATGTAAAACATAGAATCATTGAATTAAGTTGGAAAAGATCTTCAACATATCAAATCCCACCATTAACCCAGCACTGCCAAGGCCATCCCTACACCATGTCCCCAAGTGCCACATCTACACATCTTTTCAATGCCTCCAGGGATGGTGACACCACCCCTTCCCTGGGCAGCCTTTTCCAGGCCTTGACAGCCCTTCCCATGAAGACATTTCCTAATATCCCATATAAGTCTCCCTTGATGAAACTTAAGGCCATTTCCTCTTGTTACTGGGAGAAGAGACCCTCTACCAGCTCCTTTCAAGTAACTCTAATAGAGCAGTAAGGTCTCTCCTGACCCTCCTCCAGACTAAATACCCGCAGTTCCCTCAGCTGCTTCTCACCAGATTTGTGTTCCAGACTCTTCCCAGCTCCATTGTGTCTCTCTGGACACACTCCAGCACCTCAATGTCTTTCTGGTAGTGAGAAGCCCAAAACTGAATACAGGATTCAAGCTGCAGCCTCACCAGTGCTGAACACAGGGGAATGGTCACTGCCTGGTCTTGCTGACCACAGGCCAGGATGCCACTGGCCTTCCTTCTCTCTTGGGCAAAGATCACAGACCAGCTAACATACACTTGCTAACACTGGCTTGCCACACTGTTCATACTGTGCTAAAAGACTGAGAGTAAAATTAAAACAGGACTCAATAATTCAAGATTTTAAAATACTTAAAGTATAGTCTTGAAAACCCAAATCAGCTACCATTTATGTTGACTCTTGGCATGGGAGCTATCAGCCAGTCTTGCAATTCACTTTCCCATTACACATTCCAGGTGACCCTGGTGAACCAGGGGAAGTGGATGATTCGTGCCCTACAATCCCAGGGCCTCCTGGGGAAGCAGGGCAAAGAGGAGAAGATGGCTCTGCAGGATTACCAGGGCCAATAGGCCACCCTGGACCCCAAGGTAAGCTCATGTTTTGAAAGCTTGGATGTTCTTCTCAGCCGTTTAGACAAGTTGAAACAGGTCAGAGTGTCAGAGTTACTTCTCTGTGTTTTACCCTCTTTCTTCTCCTTAAACACTTACTAACAGTCTCCAGAAACACATAGTGGGCTGGTTAATGCTGAGGATGATGGATAAATGTAGCTGAACCAGGCTGTTTGAGCCTGCCTGAAATACATTCTCATTTCCTAGGCCAGGCAGGACAAAAGCACAAGACACTGTTGAGAAATAAGTTATTCAAGTAGTATTTTTCCTTTTTCCCCACCAAGTTATAAAAGCAATGCCTCAAACTATCCCTGTGGTTTAGACCTGTTTGGAGGATGTTTAAAATGTACACATGAATATAATTCATATATATAATGAATCCCAAAGCTCTGGTAACCAAAGTCCTAAAAGGACACTGAAGTCAGAGAAGTGGCTACAATGGAGGTCTTTATCTGTTAGAACATTAAAGAATTACCACCAATGAAAACTGACCAAAGAGATCTTAAAAGGAAGTGATCGAAGACTGAAATGTTATTCTGACAGATGAAAAGAAAACAAGGGTGATACTGGTACTGGTGATCCCAAAAGAGAGGCCACCTTCATAGAAACACAGCATGAGCTGTATTGCAGAGTGTCTTCAGTTTAGATTAGTGGAATCCCTTGTGAGGTTTTAGGTATTTCCTACTTGGGAAACCAAAGTTTGTTGTGTTGGCTGCTCTGGGTCCAGAAAAAAACCCCTTGATTGTCTCCCAGGAGATTCCCTGCAGCAGTCATTCCCATCATGAAAGGAAATGATGCAGTTTTCAGTTAACTCTCTAGTTTTAGTTATCTTAGTTGATTTGCCAGCTAAAAGGGGTTTCTGGGGTTACACAGCT
The DNA here is from genome assembly GCF_014805655.1 of Passer montanus. Lineage (NCBI taxonomy): Eukaryota > Metazoa > Chordata > Aves > Passeriformes > Passeridae > Passer > Passer montanus. Next base: position 4,063,034 of record NW_024369707.1, read on the forward strand.
GTGTTTCCATTACATACATCATTAAGGGTTTCTGTAAAACCAGGTGATACAGTGATACACATATTTGCACTGTTTTTATGAAAGAAATAGCAATGCTTTTTCCTTCATTAAGATGGGAGAATCCAATTTTTTCCTGGCTTGGAAGGCAAACTGTAAGTTTTACTGGCAAAAGCAATGGATTTTATTAAAACCCCTCAACGTGCTTATGCTTTGGAAGAATAACTCTGCAACCAACATAGAAAAGCTGCTTGTTAATTTTTTTTTTGACTGGTTCAGATTTTCTTAGTAAAAAGTAATAAGGGGAAGTTTGAACACTGAGACAGCCTTGAATTAGTCTGCAGGTTAAATAGCAAAGTCTGCAAGGAATGAAGCACCATTACTGAAAAACAACTGTAGTGGGCGCTAGAGAAACACCCTCATCTGAAAACTGTTTTTCCCCTTTTATCAAAAGGGGAAAACCACTTCTAAGTGCAACAATACCTGATAAGTGTTACTTTGTTCAATTCAGATTATGTTTTAGGTAGCCAGTGAACAGGCTCATCATTATCTGCACCCTGCATGAGATGTATCTTTTACTGTCACAGCCACACCTTCCCCCCTAATGGATAAAGGGCATGGACATGTGAGAGATACAAAAAGGTGAGGCCATCAGGAGCCTAAAAATGTCTAGTTCTCCAGTCCCTCCCTGTTCTCTTAAATACTCCAATACATCCATTACTTCAAAAGGAGTTCACTACATTTTCTAAGACTTTGCTGAATGGAGTTCTCACAGCTGACAGCTTGGCTTGCCTCAGGAGGAGTTACAGCTCATTCCATGGTGCAGATCCTGATGGCAATTCTGCACAAGGCTTGCATGCTAATGTTTGTGGGGAGTGCTTTGGTTTCAACTGTAAATCACACAAGGTCTCTGGAGAGGATGGAAAACCTCCTCAGGAGCTGCTGTTCCTAAGTCATACCTCTGAGCTACTGCTGTGGTCACAGGGTGAATAAGTGGTGAAGAGAATTGCCTGCAGAAGCAGTTCTGCACCTCCCTGTCCTGGTGTCCATTTTGCTGACTGGCCCTTTGTGTCTGGACAATGCAGAACCTTAAATCCAGCCCTCTGAAGGAAAAGCATATACTTTGTATTTATCTAGGCATAAAAGGTGAAGAAGGATCATATGGCCTGCCAGGTCAAGATGGGTTACCTGGGGCACCTGGACCACCAGGTGACCAAGGGAGCCGAGGAGAGCAAGGATATGCTGGGCCACAAGGTAAGAACAGAGCATGACTTCAGGGGGGAGATGTGTGAGATGATGCACAGACTCAGTTTTTTCTCTTCTCCCCCAGTTCCCACATGGATGCAGCCACCTCTAGCCTGAGATTCCATGACACCTCTTGCCCCTTCTCAGTTCAAGCATTGACAGTGACATTTGTGAATGATTTCATAACAAGACCCATTGGAAGAAAATTTATCTCAGCATCCATTATTAAGCAGAAAGGCAATTAAGCAGCCATGCTCAGACAGAATATATCAATAGGCATGCATCTCTAAACCACGGCTAATGGGGCAACTGTCTGGCAGTAATTAAAGTTGTATTTTACCTGTGACTGCTCTCTAATAAATTAAGGCTTTAATACATATGTGAGCAAGAGGCATCGAATGTTACTGCAAGGATTCAAATTCAGGCCAAACATTCTGTTCATCCTAATGAGTAAGTCAGGGAAATCATTGCCCACTTCAGTTCATTTCTTAATCCATACAGCACAAGACAGAGGTACAATAGAAAAGCCAAGTGCCAAGCATTCAGTGGCAATCTAGTTCATTTCTCTCCCAGGAGAAGGATAACAGAAGTCTGCTTGTGTCTTTATTGCCCATGACAGCCTTGAAGTTGTATTATATTCAATTTGGAACTTATTGAACATCTACACACAGCAGGTGTGAACATTGTATTTTATACTAGTAAATTTCTTTTACCTTTCTCCAAGGTCCACCTGGCCAGACTGGTGTCCCAGGACAACCAGGCCCCCAGATTAGATCTGCAAGTGGATTCTTGCTTGTCCTTCACAGTCAGTCAGACCGAGAACCACTCTGCCCACAGGGGATGCCAAAGTTATGGACTGGCTATAGTCTGCTGTACCTGGAAGGACAAGAAAAAGCCCATAATCAAGATCTTGGTATGTATTGTACATAACTGCTCTCCAGCTAAGGGATAACATGGTGTTATCTATACAAGGAAAGACAAGTCACATGGAGCAAGCTATAAAACTGTCAGCTACTTATTTTCTACACTAATTTACACTGATCATAATGAAGTTGGTTATGCTGCACTATTGTCACCCATTTAAAATTGCTTTCTGCTGCTCTGCAATTGCATGCAAAAGTATTTCTAAGTAATTTTGACTTGAAGTTGGAGAGATGAGGGGTTTATTTCACTTATCCCAGCTCATTTTAGGCTGTCTTTGAAGTCACTGGAAAGATTTTCCTAGGTCAGAAATCTTATTTGGCCACTCTGAAATAACTCCCTGGAGGATCTGCTCCTTTTTTTACTGTAGACACAGCTTGGGAAAGAGCTGGTTAAGTTGGGTAAGTACAGTTGGGCAGTATAAGTAAGCTTTACAAGTAAATTATGCATCATGTGTACAGCAGAATCCTGTGCTTTTCAGAGTAAGAAGCTAATATTTTTTGGAAAAGCCAAAGCCAAATTCCTTCCAGAGACAGCTCCTTTTGGTGCCTTGGGTCACTTCTTCCCTGTCTTTTACAATTCTGACTAAAATTAGATGTCTAAATAAGCTGCCTGCCTTGAAGCCTGAGGAACTGATTGGTGGCAATTTGCACAGAAAAAAGTTTCCTAAATTCTTGTTGACTTGTTATACAAGAGTTAGAGAAGTCTCTGAGGAGGAAAGATCAAGGACCTAATAAGCTGAACAAAAAAGAAGTGTTTAAAAGAGCAATAAAAAGAGCTATTTTTAGAATAGCAGTGATGTTTTAGAATGTTTTCACTATTGTGTGTTTGGCATTTCCCAGGAGAGCCAGTTGCTAAAAGAATGCTTCATAACAGCAGTGAAAATAAGATTCAAAGCAAACTGAGTCCTTGTCTCCTGTGTGATTTTTCAGGCATTTTTCCGACTCAGGCTGCTCCAGATCCTTCAATAGGACTAGAATGGAATATTATCAGTGATAAACAAAACTGGCTTCTGTACAGAAATGTCACGTGTCTTTAATGAAGGTGTTTGGGTTTGGGGGCATTACAGAAATAACACTCCACATACCAAGTTCAAGGCAGAACTTTGTGCAATGATTATTGCTAATTCAATAGGCCATCATGAATCTGTTCTAAATTCAGTTCTGGAACAAGTTCACCACAGAAGTATGCACTGGTGACTTCTTGGTTCCCACTGATGTCTGCCTGATGAGAATTTTGCAGGATTGGCTCTGAAAAATCTTTCAATCCTTTTATTTCACTTTGGGAGTCTGTGAAGCTTTTCTGGAAGGCAGTAGAATAGCTGCTGAGATTTCAGCTTAATGGACTGCTGGCAACGGCTTGTCATACTTCACAAAAATGTTTTTATTTATCAGCATTTTCATTTGGTTTCTCACTGCTCCTAATGAGTTTGTAAATAGCTAATCTCCTTTTAAACCAGCCATCACCCCTTGCCTAATTTATTTTTCAGTGTTGGCACAGCTAAGAAATTTGTTATCATAACTGTTTCTCATGGTGACAAACTACATCATGTTTAAATATCAGATTGATACAATTAAATATTACTGGTCAAAGGAAGATACTTACTGGTAATAGGTCTCTGTTTTTCATGTAGACATTTTGGTAAAGGGCTTGGGAGGTTTAACATCTGTGCATTACCTAAGTCCTGCTAAAATACATAATATTGTAGCAACATTGGCCAGAACACAATTTTCAACTGACCTAGGAAGTGAACTAATTGGCACCACTTGCTGTTATTTCAGGTCTGGCAGGCTCCTGCCTGCCCGTGTTTAGCACCATGCCGTTTGCCTACTGCAACATCAACCAGGTGTGCTACTACGCCAGCCGCAACGACAAGTCCTACTGGCTGTCCAGCGCCGCGCCGCTGCCCACGGCGCCGCTCTCCGAGGAGCAGGTCCAGCCCTACATCAGCAGGTGCGCCGTGTGCGAGGCGCCCGCGCAGCCCGTGGCCCTGCACAGCCAGGACCAGTCCATCCCCCCCTGCCCACCCAGCTGGAGGAGCCTTTGGATAGGATACTCGTTTTTGATGGTAAGAGAGTGGGTGCATGATTATATGGATGTGTTGCTTTCATCCAGCTTTTGGATTCTAAAGGTTCAAGGATTTTTAGCTCTGAAAAGTAAATTGTTCGATGTCTAGCAAACATTAAAGAGGAAAATTCACAAGAAATGAGACAAAGGTTAGTTCCAAATTGCAGAACCTGGCTGTAGCTACATATACTGTACTGAGAGACTTAAGATATGCATTTCTTAAAATTACAAAGGTTTTGCCTCTTTGTCTATAATAAACAATAGGATTTTCATGTACAAATACACAATTTTCAGAATTAGAGCTTCGGGTCTTTTTAATGCCATCCTCAAGTTACATTTGCAGCAGTTTGGATAATGGCACCATTCTGAATCAACCCAGACTATTCCTTCCTTCAGTCTGATAAATACCTGAAAGTTAAGTAAGCTGGCTCTACACTTTGAGATTAACTTATTACAGAGCAAATTAAAATTTTCTCCAGCAAGAGACTCTTACTCCAATATAAGATTACAAAAAACAGCAGAGTTTAAAGCAAGTAGGGAAAAAGACAGATGAACATAATTTACCTATTTTTCATGCACAGTTACCAGGTTGTCCCTTTGTTCTTTGCAGCACACTGGATCTGGTGACCAGGGTGGTGGACAGTCCCTCATGTCACCCGGAAGCTGCCTGGAAGACTTCAGATCAGCACCATTCATCGAGTGCCAGGGCCAGCGGGGAACGTGTCAGTTCTTCGCTAATGAATACAGCTTCTGGCTGACCACCGTGATGCCTGAGCTGCAGTTTGCATCAGCCCCCGTGTCAGGGACTCTTAAAGAAGGACAAGAGCAGAGGAAAAAAATCAGTAGATGCCAGGTATGCCTGAAGCATGGCTAGGAAGCAAACCAAAAGCAGGCAGCTACAGAGGGGTTTGTGGGAGGATGAGAAACGTGCTAAAGGTTTAAACAGCAGCTCGTGTTTGAATCTGTGTCAAGGTGTGCAGCACTGTTCTTTGTTGGAATGGAAAAATGACACACAGATGAGGGATCTGCTGAGCCTCATCCACCCATGTACACACATCTACAGGCAGTAAAATCTCGTGTAAAATAATTAAGAAAAGATTAAATTCTGTCCCATTGGAGTTCACTGCCGTAAAGTACAGGGAACAAGGTGAGCTTGGAGGATTTAGTCAAGCTGGGAAGACCAAGGACACCATAACTGTTGTGCAAGAGAATGGATTTCCTGTTAGAAATGGCATTTAAAGCAGGAAGAATATGTACATTTACATGGCATATTATAAACATTTATCCATATTGATAGAAATGTGCAAACATATAAATGTCAAAGCCCTGTAGCTGAATTTCCCAAGCTAAAGAAACTTTGCATTTGCTGGTTCTGAGGGAAGAGAAAACTGCAATTATTAAAAAATAATCTATTAATAAAAACAATGAAGATCAAAGTCTTTTACCACTGCAGTATTGAACCAGACTCTGAAAGAACTGTTAATTGGGCTTTCATAAGCAACAAAAACCTGCAAATCCATTTAACGAGAGATTATGCAAGAAAATAAAATTAGCTGAGATAACAAATCCTTAAAAACCTGTATTTATATTTACAAATAATTTCTAAAAGCAGTTACATTAAATTATTAAACTCTAATCCAAGTTTCTGAAGAAACAAAGCAATTTCTAATATTACTTGAAAAGAAACTGCGGCATGGTGATAAAATGGGTGAACTTATCTGAGTGATGAATATAAGAATGTTAGGACAATAAATTGTGTTCATTCTTTGCTTCTTGGTTTGTAAATACACCACAAAAAAAAGAACCATCACCATTAAGATCCTTATGGAATGACAGCTCTGAACATACTTTTTATTTTTTAAAGCACTAATTGTAAAAATGTTCATATCCTAAAGCACTAATCACCTTTTGAAAAAAGGAAAATACATTTGTACAGTCTTCATTCATCTGTAAAACTAGAACTATTAAATGGTTCTATATCATGGGGAAACATCTGAAAACACAGATTGCAAGTGGAGAATCCATCATGTGCAGAAGGGCCACAAATGCTCCTTTTACCACTTAAATAAGCTACATTTTACTAGAATGTAATCAAACGCTTTTTCCAGCACTTTTCCTTTCAATTTGTGTTCACTGAGGTGCCCCCAGCAAAAGGATTTTCAAGGAAACTGAATCCTCATCCAAGAGTCCTAATTCAAAGCAAACTCCCTCTGAAGCCATCACGAGTACAACAGGGTGATCAGCCAATTTAAAAGCTGGATACACAAACTCAAAGAGCAGGAAAGACAGACATTCCAAACTCAGCCAGAGGAAAATAAAACAGTCAGAGGATAAGTCCAGTCGAGTGTAAATACATCTGACTGTGCAACTTCCTCCTGACACAACCAACCAAACCTCTGCAATGTGCTGTGCATACCTGGTGGTCAACCTGACCTGGGCAAGGGTCAGGAGCCCTCCTGGGGCATGTGCCATTCCCGCCTGTGCCAGGGAACATTTCCCTCTGGTCCTGTGCCCGTTGGGACAGGGCACACCTCGGGTCACTGCAGGGTGATCCCGACTGCACCTGGCAGATCTGACACTGGAGCAGGGGCCAACCCCTGCCACTGACCTGTATGCAGGAATTCCATCCCCTCCTGATTCAGGCAAGCAGGGCAGAGCAGCTCTCCAGTCTGACATAAATACCAAAGTCTCAGCTCTGTGAGGTGCTGAGCAGCTCAGGAGCTTCCTGTGGGAAGAAAGCAGTGCGTGGAGAGGAGCACCAGTGCTGAGGCCACCCGTTCTCCGAGGTGTGCAAGCTGTGCTTCCAAAGAGGCCGCAGCTAAAGCCCCACAGCTGGGGCTGCAGCTGCTGCTCAGTCACAGAACAAACACCAGGGGCTCAGGTGATGGCCCCATTTCCTGAGTGGATTTAGCTGATTCCACACTGAGGTCTCCTTTATGAGCCTCACCTGACAGTGCTCAGCAACTCCTGTCACTCATCTGCAGCCTCTTTACAGGTGAGAAACTCTGGAGAGGGGCTGTGGCTTTCCTGGAGAGCAAAGTGGGGCTTTTGGTATAAACTGCTCTGAGGTAAACAACAATCAAAATCTTATATACTGTGTTACTGAAACTGGGTCAGAGGGACAAGGTGAAAACAAAAGGAATAAAAAGGGGTTTTGGAATTGCATCTGTGTTCAGCTGACTTGAACAAACGCACCAAAAAAATCTTTAAAACATCAGTAAAAAGCCTCACCAATAATTTAAATAGGCTATTTCACATCATTGGACCATGTTGCTCTTTTGTTTGCTTTAAAAACATCACACAGATCCCCCCAAATTTGTGTATTATTTTGATGCAGAGTTTTTGCAACTGTACCAGTTCCATTTTACTATGGTCTGTAAGAACATATATAGGAAATGTATTTTTAAGCTACTACTGATAGCTCAGATATTTCATAAGTGTACAAATTCCTGTTCCATGCTCAGCTAGCTCCATAAGGCATTTGTCAGAAATATTGTACTAATTCAAAATTAAATTGCAGATAAATTGCTTAACATTACACAGCAAGTAAAACAGATCAAAGTATAAAGCAGCAGATGCTTTAACTCTGCAATCATTTGTCCAGTGACTAAAAGCAGCAAAATAATTGGTAAATTATTCATAGGGAACCTATTTATGAAATCAAGTGTGAAAAGGCATAGCTGAAAGTGTTAAGAGTAAAAACACCCCTAAAAGCAATGGCCTTGTGCTAGCCCTTGAAGTCCAAATTACCCTTACTATGGCATTCCATAGTTTGGATCTTGTGCAGGTCCAGTCAAGAAGTGAATTTTATTCCAAACAGCAGGCAGGATATTAAAAGCAACATAGAAAATTATGCTGGCTGCACTTGGAGGTCACTGAAATTGGAGCCATTTGGGGTGAACTGCCCTGGAATTAAATTCGGATCCAGTAATTTCTAATGAAATTTGCTTGCCTATCACCCTGGCAAACCATGGCCAGGACACAGGGAAGGTCCTGGTTCTAACTCAAGGCAAATCCTCAGGGTAGGTGACAGATTCTTATCTCTCACATCCCTGTGCATCAGGATTTCTAGAGGATAACAGGTGGAAGGAAAACACTGCATGGCCTGAAACCTGATCTTGTCACAAGAAATGTGGCCATTTTTGCTTCATTTGATGTTCTTCATTACAAGGAAGGAGATGCACAAGCCAATACTGAAAGCATCTCTTGAATGTCATCTCTTGGTGTATACAGAGCATGTCAAAAGGGAGAAACTAAAGCAAAACTTAAGTGCAGAATCCACAATCCACATGCATAGAACAGGTATCAGAATGAGAGGACAGCAAACAGCTGCAGACAGCTGCAGACAGAGGTGGTGTCAAAACGGGGCCTGTGAGCTGACACAGTCTCCTGTGCAGGGGCCGTGGCCAGGCCTTGCTGCCCCAGGTCCCTGCTTGGCATGTGCTGAGAGCTGTCAGGGTGGGGAGCTGGCCCCGGCTGGCAGCCACACATCTGCTTCACCCCCCAGCAGGACAGGAAAGAAAACAGGAGGACAAAGAGCAAGAAAATTCATTGGTTGGCATATAGATGGGAAATCACTTACCAAGTACTGTTGGGGGCTAAACAGACTCAGCTCAGGGAATTCAATTTATTATTTTGGGGAAAAAATTGACAAACCTTAACATACCTTTCTTCCAAGTTTCCCAGTGCCAACTCACTCCAGGTCCTGCTCTGCTCCATTGTTACCACAGCAAGTGCCAGTTAGTCCCTTCACTGAGGCAGGGGGCAGCCAGAAGCTTCTTGGGAGAGGTGTTACTGCAGGTACAAAGTGGCTTCTCTGTGCTGCACCTTCCTTCTCACTCTCTTCCTGTGCTCTGACATTGTTCCTCTGTAGGTGCAGCCCTTTTGTGGCAGTACCTGCACTGGCATGAGTCCTTCTCAGAATCACATTATTATGTGCAGCAAGTTTAAGCAAAACTGGTCCAGGGATTCTTCCAGGGTAAACTCTTAACCAAAAAACCCTCTTTCCTACTTTGGCTGGTTCATGAGCACCAGAGGAAAACAAAAGTAATATCACAACAGTCAAACCCCAGAATTCCCACAGTCCATACATTTTTTGCCTGTATTTAGGGCAATTTTATCCATTAACCCAGGCAGCTCAGTTGTTTGGAAAGGATCCCCCTAAAGCTTTAAAGCACACTCTGGAGCAGACTGAATGTGCTCTGCACCACACCTGCTCTGGGCACACAGGGACAGCCTACAGGGACAGTGCCAGCCCTCCAGCACAGTGTGTGGGGCCACACCATCAGCCCTCAGCAATGCTCTGACCTGTACCTTCATCCAGATGCAGGACACAAACCACAACCATCTGAGTTTGTTTCTGTTATTCCACATGGCCACCTCACAGTGACATCCCAGACTGACTCCCAGCTCTTCCAAGCAATCCTTAAGTAACTTGTAACTCCACTCAGTGGCCATCCACTGACAAATGCTGCACAGATGAGGACTTCTGTTCTAAGGCTTGACTTGCATTAGAACTGAGCAAGTCAGAAAACAACCATCCAAGGCCATGGGGAGGAGCTGTAATGAGGAACAATTGTTTGCAAGAAAAAGGATCTCTTCAAAGCCAGCTGTGAGAAACAGCAGTCAAGCAAGGACAAAGCCCATCAGTCTTCAAAACAATAAAAAAATTCAGTCAGCTCTGGTAAGAACTTTCCAGCAGGTGAAGCAATTGTTCATCAAACTGGGGATCTATTTCATGACTGGATCTGATTTCAGAAATTAGCATTTTAAACTGACCAAACAACAAAAACAGCTGCTGAAATTCTGCCCACCTGAACCATCTGGAAAACTAGCCAGATGGAGAAAAAAATCCCCATCAGCACTCCAACAGATGCTGCTCCATATTCATATTTAACAGCTCTCCCCTTTCCTAGTCACTTCATCCAGATGTTCCAGAAGGTACTGGAAGTTCAATTAGAGGTGACATTTTATAAGTGCAGAGTAGAAACAACTCAATATTTATCATTCTGGAATGAAACTGTACAACAAAGACAGTTTGTCCATGCAAGGCAGCTCACACACCTCACAGCACAGCTTACCTTGTGCTTGACCACACACTGCCCCACTGCTTCACAAAAGGGGACAGGCTTGAGCTTTGTGGGATTTGAAATTCCACATATTTAAATGTTTTCCACAGATCCACTGAATTAGAAATGCAGAGCATGTGAGACAAAATCCCAACCAAGTGCTAATGGAAGCCCACAGTAAGGTACCATCCTAGAGACTCTCTGTTGTGTCCCTGCATGTTACTCTTGGCTGGTTTATAGCAAGATTTGGAATGAAGCACTCAAGTCCCAAACTGACATCAGGTGCAGCTTGGCAAAACAAAATTTCAGTACACAGGAAAACAAGAACTTTTCCAGAATTTAGTCTTCCATGCACATGACAAACACCACTCCAAAGGGCTGCTTTCACTGAAGTGGAGATTAAACTGTCTCATGGGCAGAAATCAATTAAATCCTAAAAAAAAATTAAATGCCTACTCTGAGGCAGTTGTAGCTGTAGTCTGCTTGACTCTGCACATCTGCATTTTAAAAACTACAAACCAAATTATTATTTTTAGAATGCTGTAATTCTATTGTGCTTAAACATTTTAGATGTATGTAAGAAAGTGAAATAGATGCAATAAATGGTACCAGATGTTACAGAAGTTTTGGCCACAGACAGGTTGTATCTCTGCATAAATGATGTCACAACAACCTTCTCAGCTGCAGAACTTCATACATAAATATTTTATAATTTTTAAGTCAGCAAAGAGGTCATTCCATACTCACTAATATTGTATGGATTATGGGGCTGTTCTTCCAATTGTTCCATGGTTAAGGAAGGAAAACAGGGATTCACGGAAGTGACTGAACACCAATCTCTTTTAAATGATCCCTGGAAAGAATGGTTTGGTGAAGGACCAGACCTAAGCCAACATTCTGCACCAAGGCAAGCACATTTACTGCTGACCTGTCCTGAAGGGGTACTTGTTTAACCTGCTCCAAAGAGACAGAAGAAGGAAATTCTGGAATACCTCTAGCTTATTTGGAAAGTTCACTATCCACATGTTTAGAAATCTTTTGCTTGCACTCCTTTTGCTACAAATTAGGCCAATTTCTGCTGGTAAACAGACAAGAGAGCTGAGCTTACTGCTGTTCTCATGGAGCAGAAGAATGCTGTCATACATATCTTTGATCTGCTCTTTCACTAACCCAGTTGCTTTACCCATTCCAGCAGATCATATAAACAAAAGTGTCCAAACTGTATTAGAGTTGTGTGAAAAACTGTCTGAGTTCCTCCAGTTTGCCCAGCTCCTGAAAGAGTAAATGGCTATCAGAATTTATTGTAAGACTTTTTAGAAAGCTTGACATTCCTTCAGAAGCAGCTTCTACGACTGAAAGCTCAGAAATGTTAATATTTTCTTGCCTTCTGAAATCTGGTAACAAGTAAGAAACAAGCAATTGTTTTAATATAGGGAACAATGAGAAGCTTATAATAAACTCATGCAATGATTCTCTCCTTCATGTCTGCACACCCCAGAAGCCACAGCACAAATACCAGGATCTGCTCACCAGCTGTTGTGTGCAAGCACGATCCGCATTCAGGGCTGAACCAAAAGGGGCACAATTCCCCAGCCATGGAATCAGAGGGGAAAATGACAGCAATCCCCATTCCCATCCCCTGCCAGCAGCAGGGAGGGCAGCTGGACCCAAACTCCTTCCCAAGCTGTTCACTCCCCCATGCTGGGCCATCTCACACCTCTGGAGAGAAGCAGCAGCAAGGGATGGCCAGAGAAAGTCACTTCAGTCCTGCAGGCAAAAAAAAAAATAAAAAAATGCAAAACTGCTGGCCTAAAGTGGCCAGTCCCTTCACTATCTCCTACTACCCCCTATGTGCCTGTATAAATACTGTTTTCTTGGTATTTTAAGGGGCATTTTCTTCCCTGTAGAAGTGGTGCTGCCAGGGAAATCAGCACACTGACACAAAACCACAGAATTTGCCTGTGCTTAGAGACAAGATGGAAGAGGGAAAAGAATTTTAAAAGCTAAACACAGTTCTTTCATCACATCTTAATTCTGGGCTGTGAGAGACCCTTATTTATCAACAGTAATATGTTAGGTCATTCAACCATTAAATTTCAAGAATGTGCCCATTAACAAGTCTGCTGATTAGGATTAATTAGGGAGTGGAATTTCTTACATGGTACCTGATCACAGAGTTTAGAGGAAGTACAAACAACTCATAAGAAATCACAGTTCCTACAACAAAGGAATCAAACTGCAGATGCTGAAATATTTTATACAAAGCTGTTTGCTCCCAGAGTCCTTGAGGCAGTCAGGCAGTGACCAGGGCCAGCACCCACCTGGGTAACTGCCCTTAATTTTTGTCCCTGAAGAGATGAAGTACAACAGAGCACACTGGGGATTCATCTGCCACATCTTCCCTCACCAGTGCTCTGAAAACTAATTGATTGGGGCTTTAATGACCAAAAACCTGCTGAGGACTCACAGAATAGTTTGGGTTGGACAGGGCCTTTAAAGGCCATCCAGTCCAACCCACCTGCAATGAGCAGGTGTTAATAAACCTTCCAAACACTGGATGTAGCAGAACTTTTCAATAATCCAAAGCTTCCCCTAAATTAAAAAGAAACAAAGTTAGTCCCAATACAATCAATCTAGTCCCTTGGTATCACCAGTCTTAATTTCTAACAACATAGCAGCAGCTCTCATTTAAATATGCACATTATTAATTACTATAATTAAAACCAAATAGCTTTAAATGTTAAAAAAATATTTATTTCAATTCTGTATACAAAAAATGTCAAAACAACTGAACATTTATTAGTACTGACAATTTTTGTGAATATTCAATGGCATGTATGTCTAAGCTCACTTTACAAAAGCAAGTGCTTACAGAATTGTAATTGGGTTTTTGATTTTCCTTAAGTATCTTTTTTACCTGACTAGCAGCACATCCTGTGCTTTTAAATAAGAAAAATATCAGAGTTTAGCACACAGAGTACGTTACACTGCAACTTTTGACCAGAGCATTAAAGGATTTCTGAGGAACCAATGGTACGTCCTTCTCATTTACATCCAATTATCACTTGCTGACAAAAATATACAGGTTTTTGAGACATATTTTCAATGAACATAAAAAAGCTGGCCTTCTATCAAAGTGTCTGCTGTTTCATCCTATGGCTATTGCATATATACAAAACCAACTAAGCCCAAGAACACACCAGAAATCAGCATTCTGTCTGTAGCTGGAGTGACATTGCAGTTGTGCCTGTTGTGTCCCAAAACCCCAAGCCCAAAGCCCTGCATCCTGATATTGTGCTTTTCCCAGCAAACAAGAGCTTCCCCTACATACATTAGCTACACACAGAAAGGGCAGGTACTATTTATTTAAAGAACACAGTAAAAAATTTCCTTTCGGGATATTTTTCTGTATGAAATATGCAGCACTGTTTTTTTTTATATTCAAAAAATAACCTCATAGAAAAATAGACTTCATAAAGCACAGGTTGGTGAAACCCTTAAACTTCTTATCCTAATCCTCTACTCCATCAGTGCTGATGAGGAGATTCCAACAGTCTGTGTCAAAAGCCAATAACCAAATTATTCTTCTGCAATCACACCTTTCTGCAATAGTTTTAGAGGAACATCCCCAAGTTCTTTCATTCTGAGGATAAAATGCCTGGACAAGGAGTGATTTTCAGGGCAATACTGGAACCAAAGCCCTCGAGGTTCATCAGTTAACATTAAGAGGCAGCAGTGCCACAGGCAGGACAGCCTTGTGTGGAGGGTGTGCCCAGAGGGACAACTGAGCTCTCAGGTCTCCTCTGGTTGGGTAAGGAAATCCTCAAAAATGAAGAATTCAAGGTAGCTGCTGTTTAGGTATGATTTTCACAAGTCTACAAACTCTCAGGTCTCAGATTGGTCTTCAAACAATATAAATATTGAGAAATAATGGAATTTTTAAAGCTGCACGAACAGCATATACAAAATAAAATTTCCAAGCTTTTTAGAAAGGGAAATACATGCTTTAAAAGAAGTATATTACTAAATAAATATATGCTTTGTATGGCATAGCCACATACCTTTGCACAAAACTCCTAACAAATTATTTAAGCTATGTAAAGGGCAGCATTTTTTGATTTAGAACATAAATATTAAGAAAGGCTTTAGAAAACATAAGTAGTAACAACTCAGTTTTATCTCATCCAAGCTCTGTATAATGGTGTGAGGAAGACTGCAACACTGAAGTTTGTATTAAATAATTCCTTGGTAAGGACAGCAGGGGAAGGATAGCTGCAACTATTTGTCTGCTCAAGAGCTTAAGCCTAGATTCACATGACCCAGCCACTGTCATCAAAGCAAACTTTTCAAGTGTCATTTCACATGGCAGTCCCAAAAAATGAGCTGGTCATCACAGATATCTGAGAAAGGTTTGCAAGAAAAAATTGCATGGTTTAAAGTTCCATAGAAAATGCAACATTTCAGTTGCAAAGGAGGAAGAAAACCTGTTGTCTGAGAACATCAGCAGTCAAGAAGCCAAGGAATTCTTAAAGCTATACAAAATAATTTAAGAGAAAAAAGACAGTTTGGAAAAACCATCAGCCTTCTTCCATTTAAGGTGCATTAAGATGGAGACAGCCGAAGATCACATTTTGCTTCTTATCTCACATTTCTTATTCAAGTTCCAACTTTGAGTCTGAACTCACAAAATCCTATTCAGTTTTGCAACAAGTAGTAAAAATAATGGAAAAAGATTATAAATTATTCTGTAAATTACAGATTACAAATAAATCTGTACATATTTTGGTAAGTCTGAATAGCACTTTACATCAACACCTGCCAACTTCATCATCTGTCAAATCTACGAAGCCTTCTCCTTCTCATGTCCTCTTCTGAGTTCTCAGGTGGGAACCAAAACCCATAAGGTCGCTGCCCATAATTGCGTGTTCCTCCACCAAAATCTACAAGACACAATGAAAAACAACTGTTATTTTGGTCTGTAATAGGAGAAAAATGCACATATATCCTGTAAGCCAAAGCATCACAACACAAAGGAGACAGGGAATTGAATGTTTTCAATTCTGATGGTTTTAGGGCAATTGCAACATCCAGAAACTGCTCTTAAAGACAGTCAAATAAAAAGAAAAACCCAAACCAGAAAACTACCTCAAACAATAAAGCTACCACCACCCAAAAAACCACCCCAATCCAACAACAAAACCAAACCAAACAACGAACCACAACAAAAAGAACATCTAACAAGTATTAACCCGTTAAGAATAACAAGTATTAACAAGTATTCACATTTTTCACAATCCCTACTTTACACAGTAAACTCCAGAATGTTAAACTATTTCAGTGTCCTCAGCAGTTGTTTCTGGTAAAAACAGCTTTTGTGTTTGCTTTTAGTACTGAGTCCAACATGTGCAGACCCACAGCAGATGCACACACAGCTCCCACCCCCAGCTGGCAGCAGTTCCACAAGGGAAGGACACGTGGCAGCCCAACCATTCCAAGTGTAAGCAAAATAATCTGAGCAGCAAGAGCACACCCAGCCCCACAGCTCCGGGCCCTGGCACCCCGAGGAGCCAGGACTGGCCCTTCCAGCAGCTCTCCAGAATTCACACTGAGGCACCCGGCAAAGGAACAACGCAAGGCTGGGTTACACACCAGCTCGGCTGAGGGGCTCTGGGAAACAACATCAGTCTGCCTTCTGAGCAGATTTATAGTGTTAAGGACATCCAAATTTGCTTTAAAGGTAATAAAACCTTTGTAACATTCAGCATTTCTTAAGCATTCACCTATCCCACACAGGGTTAAAACTGTATTGTAATGCTGTAGTTTAATAATAGATTTTTAAATCATAATAATTAAACTACTTGCATTTTTAAAAAAAAACATTTCCAGTAGTGAAATTGTCAATTAAATACCAAAGTTTCTTATAATAACATTTATTTTTAACAGCATCCCAGGTTAATTTTTATTTAAGGAAACAGATACCCCTTACACAGTTAAGACAAGTCTTTGCATAGTCCCCATAAAATATGCTCAACACTTCAAATATACATGTGCTTTAATAATCACTAGTAACAGAATGAGGTGTTATACAAAAGATGAAAAATGCTCTTTTACACATTGACCCAAAAATAGAAGGCTAGACAATATATTTTGACAAATTGTCTTCTTTAGGTTGAAGAAAAAAATCTTTTTTTACATCAAACAATATCGTGAAGAGCAAAGTCTGGATGTTTTTGTATCTGCATGTAGATATTTAAATTATCCTGTTACCTAAAATAGTTCCCTGACACCTTTTTTCTTTTAATTACTGCAGAAATATTAATGAAATAACACCTTCATCTTATCAAAATATTTATAAGCCACAGTGTTCAGAAATGGTAATTACGCCACTGCTACTACTGAAACACCACCTGACATCTGTGCAAGAAACCAAGACAGGCTTTTCAACACATCAGCAAAAACAAATTAAAGACTAATGGAATCTAAGACTGCATTCAAAGGACATGGAAAACTGCAACAACACTGGATGATAGACAAAACCAAAGGATAAAGTACAACAAACTTAGAACAAGACACTAACCCTTCCATGACATATTTTACAAATTTACTGTGACCTAAAACCATGTTCTGTGAATACAGAGGACTGAGACCCCCATGCCTATCCTGTCACTCTGTGTAGGAGTTTCTTTTGTTATTTAATTCACAATTAAAGCACTTTGGAGCAAAAGAAAATCACTGTAATTGCAACAGCTGTAACTACACCTGTATTAATGCAGTGTTACAAAAGAAGTGTTACATCAAACATTCTCACTTGATTTTTCCTCTTCTCTGAAGTTATGACCTAATTTTTAGGTTAGAGAATAGGATTTGCAAGACAGGTTCTGTAAGATTCAAGAGGAATATATTAAGCTATCAAATTGCTAAACTCTCTCTAGTAGAAATATGCAATTAGGTCTGATAAGAGGAGTGTAGCAAACAAATAGCAGAGGTATCACAAAGCAGCATGTCTGTATTTCTTTTTCATGCCAGCTTTAGTTGTGTTAAAGAAGAATCTAGAGCATTTCAGTTGAACAGCTTACCATTTTCAGTATCACCATCTGTCCTGGCACTACTGAATGTGGTATCCACACAAAAACCAAACTATACAAACACTTAAGTACCCATACAAAGAACAGACACTTCTCATTTCTACAAAAACTCTTAATTCTGGAGAGGCTTTGCTGTAGAAGATAATCACAGACAGCAGTAATTTCTTTTGAACCCAGCAAGGACCACACAGCTAACCAAAACAGAGAGCTCTGATCTGGATATTTAATCAAATGTCATAACAACTTCCAATATTTGCTTGGATTTCATTTATACCAGTTTTATATAAATTATCTCTTCCATAAATAGTATAGCCCTGCTAACTATATTATAACAACAGAATATAATTAAAGTTTACTAACCAGCACTTAGGTGTGCTACAGATCACATACAGTGTAATACATTGAACACCTAGCTTGCCTTGCTTTTTAATGCAAAAATGCCAACATTTAAAGGGTTCTA
The DNA here is from genome assembly GCF_014805655.1 of Passer montanus. Taxonomy (NCBI): domain Eukaryota; kingdom Metazoa; phylum Chordata; class Aves; order Passeriformes; family Passeridae; genus Passer; species Passer montanus. The sequence continues at coordinate 4,080,877 of NW_024369707.1, forward strand.
TTTAAGAAAATAGGAGTTCTCTTAGTTTATAAATATCCAAATATTTATTTTTTTCCATAGAATCAATAACGTTGGAAAAGACCTTCGAGATCATCGAGTCCAATCCATGACCCAACACCCCTTGTCAGGCAGACGCTGGCACTGAGTGCCACATCCAGCCTTTTCTTAAACACCTCCAGGGACAGTGACTCCACAACCTCCCTGGACAGCTCATTCCAAGGTATTTTTGAGGCATTTGGAGGTAGAAGCAGGAAACTGGAAAGCAGCAAGAATCTAGAGTCAAAAGCCCAGTGTTGCTTTACTCATTTCATCTCTTCCAGCCAATGAGTAGTCAAGTCTTCGTGTCTAATCAAACTCACGATTTGCGGAGTTGTACAGAGAATTTTAAGGAAAGGCAGTGTAGGCATTTTTCCTCCTTTTATACTTAAGCAGGACTAGAAGTCTTCCAGAAAGAGCTGAGACACACAAAACATAGCAAACTGTTTTGTTTCACTCAAAGTCAGACAGAAACTACAAATGAATAAAAAAATATAAAATGGCAAAAGTGCTTGTCATCTTTCCTGTCCTTCCCTCTGCAAAAAGACATGCTATACAGTCTGAGAGCTTTGGCTTTTAGTACTTCTCACTGCCCCAATTTTTTCTACTCAGCTCCAAGTAGACCACATTCATTAGCCTTTGCTATTGTTTCTAACACAGCCCTTTCAGTTTCTGTCAATGTATGAAAGAATTTTGTCATGCCATGAAGCAAACTGTTCTTCCTGGTGCTGATGTCAATATGTCTCATCTACAGACTTGAACATAAACTGGGGAAGAAGACTGATGGAAGTTAACTACTGTTGCTGTGCTATGCTTTGGAACAGCTGACAAATGAAAAATCAAATTAGCAGGGAAGGAGCTGAGGGTAATGAGTTTAGAAGGAAAGTAACATACAATGAATCCAGACACAGCTGGATGGTTACAAGAGCAAGCCAGAACAATCTTGGACAGTCTCTGTCTCTCTCTTGTTTTTAAAAGAAGATGGTAAAATTGAGAAATACACCAAAACATTCCCTCCCCAAAAGTCTGATAATTTGTTTTGGTTAGGAGAGAAGATGACTAAAGACTTAATCTTTAATCCCTTCATACTTAAGGAATTTTATATTTATTTTAATCATGCTTCTAAATCTCATCTTTCCTGTACCAGCATCACCAAAATAAACTCTTTTTGAAGTAACAAATTGTTAAAAGCAAACTGGTAACATTTTTAGAAAGTATCAATCACCACCTCATAAGCCAAAATTACACACTCAGATCATCCATTTGCTACAAATACTCAATGCTACAATGCAGAAGTAAGAGGATAGAGACCACTGCTGGACTTGATGCTCTTCTGCAAAGAATTAAGGGGATTAGTTTTACAGCTACCATTTGGCTGGATACTGAAAATGCTCCAGGAGAGATGGCATAAAATAATCTTACTGCATTTCCCAACCATTTAATCATTCTCCAGATGTTAATTCACCTAAAACAAGGCTAAACTCATTATTAACTGAAAATGATTGATACATTAAATTAATTATGTCTATCTTTCCCAAGTATTTAAAGGAATTTACTAACCAACTCAAAACACCCTACATAAACATGTCAGTCCCTGGGCTAAGACAGACTGACAGTTATTCCTCTCCTGAGTAGTAAGAAAGCTATGAATAACTTCAGTTAGAAGAATTTCAAGTGGGCTGTATATTTATCATAATGTAGTAGAAGTATTTTGTTGAGCTGCAAATAACAAGGTATGCTTTTCCTTAGAAAATGACTAATTTATTCAGTTAGGCATTAAAAAAAAGTTCAGAACATAATTTTTTAAATAGTCCCAATGAAAAAAAAGTAAACTATATACATAATCTACAGAATTAATCTAATGATAAACCAAAATTAAAACAGTAAATTATGGGTAAATCTAAAATTAGGACTATCCACTGACCTTAGTTTACCAGTAAAAATTCCCAGACTAAGTTTGTTAACATTTGCAAGAATCTTACAACATCAAAAAACCCACTTTGCTTTCCCGTTACTGCATTTCTGCTTGCGTAACAAAGACCCACAGCAACAAAGGAACTCTGAACAATATCCCCTTCCCAGTGCCAAGCCTGAGACACCCAGATGGATGGAGGGAGATACCAGTGCACACTGGAGCCACTCCCCAGCAGCTCCCACTTTCTCCAGGGGTAAGGGATCCTTTTGTGCAGCCCACACACAGCTCTTGCTAATGATGCCCACAGCTGGGAAGCAGAAGTGCTGCTCTCCAGCAAGGTGACCCTGCCAAACCCACTGTGAAAGGAACAAAAGTTGTCCCTTTATGAACAAGTTACTGAGGGGAAAAAAATATTTCCAGAGACCACTGAAGTCAGATAAAAGACTCCCATTTGTATCACTGGGTCTTGGATCAAAACACCAAGAGCTCTCCACCTCCATATGCAAACCATGCTTTTTAAATGGGTGTAATGTGTATATGAATGCAAACCACCTCTAGTGACATCCAAGATTTAACACTTTTTAGCATTCTCCTCCTATTTTAATTGTCTTCAGCAGTTGAAACAATTGCAAGAAGGAAACCATCCAAAAGAATTGGCAGTACCTGCCAATACGTATTTGCATATTTAGGAACTCCCAGTAAAAAACCACTCAACATTCTGTATACATTTCAGCAAGAAAATCTGAATAAATTTTAATCAAAATCCATTGTAGCAACAGCAAGAACCTGTGTCACCAGCTATGTCACTGTCAACTTATTGCCTGAAGAGCCAAGGAAGCCAACCCTTTGGGCAGCATTTCCAAAAAATCCCTGCTTTGCAGAACTGGTCTTTACCCTACTGTATTTCAGAGGTGCTGACTGGTCATGGCACTGGTTTGAAAGGGAAACCCATGGTGAAAGGCTCAGTGGTTCATTTAACTCTTTTGGCAACTTTGATCACCGTTGTAAAAGAGAATTGGGAGTTTTTTGGTTCTAATTTTCAGCAAACCTCTTATCCTCCATCAACCACTGTATTCATGAAGAGACAGCTGGAAGAGAATTCATTAAATATATCTAAAATAATTCTGACTATGCTTCTTGTTGCAAACAGTCTGCTTCTTACTCTGGTACCAAAACTTTCTGTGTGGAAATGATAAAGATGCACTGATTCATTTTCCCAGAAATTTGCTTAAGAAAGTGCTGCTGATCAGATGATAGAACACAGCTGCAGTTTTAGAAAGGTATTTAGAACAGGAGGTCTGCTCAATGGGTTTTCCAAGAGGTGTGTTGGGTACCATGGTATGAATTCCAAAAAACAAAACCGAAAAGGAAATCCATCACAAAAGCTGCATCTAATTTTCAAAGCCTAAATCCTAGTGTATGATTTAATGAAATGTATTTTAATCTGAAACAATGCACTGCATATTTGAGCACATAATCTGCTTTAAGGTATTTCTACAGAAAACCACCATACTCAAGTGCAATGACTGGAATTTCTGTAATTGCTAAAAGAACAGATAACACTGGAAATAAAATACACAGCATTTCTCCAGTTTCCTCACATAAATTCCATTCTTACATTATAATCTTCCATGGGCTGGCAAATTTCAAAGACTCCAATAAACCATCCTGTCTCAGTAGCAACAAACAGAAGAGGGAACCCTTCCAGGGAACAGGTCAGCCAGATACCCAGGTATTTCCCAACTGCTCCAAATGACTCTGGCTAACCAGTACCTGGCCATCTAAAAGCTTTTGGGTGCAGAGGTATTTATTGGTTTCATTTTAAATCATAAGCAATGAAATGCATAGACAGTTCATGACAAAATGTAAGAGGAATGTCTATAGCTGATACTTGTAGGTATTTCTCTTGAATCACAAACTGTAAAGATTTGCACCTCCCTGTTTAAAAAGCTTAGTCTTTTGTGGAGAAACACCAGCTTGCAAAGGATTCTTCACATTATTGACATTGAAAGTCAGACACATAGAAGTTCAACTCACAAAAAATCCCAACACCCACCACAACAAAAATCCAAACCCACATCCCACACTGATCAAGATATTTCTTCTGAGCAGAACAGCCAGCACACAACAGATCAGAGAGTTGGTTCTAACTAGGGTTACATTAAGGGTGGCTGATAATACCAGTGTTAAACAAAAATATCAGCCATATATTTGAACTTCATAGTAAAAGGAGTGTAAATATCAAATGCTATGACTTTTTTTTAATCCAAAATTATTTTCCTAAGTAAAGGAAGAATTATTGCAATTTGAAACCAATATGAAATTATGAGAATAACAATAAAAATTCCAAAAAAACCCTAAATCAAACTAAACCAACAAACTCTGGAGAGAAAACCAATTAATGCTGTTAAAATGGTTTCTTGTTTGAAGCAACAACACAACTACAACTGAGAATGGAAAAAATATAAGTAGCAATTCCTTTCAGCAAAGAGACCTAAATCACTAAAATAGTTTGGTTGTCTTAAAATTGATACCTCCACAGATCTCAAACAAGCATAGCAATTTGTTTTCTTGCATTAGACTCTAATTACTATTATTATAGAAATTTTCAAGACATTGCATAAAAATAGATCTGCAGTTCAGGAAAGCCTGAATGTGGAATAAAGAGAAATGCTTTAGGGTGGGTTTAGGTAACCCATATATGAGTTTAGAGAACAGTATCTACTGAGCTTAAATTCAATGCATGTCTTAATACAAATTAGCTTTCAGTTGTGGACAACAGCTGGTTCCAGGAAATTCTGTATTATGTCATTATTTCTTTTATTAGCTTAGCAAGATACTATCACATCAATTTATAGGAATGGATCAACATTCTATATCCAAAATGGTACATTCTGTGGCCTAGAAGCCATAATAAATGTGAAATAATGCCAAATAAAGATGAAAAAGATACTATAAATCAATTGAAATTATTGGAGTACTCTGTTGTCCAAGTTATGGAGCAGCTGTGATGGTTTAAATGTCATAGTTGGGGGAAAAAATTAATAAGAGTGCCCTAAATTGATTGTGGTACCTGCTATTACAACCTATTTCAAATTATTTTATGTAACTTTTTGTCATGTTAAGTACCTGTTTCATCATCCATGTAATTGCAAGAATCTCTGAATGTTCATGCTTTAGGGAAAACGTATCATGTTCAAAGGATAGTGCTCACTCAAGCTAATTATTTTTCAAAGTAACTGACAGGGAAGAATATCCTAATTGCCTATTAGCACAGTAAATTTCATCTCATCCTTTGTGTCCCTGAAACAGGTGTGATCAGTGACATGCTCTGTATCATGTTCTTTGTGAAAGAAGACATCTGCCTATGGGCAAACTGAACCTTTACTCAGCTTGTTTAAGGAAGTATTTTAAGAGCTCAAATCTTAGGTCTCGCTTGGCCAAACCAAAGTGTTCCAGCAGGCAGGAGAAAGAGGTGCAAAATAAAGCAAGATCTCTACATACCTGATCACACCAAATTCTACTGGAAACAATATACGATACCTTTTCCTGCTTCACTTGCCTGTGAGGCTTAAAAACTGTAACCAGCACTGAAACCAGGCACTACCAATGTTAAGAAATGCTGCTTTTGGCAGGGAAGTTTCACTTTAAACTTGGTTTGCCACAGCAAGCTACTAGTGAGGTACTATTGAAATTCATTCTTGTCTTTCATCAAAGGACATTCTCCAAAAAAAACATATTCCCTCTTATAGCATAAAACTTACCTTTGTTCAAAAACACAAGCATATAAAAAAATACATCTTACCTGGAGCGTTGGAAATTATTTAAGGCTACAAATGAAAGTTGCAGATGTTTCACTGTGATACATGTAAGCTTTTAAAGTGCATACTGTCTACTTATTTATATTATAATCTTATCACTGTTATTAATATTCTGTTTCCTTAATAGTTTCAAAAAACTTCACAAACATAGCTCATTCATTCAAGTAACATCTCAAAATGCTTAATATTAAAAACTTTGAAGGATTTCTTGCTCAATGTTAAAAATTATGCTAAATATAATCTTAAAAAGACAGTAAAATACACAATATCCCTTACAATAAAGATAATTTTATATCCATTCCTTCCCAAAATTACAAGATATGTCCAAAAATAAGTCATGAGGAATACATCTTGCTTTCCCTCCTAAGTCTCTTTCAGTATGAATTATAACTTAAGAGATAAAAATGCAATAAAATTCCTACCTCTTTCATTAAGACTGTTTAGCACTGCCCTTTCAAGCTGTTCTTCTTCAGTGAGCCCACCTGTATAATCAAAGTAGCTCCTTGGAGTTCTGTATTGATAATCTGGATAATAGCCATAATATTCTGTAAAATGAATCAAAAAATAAAATAAATTGCTGCTACTCAGCAAGTGTGAAATCAGATATTATCTTCTTGCTATCTTTCTTCCACAAAGTGTTTTAATTCGGGAAAGAAAAAATTATTAGGGTTCAATTACTTATACAATACAGGCCATGAATTAACTTCTAATTTACAAAGCCACAGCATAGTAACAGGAAGAAAAAAAAAAACAACTAAAAAACCACAACCAAACCCAGAAAAAACACGGACCAAATATCTCAATTTTTTATAACTGTTCAAACTAAGTGTCATAGAATGCTATTACTAAGTTTCACACAGAAACTGAAAGACAGTTTTCATCATCTCCTTTTAACATTTAGATGTCAGCATTTGGACAGACCTATCACCAGAACACAAACCAGGTACTGTTCAGGTTTTTTCTCCCCACCTCTCTTCCCCTTTCCCCCAGGGTCCATAAAACAATGTCATCATAAATTCCAGTCATCTTTGGTCCTAGAGAAGTCACAGGAGAAGATTCCTGCAGTGCTGTACACATCTCATGGTGTGCTCTGGCACAGCTAAACCTGCCCTGCACACAGGCAGCACAGCACAGATCTCATCTGTGTCCCACTCACTGCTGCTGCACTGCTGACAAACCTTTCTGGTCTTTGCTCAGCTGGCCAAAACCAAGCACAGGCCATCACCCACCCAAACACATGGGATTCAAAAGGAAAAAATTACTTGGCTAGAGAATTGAGCAAGACTCTCTTCCTGCTAACAACACAATCTGATCTTGCCTGAGCACAGAAAACCTAAGCTAAGAAAAATTATGGAAAAAAATATCACACTTTTCAACTGAAGAAAACTATGGAGAAAAGTTCAATTTTTCTATTCCATTTCTGTATTTTCAAAACACAAATTTTTTGTGATGTGTTCATTTCCAGAGAGATGAACAAGGGATTTTGAAGAACCAAAGTACAGAAAGGTTGACAGTTCCTTCCAACTGAGAAAAAAAATTATACAAAGGTTTTTCAAAATTATCAAAGTGGAAATATTTTTGTATTAAACAAGTACAGCAGGCCATTTCCTTTTTCTTCAGATTATTATCATCAATGATAGTCATGTGTTTTCTCATTGGTTCTCTCAGTTCCAGGTGAAACTTGTGAAGTTTCTGTGGTTAATAAAAAATAGAGATGACTAAGTGAGGACAAATAACTAATTTCTATTTAATAATTATTTTGCTGAAGAAAAATATCCCAAGCTCCAGAACCTTTAGTCAAATAAAACCAACAACGCTCTGTCTTGAAAGTTATACAGGAAAAGCAGGAAAAACTGAACAGAGTAACTGTACAAAGTTCTACATAGAATTATATATATTCCTCTCTGTTTTCCAATATCCCTACACTGATTTTATACACACATGTACACATACACAATATACACACACAATCTTTTCCCAATTCTTTCCTGTCTTGGAGCACAACTGACATTGGAAGATTTTTCCTACACCTGCAGTGAAATCTGACTGAGGGACAGCATTCAGCTGTTCTGTCTGTACACTCCCCTCATTCTCCTCTGCTTTATGTTAATCTGAATGAACATTTTCTCAGCTACAAATTTGTTTTCTGGAGGCTTCAAAACTACATGCATGAAGAGTGTAAAAACCCTGCTACTAAAGGCATGAAATTTTGTGATGAAAGCAAAAGGATGCTATATTTTAGGTTTGTTCTATTGCTGTAGTTTTTTCTGTTTTATGTTTCACACTGCCAGCAAGTTGTAAGTGCTCAGAAAGCTGTGATCTTTTATTTTAAAATGAGACACAGTTTGGTAACATTGACATGTTCAAGATGTTCCTATTAATCAAAATAAATGTCCTAATACTTTATTCATGAACTGCACTTAGAGAAAACCTAATTCAACCACTAAATGTGCTAAAATTGCACTTAAAACCTTCTTTCTTTTAAAGCTGTTTCCTTGTGCTGTTTCATAAAATCCATTTTTTCTGACCATAACTTCATCTATTTTTCTACTTAAATTGGTATTTAAAGGCACATAGTAATAAATCAGCAATGTCAGAAAGTGAAAAACTAATCAAGATATGCATCATTAGCCTATGACACTAGAGAGGGTTTTCTTCATTCACAGATGGCCAAATTTATTCCATATATCATACACCAAGCAAAAGGTTAAATCTTCCATTAAGACTTCTGCAAATAGAATGACAGACAATTACAATTACAGGGAATGAACATAACAAATATATATTTTTGTAACTGCAGTTGTAAGTCACTTTAGACAAATTAATTTAGTACAAAGAAAAAATTAAATGTTTATATCTAAAGGGAAATCTGGAAGACAAGATAATTCAGGTTAACTCTCTCCATCTCCCCATTATCTAAAGGAACTCAAAGTAACAGCATTTGGGGACTGCCCAAAACACACAAAAAAACCCCAGACTTCCTTGTTGTCAGCATACTACAGCTTTTTTTCCCTCCCCATCATGGCAGATCTACTACATGAAATCTCTTCCATTTTCCCTACTTGAAAAGAGCTGGAAAAGCAAACAGAAAAGGCTGCTGAGAATCTCTCTGCTGCTCCTCCACAAGGGTGGTCTCGTACACCCACCCAAGCTCCCAGCAGCTGGTGTTTGTACAGGGGCTGTAACAGATCACAGAGTTTAAATGTCAAGTACAAATTCTTATCTTCATCAGCTATTAAAGGACTTTTTCCAATATAAATCTTTTGAGTTTCCATCCACCCTGCTGCTCTGGGATACTGGAGGAAGGTTCAGTGTGTGTGAGCAGCTGGGCTGGGCAGCAGCTGTACCTGGATGAGCACCTTCACCCGGGCTGGGACTGCCAGCCATGGAACAGGTCACTCGTGCTTGCTGCACATGCTGCCTTCACCTCTCATTTCACTTCACAGTAGTAAATGTTTTATTTTCACAGTAGTAATCGTTTTATTTCTTTACTGGCCTTTAGATCAAATGTTTTGTGACCTGAGAGTAAATGAGAGTAATGAAAATCCTGGGTAAATGTACTTTTAAGTTAGAACAATCACTGTTGCTGTTGCTGAAGAAAGCAGGCTAAGATCTTTTGTTTAGGAATTACAAAACAGATGTTTCAAAAATACTTAAGGGCCCAGAATCCTGCTTGTGGGAACTATTTAATGTAATAATAAAATTGGAGATAGATCATGGAAGACAAAGTCCATCAGGGAGAATAAAAGTAGCTATAAACTTGGCTCAAAGTAAGCACATCTCAATTATAAAAGACTACACAAAATAAAAACCCCTGCCTGACAAAACATCAGAGAACAGTAAGAATGATCAAACGTGTGAAATAGTTTCCTTATAAGCAACCAGACAGACTCCAACTTTCTGAATGAAGGGAAAAGATAGTCATTGCTAGTACAGGACTGAAGTCTAAAAAACCACTGAGGAAGGAAGTACATAAAGAATGAAGGTTTAATCTCCCTCCCCAAAGAATTAAAGCGCATTAAATGAAATTAGCAGTTAGCAGGTTTAGGCCAAACCAAAAAGTGACAGATTCTAAAGCAGGAAACAAAGTGTGAGTCTTTTCTGATGATGTAGGTGTTAAAAGTGTCCATGTCGATTCAAAGAGCTTTTGACAAATTGATGGAAGAAGGATCTACCACAGGCTATTAAAGACAAAATCCTCCAATAAAACTTTCTGCTGAGAACATCTTTAAGCCACAAGCCACTGCACACTGGCAGATATTTGAGAGAGTTATCACTATGCATTTATCCTGTTCTTCCAGCAGATGCCTAGGAAAGAGCATAAATCACTGCAGGAGGTAAGAGATGCCAGGATATGCATCCCTTAGCTCAGATCAAACACCCAGAGCCCTTCTCCCAGCCTCTCCTGGCCCTCACAGACAAGGATTCCACCTATTATTTCTGTACACTCCACAGGCAATGATTCAATGCTCTGCAGGAGAGGTGAATCAAATGAGCTCTGCTCAGTGTGCCAGCATTTCAACCATCCATCTATAAACTGCAGATGGCCTAAATTCAGTCTGCTGAGAAGGGGCTTTCTGCACGTAAATGACTTCATTTACAGAGAGGGTTCAAAGGAAGAAGATCCTTGTTAGAAGGGAAAAACCACCCTAGAATGGAAAAGATAAATTTGCCAGATGAGGGCATATTTACCAAGGTCCAAAAGGCTGCTTTCAGTAGACACAATTTCCCCACTGCAACACCTTGTGCAAAAGGGATGATATTTCCCTGAGGTAGCATTTTAGGAAGTCACGACCTTAATTTGAGGCTTAAGCCTCTTGTACAAAATCCATCCACACACTTGCCTGAAGAGGAAAGGTGAGACATGCCCAGAGAAGTAATAGAAGTTTAGCAAGTATACATGTGCAGAATATTTTGTATACTCTGTGTGTTTCCATTTACCTAGCTCTCCTATGGTTTTCTAATCATTAGCAGAAACTGTTTTTAAAAAGTTTTTGTTTAAGTGGACAAGAGTACTTACCTGAATAGTAATCTCTTGGCCTGTCAGGCTCAGTGAAGAAAGAAATGCCAGCTAAATAAAAGAATAATGCATATACTGTTAGAATAATCATATTTTCTTTATAGAATACAAAATTCAAATTTAAAGTACCCTTTAAGAGTTTGTTTCATAAGATACAGGCAGGAAATCAGTCATGGGTATCTGTGGATTGTTTTGGCATCAGTGAGAGAATATACTGTTGCAGGCTTGTATGTTCCAGATTTTATAGTAGAGTGCCACGTTCAAGCAACAAATCCATGCAGACTAGAAAAAAAGCAAACCACTCTATAATGTTCTCCCAGAACACATAATGAACAATTTCTCCACTGAGAGTATTTATTATTAACAATGTTTAATGCATAGAAAACTGAGGACTGGAGCAATACTGCATTATTCCTGCTTTGCTACACAGGAGAAAAAAATGCCTGTGTGCCCAACACTGCTTCCTGCAGCTGTCAGTCACACAGAACCTGCACAGCAGCCAGGGCAGGTGTCACAGTACTGCAGGGTTATCACTGAATCCCAGAGAAAGTCATTGGAAGGGACCTCAGAAGATCCCCAGTCCAACTCCAACCAGAGCAGGGTTAGTGAGGAGATCAGAGCAGGGCTGCATCTTGCCAAGTGCAAGGCTGGAGGCCCTGAAGCTGCCCTGGCAGCTGAGCTGATGCCTGCCTGCTCCATAGTGATCAGGTTGTTCCCCTGTGGCACAGCAGCACGCAAGGCTAACCTTTAACTAACAGACACCTGACGTCTGTCCCCCAGCAAGGCAGGAAAGCTGATGCTTTGGTGTCCTTTTCCCTTCCAGCTGCTGAACATGCATGACCTACAGACCATCCCCAAACTGTGATCAAAGCCCCAGTGAGGGCACTCACATTTGAACAATTAATTCCCCACTATACAAACACCCTGTCCATGTTCAATTTGATGGAACAGTCATGAATAAACACTCAACCTATCAAGAAGTCAGACAAAAAAAGCCAAATGTTCTCCCAACCAACCCCAGCACAGCTGCTGTGTCGGGGCTTAAGACTTCCAATTAAAACACTGATATTTATGGGAGTGTTAATTTAAAAGTTTGAGGGACTGTTTTTAAAACAATTGTTAAGACTAAAGATGTCTAAAGTTACAGTCTTTTTTAGAAAATAATTATTACTGCAACATGAAATGCTGTAATAACACTTTGGAAAGCTCAACAAATCCAGCAACTATTTCTTAAGCATCCCACCACCTTTTTCAAACCAAAGACTTCCATTAGAATCAACATAACAGTAGAAATGAAGACAGAAACATTTGGTTCTGACAAATATTTATGGCTTCACCACACTTCACTTGATGTTTTCATTGAAAGATTATACTCTAAATAAATACTTAAAAAGAAGAGTAAAAGGTATTCCTCTAAGTAAAAATATCTGAAATTCATATTTATTCTTAATTGTTCTTACCCATATTTAAGAAAAAAATTGAATTTTTTTTCTTCTGCATCCACTTGAATAAAATGAGCACATCTTTAATTGTCTGAAAACTTGCTGGAATGGGCTGAATTTCTATATGCAAGGCTTACTGAATTTTAGAAATAGAAGTATTTCTTACGCAGATTTTGTAAATTCAACAAAATTATATACCTGCACAGGCTTGCATGATCTTTTTCAGAGGTCCCATGGTGTACATCAATCCAACAAGAATCCCTGACAAATGCCCAGCGAAAGAAGTCCTAGAAAATAAAACAATCTTGTGAGTAATGGAAAAGGAGACTTTTTTTGGTAGGGATACAAAAGGGAGAGTGTAGAATTTGTTGTAAAGATAAAGTGTCTGAGACTTCCCAGATGAAGTCCCTGAGAGAGACCAAGCACAGAGACATTACCTGTCTGCAAGGTGATAATGCCAAGCCTCCTTTCTTTGTAACTACCTTAAAATTGGGAGTTACACAGCTACAGTAAAGTATTTAACAAATACCCTGAAAAAGCTAACTGGAGATCATTTCAGTTGCTACAGAATGTGATTCTCTAAAAGCATTTAAAGACTTACCAAAGGAGTAAACTGGTTTTAAGCTTTAGAAAAGTAACTTACACTGTAATATCTGGGTAGACTTTACCAAAACCATGCACATTTCTGAGTGAAAGCACAAACACAATACTTTCTACTGCACTATCCATGCAATCCTACAATTAGTCTGAAAGAAGCATGAATGCAGATCCACTGCAATCTTTGTAATATGCTGCCTTCAAAATGAAAAGAACAATTGAAATGCTGAGATCCAAATTCTTTTCTATGCATACCAGCAACTTCTTTAAAAAATATCATTACCATTTGTATACAGAGGGAAAAGGCTCTGGAGTCTTTTGAGAAATCAAACAAGAAGCACATGTTTACAGTAAATAAGGAGATTTGCTGCAGTTTTTTACATGACTATGGGGTACTCTATAAATTCAAAAATCAATTTTCAGCATTCAAGTTAAGAGTTAAACTCTTTTGTGTTTAAACACAGATTAGGAGAAAATCTTCTGAATTCAAGCAGGTGTAAACACTAGTTGAAAATTTTTCACCTCTATTACAAAGTTACAGAAGCCAATACACTAAACATTAAAATTTCCTTGTATGTGCAATTAGAAATAACTCATTTATACTGGTTGTCAAAAAATTTAAATAATACGAGCTACAATAAGCTTTTTTTTTCCTTTATAAAGTAGAAATGAAACCTCTGTGTAATGTACCGAGTGTAATGTTAGCATCAATTTTTACATTCAGGTCAGTGATCTGCAGGAGTTATACAGATGATGGCACAACCACTCAGGACACTCAGGCCAAGACAACTTCCAGGTAATAGGAGACAGGAAAGTGCAAGTGTCACTAGAGGGAGGTAAAGATCAAATCTAAATTCCCTCTTTTGCCACCTACTTAACCTCAAACTCGTATCCTGCCATGAAGAGTGCAGTTCTCTCTCCTTGGTAACCAACAATTCTCTAGAGAGTAACACACAAATGCTGATGTGAAAATTCATAGATAAAAGGTAGTTACCAAAATAAAGTATCTGTAAGGAACTAATTTTCCAAACAGATTTTCGGGAACAGATTTTCCAAATGTATGAAAAATGCATGCCTGACTTGGAAAATGTCTGACCTCAGAAAATTAAAAATACTTAGAAATCACCTCCTCTAGAAATCACCAACATGATATTGGTTCACCTAAGACTTAAGATACCTGCTCAATTGTGGAAGAGGAACAGATTAAACAGAAAGTAACTTTTCACATGTCTGCTCTTCCATGAAACAAATAATCCCAAAGACTGCTAGCAAAGCCTACATCTCAATATCCTTTATGGAAGGTGAAGACTGAATGCGCTTTAAAAATTTTCCAAAACAAAAAAATTAATGAGAAAGAAAATAAGATGGCAGTAAACTCCTAAATCCTCTCCCAGCACACAAAGGCAGGTCCCAATTTACTGCATAAACTTTCTAACTGGGCAGAATTCTGCCCCAGTTACTGACCTCTTATCTATTCAAAACTAAATTATGCAATTTGGTTTACAAAAGGAATCAGTTAAACATAGACTTCAAATATTATAACCTGTCCTGAGCACACAGATGAGCATGTAAGAGCAGTGCTGTGAGAGATACAATTGCTATGGGTCATTGCAAGGCAGTGGGCAGTTACTAATTAAACATGTTGTGTTCTAGGATATGAATTTCTGCAGATCACTCCTTGTTTTCAAGTACAGTCTGTAGTCCCTATTATATTTTAAGTGCTGTGAAATTGCCCTCTGTAGAGGTTTAAATCAGGCAGCAATCTAAACTCCCATGAAATTATGACATTTTTTTATATTATTTTGGACTTCCTATCCACTCTCTATCCAAAGACATTTCTACAGTAAAGTAACTGAAAAAGAACAGCACACAATGACTGAACTCATGTTTTTCCTCTACCATAAACAGTATGATATGGTTTCACTTCATACATAATGCCCTTCCACTATTCTTTAATTAAAAACAGTATTGTTAAACATATCACCAAATAAAACCTATGTTGAGTTAAAACAACAGTTTATGTTTTTCAGAAAAATGTTTTTAATGCACTGAAAGCTTTACTTTTATATTTGTAGCAATGCCATGCAGCTCACAAACAAAATTGCATTTGGGCAGAGCACTCTTCTGTCTTTAATCCTCACTGCAGTCAATTGAGCAGCCAGGCATAAAGCTATAAACCCAGTGCTTAACCTAAGCAATATCTGAATTCTCCTTCTGCACTAGGAAATGTTCCATCAGCTACATCACAGCACCTGACAAGGAATATCTCAGTATTGCTGAGCTCTTTTTTTTTAATCTTTCTGAAAAGTGGGAAATTATACATAAACTGTGATTTGATGGTTCATAGGTTTTGTGTCTGTACTTTGCATATATTCAGCAATGTGATTCACAGTTACAAAATATTACATAGGAAAATTATTCATTTGGAAACAGGACCACAAAAATCAACTGCCAAAGAAGAGCAAGGTTCTCCCAGAGGTAGGGGCAGATGAAGTGTGCTGGCATAGAGCACACAGGGAAACTGAGGGAGATGACCAGCAGCACTGCAGGACAGTGACATTGACAGTGACAAAAGTGGCAGAATACTGCATGATAGTCTGGTCATAAATAAGAGGAGTGACTAAGCCAGAATGGCCTAGGACAGAAATGGCAAGCAAACACTGGAATGCTGCTCAGCTAATGAAGCCCTTGGACTCCAGTGGAATAGTTTAGTTACTTTGTTGAACAGGCCCTTCTCCTTGTCCATCAGCTTTTGTTATCTTCCCTCAAATACTCAATTATACCTTCTGGAACAGCATTTCAGGTTTTTAATTTGAGATGTACTCAAAATAGAGGGTTTTAAGGAAACAGCAGACTGCAGGCCCAACTCTGCACTGGGATACCAACTAACACTACTCACACTTCATGAGACATTTCAAACTACTCCAGATAGCCCAAATCTCTTCTCCTTTCTTTGAATTATTAAATACACTTACCCTGGGGAGATTAAATGAATAGCCACCAGCTCCACCCAACAAGCATATTTACTGGCTATGGGCAATCCAAAGACACTGCTCACTCTTCCTGGGTTATAATGGTTGTTCAGAACTTTCAAAGCAAACAAGACTCCTGCAAACAAGAAGAAATCACATGAAGAGAGAAATACTTGTGCACAAATAATAAAGAAATATAAGCAATTTGAAGTATCATGCAGTTTCAAAGCACCACAAAGCATACTGCTGCATGCCAGAACAGTTCTGTTCTTTCAGTGATACTTTTCAGTGACTTAAAAAAAAGATACAAAAATTGCATATTGTATAACAGCCAAATCTAAGCTGCTTTTTAATGTGCCTGCTCACTGGAGCTATTCAGGTATTGAAAACAATACAAACATAATTTTAAATGGGAGTTCTAGTTGAAATAATTGACAAAATTAGTGAACTCAAAAAAATGTTCTGTGACTTGAGAAAAGCCACTACTGAAAACAAACCAAACAAATACGTGTAAAGCTCAACAGTAGGTTCAAATTCTGAATTAATGGAAAATCATCTTACACATACTCCAGAATCACTTGTTTCTGAAAAAAAAAGTAGATAAATCATCTTTCATCACAGTAAATAATACTAATTTCTAACTGACTGCAACTGTTTTATCACGCAACTGCCAGCCATATGATGGAATGAATGCAGAGACCTTATTTAAAGTGTTTATGAAAAAGTCTCAAGAGAAAGCTCACAGTGGTGTGAGCAACTTTCTTAAAGGCTGAAAAAGAGGGCTTGCCTTCTGAGGCTAGGTTCAAATGACAGAAAGGAAATCTCCTACTTATCTAGAAATGCAGGGCTACTTTTCTACTTGACTGCAGATTTCTTAAAGAGAAGGAGTTTATTGACTTGAAAATGATCTGTTAAAGGAGGAGACAAGACCATTACTGGAAGGAAGATGACCAAAATCAGGCCTTTGGATGTTGCTAGCAGAAGCAAATCCAGGGGAGCCTCTCCAAAGACAGGCACGAGTAATTTGAAACTGTTAGGCTTTTCTAGAAGCCACCTAAGGACCATTATTGAAATGCTTACATGACATTTGAAAATTAAGAGTTCAAACCTCAATTAACCAGCAGTATTAAACAGAAAACACATTCTACCAGGATGATGATGTTTTCATGTTCTTGGATAAAGTCCCTGCTGGTCACAAGAACATGAATTGAACTACTTCATGTTCATGCCCATAGTACATGCTTTAAATTTAAAAATAGGATAAACATACTGATATGACAATCATACATATATACATATGTACATTTATCTTCTTTCTGCAATTAACAATTAATTAATTGTTATATAGCAACTAGAAATATGAATTTTACACACATAACTTGGACCAACACTGTATCTTACCTGAAAAACCCACGCCACAATTCATTTCATAGGAAGGATCATCCAGAATTACCACAAGCAGGAGTTCCAGCACCATGTAAACTACTCCAATCAGTACTGAAAATACTGCAATTATGTAGGCAAACCATATGCTCTTCAGCTTTCTTTCCAGCATTATGCCCTTCCAAAGCATGGAAATCATGTTATAATACAAATGCCAATCATCTGCATGGTGGAAAGGAGCAAGCAGCAAACGCTGCCAGTTCCTTCTGTGGACAGCTTCATTTACACTGAGACATGCTTCAGACAGTGGCCTCAAAGGATTCAGAAAGAGAAAAATATTCAGTACAAGTACCCCAAGGGTAACAGCAGGAATGTTCTGGAGTCCAACTTGAGAAATTTGATAAAGCAGCAAAAGCAGTCCAGCACTGACTCCTCTTTGCCTTCGTTCCATAGTTACTTCTTACTCAAAGAAATGTGAAGATTATTCCAATTTCCAGTCTTTTGTTCAATTTCAAAACCATACAAGTTTTGGAAATTCTAAAAGAAAAAAGATAACTTGTTATATACATATTGTGGTGTTTTGAAGCTCATTGCTGTTTTTGTGAGATTTTAAACACAAAAAAAACCATCAAGGTAATCAGCTGAGACCTTTTATATATCAGAACAAAAATTCAAGTGAGGAAAAAAATAAGAATTTGTAAACTACCACAAAACACAAATAAAAGAGATTTATACAGGTAATCCAGACAAACATTGAGAGAAAAAGCAGTCTGTGACCTCTGTTTCACATCCTTCGACAGGCTGTACTTAATCCACTAAAATACTTGAGTATTCTGGACATGCTTTCATTAATTCTGATTCAGTCAGAATAAGTAAGATTTCAGGAAGGAAAACAGTTCAAAACTGGTTGTGCTTTTTTATCCTGAAAATGACTGCAGATACATGTAAAATGTATCTGCTACATTACAATGAAAGTGATTACGTTTTTCCCACGTTATTATCTTGGAAATGCGACATAATGCCTGAGCCTTGTCCAAAACAGAATGAAAAGAACAGAAACATGCTTTCTACCAGGCCTCTTGAACATGGAACTTCCCATACTGGTGCCTTCTGAAACCAGTGTCTAATGATCACAATTTAACTGCAGAGAGCACAGCTGTAGCCTCACAAAGCTCAAATGAAACAACGTGTTAAACTGCAAATTGGCCATTGCAGGTTAGTCAATTACATTGTTAGTGTCTGATTTTAAAGTCAACATTACCAAAAAAATATAGTTAACCCAAAGTTTAATCAATGTCATTCTGTTTTTCCACACACACTAGCTCTGATATCAGGTACACCAACATCCCCCAATAGTCTTATAATCTTCTGCCCAGACCTCTGGCTTTTCTTGTACCACATGCAGAGTTACAGTTTTCACAAAACAGTTGACACAAAAACTCTTAGAATTTAAAATTGAACATCCTTTAAATACAAGTTATGAGGAAATGTCAAAATCTTGCCATACTATGTTGCACAAATTCTCAGTCTTGCATTTTATAGTTCCCATCTCTGCTTCTGATACCCTTAAATTCCCAATTTTCAACAGCCATGCACCTAAGAAAAGAAAGCCTCATGCAGCACGTAGCCAGGAACACACCATGGAACAGGACAGGGAATGCTTTCCATCATGACTACAGCAGTGCTAGTTATCACAAACCATTCCCATTCCTGGGAGCAACCAAAAATGTCAGCCAAAACACATTGTGTGTTTGAGTCAAAGGGAAAAGGTCCCAGCAAGTGAACAGTAGTTATTTGAGAGCCTCCTTAATGCAACTCCCTCAAAGCATATAGAGCTTTCAGCTGTTTGAACATTCCTCCTCAGCCTCTACTCTGTTTATTAAGTCTAATGAGGCTTGAAACAATGAAGCACTTTTTTCCTTTTTCTTTTTTTTTTGGAAAACATGCCACCTACTTGAAAATGTACAAATTTCCAGAACAGACTTGAAACAGACATTTGTCTTGCATCCAGGCTGCCACGTGCCTGCATTTTTGTCACCTACTCAAGATAAATGTCTGAACTAAATATCCTTGGAATTTGTTTCGTACTAAGCAAGTAAAGGCATTTAAACTTATTTTTACTGTGACAAACCCCCTCACTCACTTGGCAGCCATAAAATATTAGGTCTTCACATTACTAAAAAAATCATGTAATAAAGTAAATATTTTAGTAAATATCAGTTAAAATGAAATGTTTTACTGTGTTTTCTTATAGCTGTAATTTGAATTTAGAGGAAAAGAATCTCCCTGTGCCCTTGCTCCCCCTAAAACAGACATAACTACCCAGAATTTTTGATTATGCAAAACCAAGTACACTCCAGAAAAAAAAAAAAAATTGTGCATTCAGCCTACATGTTCAGATTAGAGCTAGACCAATGTCAAAACCACTTGAAACACGAAGGGTTTCAGAGCCCAAGCACAAAGCATTCCACAGCAAAGATAAGCCTCAGCAGGCCCACACCACTGGTCTGTGAAGACACAGGCTCAGGATACAAAGCTCGTGCAGGTAAAGCAGAAACTGCTTTTAGGGCAAAAGAGGAGGGCAAGGGAAGCAGGAGCCAACTGTAAAAACTTTGCCAAGAGGTGGGGAAAATGTCTAACAGAAAAAACAACCAATGCAAGGAAAAATAAACTAAAAAATTGAAACACAATTAATCATCCTGTTTATATTTCGTAAGTGTGCAAGGAGAAGGTCAGCCACAAGCTGCCAGCTACAATCAGCTTTGAAATGTCCAGTCAACTGCATGGCTCATAGAAAGACAAGATTGTGACTTAATTATAAAATTAATTGCTTCATAAAGAACAACTTCTGGATTCATCAGATTTGCCTTTAAAGGGCTTTCCTTCACAGAGGAATACTGAATGGTGAACTCAAAAGACACAGCATTTCAGAATTTGGTAAGAGAAGTCACACATCTGTAATCAAAATGTTTTAAAACAATTTAAACTCTCTGAGACAATTCAAAGTTAAATATCAATGTTCGGTGACTTCATAAATGGCTATATCACAGTCTTCTTTTGTGATGCAACATTTTAAATTTCTAAGTTTTCTGTGAGAATAAAGAAGTTCTTCTGCCTCATATCTGCTTCAGCATGAAAATTGAAAATCTTGTAGAGATTTTTAATCGTCTTAGGTACCACTAAGAGGAAGTCCTTAAAAAAATAAGCTTTTAAACTAGAAACTTCACCTTAAAACTGAAAATTGTGTTCTGAAGGGTGTAACAATTACTGTTCACAATGAAATATACACATGTTAAACAACACATGCCAAGAATCATTTTAGCCACCTTATCCCAAAATAAATGAGACAGCTTTCACAGGAAAGACCCAAGGGACTAGGTCAAATCTCTCTCATAACAGACAGTAATTAGTAACTGCCTTTCAAAACACCAGGATACATCTACACTAATTGAACTTGGAGAAGTGAAATAGTCATAAATATTTAATATCACTGTACTTGTAAAGGTAAGAGGATGTCACAGCTTAAAACAAAAATACATCAAAACAACAAGGAACTTCAGATTAGGCCACAGCTGAGTTTTAACTTCACAGATGTTTAACTCAGGTTCAGGGATTTGGGGTTTGTTGGTTTTTTTTCCCCGCTCAATTGCAATTGTTACAGGTGTACAATGTTAAAACTGGGTAATCATACTAGAAGAGCATCCTCCTTTATCTGAATTTTTGGTTTTTTTCCCACTCCACTGCACTTGTTACACGTGTACAATGTTAAAACTGGGTAATCATACTAGAAGAGCATCCTCCTTTATCTGAAGAATTTTCTAATATTATGAAAAATTAAACCATCAAAGATTGCCTGACTTCACTACAGAAGTGTGAAGCACAACAGCTCTCACAATTTTGGCATTCCTTGGTAGCTTTGAGGGAAAATTTGTCTGCAGTGTGTAAGAGAAAGGAAGAACAGGAAACACATTTTCTGACGAAATCCTAGTTAAATAAACAATTCTCAAACATATGCTTCTAGTATTAGCGTTATACTGCTGTTGTCAACACCTCCCATCTAGGTCAATAAAATCCATTTCCAGGAAGAACATCACTGGGCTATTTCAGGAAATCAAACCAGTTCAGGTATTGTTAATTACATTTTACAGAGACCTCAATTACTCAAACTCGGTGTTTAACAACTGTAAGAAGGCTTACCAAACGCAGACAAGATATACTTGCCATTGCTTCTTCTTTGATACAGCTGCGAGTTATTTGCAGTTTTTAGGGATAATTTTTTTTTGTTTTGTAGTATTAACAAAGAAAGGGATATAGTTGTGGCGAGTTATTGATTTTTTAAGGAGCTGTTTATAGAATTTATACAAAATGCCACTGCGGAACATGGGGCAAAGGAAAGAGTAAAGAGCACAGCTCGTGTGCAGGTGTGGCTGCGGATAAGCCCCGCGGGCTCCCGGCTCCTCCTGCGCCCCGAGCGCGCTCCACGCTGGGTGTGTATGTAAAGATAAAGGCTGTGAAACCGTGAAATATCGGCGCTTCGACTTCCCAGGCCGCTTCACCTCCGTAATTCACAGCTCCGCTCCTTGCAGCGGCGGAGTGAAAGCTGCAGAGCGCAGCCTGAGCGCAGCTCACCCAGCGCAGACCCCGCTCGGCGGGGCTCGCCCCGGGCACCCCTCAGCAGGGCGGCGCTCCCCCAGCGCCTGGGCCGCGCCCGTCACGGCCGGGGAGGCGGCGGCAAAGGCAAGACAGGAGGAGGGGAGGAGGGCAGGAGAGCAGAGTGGAACAGCACGGCAGGAGGAGCCGCGCAGGGCCGGGGAGGCGGCGGCGGCCCCGGCCCCGCCCGGGGAACGCACTGCGCCTGCGCGGGGGCCGCCGCGCCGCCAGGGGCGCTGTGCGCGGGCGCGCTGAGGGCGGAGGCGGGAGAGCTGAGGCGGTGTCTGGGGCGGGTGTTGGGCGCTGGCACTGCCCACTATTAAAATACATAATCAGGTTTCCACTGAGAGCGTTTTACTGCACTTGCAAAACAGAAACTAGTTCTGTAAGTTTAATACTTCGAGGACTTTTTTTTTCCCCCAGTGTTAAAAGCAATCAGATGAAGACATTGCAGAATCAGAGGATCAACAAGGTTGGAAAAGACCTCTGAGATCATCAAATCCAACCCACGACTAAATACTACAACATTAAACTGACCATGGCACTCATGTCACTCTAGTCTTTGCTTAAACACCTCCAGAGGCAGTGACTCTGCCTGGCAGCCCATTCCACTGTCTAATCACCCTTTATGTGAAGAGTTTAATCCTAATGTCTAACCTAAACCTCCCCTGGTGCAGCTAAAGACTACATTGGTTTCACTTTTGTAGATTACTAGTTACTGGTGTCACTGTATTATTCCCCAGATTTGACACAGATATCCAGACTGTGAGGTTTGTTATTAATATTCAGTAGGGAATACACTGGCCAAATTATAAATGCTTTAAATAATAAGTTCTCATATAAATGTTGGCAAGTTGATGGTGCAAATATGTGACTAGAAATGAATCATACAAAACTCATAGCCAAAGCTACATGTAAACGGCTTGATTTTGCTGTCATTTATGTGGCACTCAGGTTTCATAGAACATTTTGGCAACTCATACAAGTGTGTCATACAATTTATAAGAAAATTGCATTCTGCCCTTCCAAAAACAGCACACAGCTCAGCAGACTGGCAGGCATGAAAGCGGCTGAATTCCTAGAAACAGGGTGGAGATCAAGTTAAAGGAGCAGGCTTTGCCAAAACAAGCAACTTCAGCATAGTCCTCGCTTCCAAGAACGAACAGAAGCCAAAAGAGGCGGGCAAGGCTCAGTGTGTGCCACCATTTAGACACATTACCTTAAGCTCCTTACTTCTGGCACATTTAGATCTGTTACCTCAATTAATGCTAATCATAATAATTCATAGAAATCACAGGATGTGGGAGTTGAAAGTGCCTGAACTGATAGATTTTTTTTATCATACACCAAGTTTTCCACAATTGGCACCATTTCCTGTATTCCATTTTCAGGCAACAATAACTTCAGTCCATAATTCTTAAAGATGCCATATTTCTTGCCTCAGTACAGGCCCAGATCTTGTTACTGGATGTGCAAGTCCTGAGGTTGTGGTTCCTTTCTGGGACCTAGAAGATTGTAGTTCTCTTTGTGGGTCAATCTGAGCAATTGTATATTTCAGATCCTTAATGATATAGCAAGGGTAACAAAAGTCACAGAAACAATGGGAGGCTAAGGAAATGAATAATGTGTTCTAGTGCTATAATTAATGGGCCACATATGTAGCTAGGTTTAAAAAAAAACCCACCATTGTTCTTATACTCTTTACCCAAGTGTGGGACTTTATACTCATTAAGATCCTAAAAGCTGGCATTTTTTTCCTTGTTCTACACAAATTTTACTAATATCCCACCAGATCTTCTGGGTTAGTTTATACTTACATAAGTAGCTAGTTAGAAGGAAAAAAAAAAACCACCTTCTGCTCTCTTTCTTTAATCTCACACCACCATTCACCTCATGGATTTCTTTTAATTTTTGGCTGAATGTTAATTTTTCTTACCAATAAAATTGAATGAAATGAGAAACACTGTTCACATATTACAACTTCTTTTTTTTTTTTTACAAATTCTATATTGGATATTCTTACAAGGTTTATCAAATATAGTGCCATACAAGCTGTAGCTCAGCATTTCTCAACATGAATAATGTTATTGAGTAAGAATAACTGTAGGGCTGACATATAAAAGGTTGGTTAAATTAATTTAAAACAATATCCCTTTCCATTTAAGCAACTCTTAACAGTATAGGTTCTGTTTCCTGGTTATATCTGGCCTGATTAGGAAGAGAATTCAACTCTTGGAAGGAAAATAAAGAAGAAAAAAACCAAAAGCATCATTTTCATAACGTGTGTACTCCTGGTACAGCAGTGATGCATACGGTCAGCACTGCTTACGCCTTACTGCTAACTATATAATCCATGTAAATATTTATCATACAGCTATTATCAGTGTAAACATACAGCTTAGTCATATGTTGACCCATAAGGAAAAAGTGACATTGAGATCTTTGCTTAATAGCAGAAAGTTTAAACATGTTTTAGAAGCAATAGAGCAGATCTCAGAATACTCACTTTTTTTGAGGGTTATACAGAGGCTTTTCAACATGCAACAATTGCAAAGAAACATCCTGCTATGAATGCATGGATGCAAATTAAATCCATATCTGAAGGTTATTTTTCTAATTAATGCTGGGAATCTGATAGCAGCACATTTGAAACACTGTTTATGTTAATCTTGAAGGAACTAGTTAGGACTAGCCTGCAAATGTAAGAAGAATGCCGGAGTGTAGTTATGGTAAAGGAACTGTGGCTTTCCCAGACTGTCAGTACGTGACAGTGTTTACAAAAAGCAGAAGAAGAGAAAAGCGGTAACCCAGAATTTGATACACCGAATATTATGAGTCTGTCAGAAAATTAACAAAATACAGATGATCAAAGGATGAGTTGAAACATGTTATTAGTTTATATACACTGCTATCATTCTGGTTTTGAAAACAACATAATGCCTTGGAAACTGTGGAGACAAGCCTTTCTGAGAGAGACAGATGGAAATAAGATCTGATAGTGAATGTTTTGTATGAATTCAGGGCTTACTCTTCCAGAGTCTTTGATCTGACATTAACTCTGCTTTTACTACGTAGTCCACCTTTACTAACTTCTTTGCTGACAGGTTACTTTCTCCAGTTCAGCTGCCAGCATCACTAACACAGTAACTTTATAATACACTATGGAAAAATGGAGGGGAAAAAATAGAGATGCTTTCTCTCCAATTTACCGAGATAAAACAGAATATTTACTAGAGGTTCTTGCTTTGTTCATATAGACTCCCAGAAGACATAGATGAAACAACAGCTGGAAACTAAAGGAGTGTCTTGGTCTTAATGTGGGCTGGAAGAAACGGACCATCATCAAAAAGCTTTCCCAACACTTACAGTCTGATCAGATGATCAGCCATCTCCTGCTTATCCAAACACTTCCATGCTGCAGTGAGACACTTCAGTCAAGCCAAAGCATTTTGAAAAAGCTCAAAAGCCTGAGCTGCTGTATGTAACCAGAAGAGAAGAGAGCAGACCAAAAGGTAGTGTTAAGGAAATGAATGTGTGAACTATGCCAAGAAGATGGTACGAGGCAATCCTTCTGTGCAACTGAAGAGCTTTCTAAAAAAGGTGTCAAAAGCAAAGAGAATAGGATGTGACATCACTGACAACAACAAACTATAATGTAAGAAGTTATTTGGTATGAAGTAACAAAAGAGTAACCTGCTCATCTAAAACCGATTTTAAAAGCTGCATATGCAAACATTTATCTTCCTTTTGCTTGACCACAGGAATAACAGTCAAGAAATTGTTACTTGTAATAATACTGTAGGCAGAAAAATATTCTGTTGAATATGGTTGTTTGGTTTTTCTCAGTGGCAGCACAATTTACATCTCATCATTCACAGTTTATAAAAATCATGAAGTTAAAGTATATTCTACTGCTGCCAGGGATTTTTCTTAATACTCTAGCTGTGAAAATTTAGTGATTATTTCCCATTTCTATAAAGCATTCACATAATGTTTTCTGTTACGGAAACATGGGTTTTGATCCAGTTTTTATGAAATTTGAATTACTTTATAACAAGGATGTGTCAGTAGTCTGGTGACATTTGTGTGTGCTCCATTGGCCTGCAGGATGCCAGGACAGTGGAAGCAGTGGACTTCCCAAGGGAGATGAAATATCAATTTGCTGTTGTCCCAGGTTACCAGCTCTCAAAGTCGGGCTAATCCAGAGGCAATACCAGAGGGCTTTATCTGGCACTCCTTGTAAAGAAGGATTTGTCAAAGATAGTACAGTCATTTCACCAGAAATTACATTTAAGCCCCTTCTTGGAAGTCTTTTCTTGTTCTGTATTTTCTTCTGCATATATGAGTAGAGTTCATGCTCTGCATGTCTTTTTGTCTTTTATGCTAGCCTTGGTCCTACATCGTATATGCTCATTAGCCTGACTCCTGTTCCCTGCTGAGAGGCTGAGGCAGGATTGAGGAAGCATTTGGAAGAGGAGCTGATACCAGCAGAAGACCCCTTCAAAAATTTTACTTCACAATTTGGTCTTTTTATTTCTGTTTTTATTCAAAGAGGGAAGCTTTATTTCCCTTGGAAGTTTGAATCCTGGAAGTTGTGAGGAGACATAGTATGCCATAATATTCATAATATCCATAATATTGAAATGGGCATTATTATTTGTTTGGGGTTTTTTGTTTGTTTTGTTGGTTTCAACTTCCCAAAGCTCTTTAACATATTTTTATTTAACAAAACTAAGCCTAATGAAGGCATCTGTCACAGCTGAGAGTGCATTGATCTGCCTTAATTAGGCCTTAATAGTCCTTGACCAGCCTCATCTGGGTGGGCCCAGAGCCCCATTTAAGGTCAGCCTGAGGCCATGAGTCCTTCCCTAAGCAAGCCTGGAGTAGGGTTGGTCTCCAGCTGCCCCCCAGCCTTACCCTGGCCTCTTGGTTGAGGTTCTGTCTCCAAACATCTCTATTCAAGTGCAATGCCTGCTTTTGACTTCCTGCCCTTGTCTTTGCTCTGCTCTGTCCTCGTGGGCTGCCTCATGTTTTGGACTCTTGGCTGAACCAGCTGCTGTCCCTGGACCTTTCCTGCCCCGTGCTCTGGTACCTTGGAGCTGGGTCCCCTTCACAGAGGTTGTTCCAGAGCAAGGAAGGGGTGAGTACAATATTCAAGGCAGTGAATCTGAAAGTGACAGTTCAAGGCTGGTAAGCTCTATTGAAGCATTGTTTTCACCTTTTTCATTATTGCTTTTTACAATATTCAGCAGAAATTACAAGATTGCTGTAGAAAGCAGTAAAGCAAATGAAGATGATGAAGATCGAATTGGGGTTTTGAAGCACTTAAGTATTTCTTAGCATAGAAAGTGATGTTTGAATTATAATCAAACTACATAAAGCTCTTGAATATCATCAAACCTGAGAGCTTATATTTTGTAGCTGAATGTTACTCAGGTTTAGCTCAGGAGAAATTTCACTCTAACCTGATAAAGTAGAATTTTCTGGCAAATGCAATATATTGTATTTGGTTAGCTAGAACAGATGGGAAGAGTAGACAAGCTTTCAGGAGCACAATGCTTTATTCAGATCTGAAACAGAAGCAATGGTCTTCAAAGCTCAATAAAATTTGACATGTATTTTTTTTTAACTGCCTTTAGCGCACTGGAGACTACTGATAGCAGCTGGTGGAAATAACTGGTGAACCTGCTGGGGATGATGCTTTTTGCTGTGTATGTAGAGCAAATAAGCCTCAGTCTTTACCTTGGTTTGAAATAGCAGCTTTCACCCCCATTTTTGTGGTAGTGCTGCTGTGGCCATGATGATTGCCTAGGGACGAAGACAGATGTGCTGCTTCTTGTCAGACCAAGAAAAGCAGGTGGAAGCCTTCCTTCAGCCCTGGAGCAGCAGCAGGAGGTGGCTCCGTGCTGTCCTCCCGCGACTGCTTGTCGTGACACGCAGCAGAGAAATGCTCTGATGAGGTGCACTCGCTGAGCAAACAGCTACAACAGGTTGCTCTCTTACTACTCCAGTTTATTTTTCACTCTGCTGAAGATGACTGCCTGTCAGTCCTCTGCTGATAGTGCTCTCTAATTGTCTTTTAAAAAAATTCAACGAGGTGCTTGGGATCGGCTTGAGGCTGTATGCGGGGCCTGGGTGGGGCTGGAGCAGCCAGGATTCACATCGTGTGTGAGAGCCAGCACAGCTCCCAGCTAGAACACGTAACAGCTCCGGGCTGTCCGGTCCCACGAGCCGTCTCCAGTGCGGGAATCACCCACTTCAAAGGCCACCCCTGGAAACACAGCAGAGGTCAGGGCAGAGGGCTTGTGATTGGCAAGGAATGAGCACCAGCAAGGGCATAAAGATAGTGCTCAGCCATCTGCAGGGGTGTTTATGCAAACTTTCTAGGACTTGTTCAGCTTTCTGGGGATCTTCCAGCTTTCTAGGTAGAAGGGCAAGTTTTTCAACCATTAGTTAGATGAACCCTCCCACTTCCCAGAGTCAAAGAATTCCCATGGGGATTGCCCTGGGGACCTCTTCCTCCTCTCCTAAAAACATGTGAGCATCTATTTGAAGCTTTTTCTTTCAGCAGCTCACTAATGTGTATTTCTGCTACCTGTCGCATTTATTTCGATTATTCATTCTGTGTTCAAATTTTGGTCCATGTCCAATGAGCTTCAGAAATATATTTCTTAATTACTTTCCTTGTTCTCTTTACTGGCTTTCCATCTGTAATATAATGGTCTCTGGCAGCTTTCTGGCTTTTGGCACTGCAGAGTACCTAGATCAGTTACAACAAGGTGACTTGGCGTTCTGCGCAGCCGCCTGTGAGGATTTCAGCCAGGCCTTTGCTTGATTAATGAGCACTGGCCTATTCTTGAGATAAATTCATGCTGGATTTTGCCCAAGGGCTACAGAGCGGGCACTCCAGGGAGTTTAGTGGAAGACATCTGTACTTGAAATGACTTTTCTTTGAGATCTGTTTACTTAATGATTGCTTGCATGAAGGTAATACCACTGATAAGGAGGAAAAGGCAGTCAAAATTGTCAAGAGAAGTACATTCATTTTTCCTCCTACTTGTGTATTAAAGCCAGTTCTCTCTTGGAGGAAAGATTACATGGCACACCCTATGCTGGGCCAAGTCCCTGAGGTAGGTGGGAGCTCACAGGGTGTTTGCTTGCATCTGCATGGTGCCTGTCAGCAGTGCCATTTGTACATCAGGGGCTTGGCACTGAGCAGTAATCCCCCTCCTGCCCCTCCCAGAGCTACTTTCCTTCATGATGACTGGCACATCCCTGTTGATATCCTAAAAAATCAACATATGACAATTTTACCTACATGCTGCTCTCCCAGTAACTTTGGAATCAACTGACCAGTTTCAGTCTCCTCTGGCAGAAGCATGTGTTGCTGGTGGGCTGCAGCCCCACACCTCCTGCAGCTGCCATGCATGGTCAGCCTGCCTGGTGAGGGGAGCTGCCCTGTGCCACTGATGGGAATGGCAGGGGTGTGCTTGCCAGTCCCAGAGCTGAGCCCCAGTTCTGGAGACATGGCAGGATACCAATTTGTTCTGAAGTGCTGCTCATTTGTAGCTGTGCCGCCTCCTCCTCAGCCAGGGCTGTGCAGCTGTGGTTTGTGAAGAAACTCATGAGCTTTACCTGTCCCTACCATGTGCTGGGTTTTTTTTAAACAACAGGTCAAATAGGGCTGGGTGGGAGACTTGAAACCCTTGGGTTGAAAATGGGAAGCAGGGACCTGAGGAGTAAACAAGCAGTGTGTAGGGAATGTGCCAGGCAGCTGACAGTACTGTGATTAAACCTGACATTCAGACCAGGCAATCAGGGTTAATTTTTCTGCTATTCATGACTTCTACATCTATAAGGAGCTGGACAACTGTTTTGATGCACCATTGGGGGATGGGTGTTGAAATACTTAGCAAAAAAAAATCTACTGAGAGTATGAACTATGCAATATTTGAGTGCTTCTGTTGCTGTATCAGAGAAGTTTCTCTGAAAGAATCATATGTGATTCTGCAAATCCCAGGTTCATTTGCAGAAGGAGAAGAAATAAATGGATATATGCACAAAAAGTCAATGTACTGAAATGAAAAAGCAACAGAAGACAAAACACAATATGTGTGTTTTTAGAGTATCTGTCAATCTAAAGTAATAAATAAGTAAACAGAACCTTTTTAATTTGTTCAAGTGAATCCCTTTCAGGGCTGAATTAACTAAAGCATATCTCTATGAAATAACCCTCATTAAATAAATCAGTGTGCCAATGGATTACTGATTTTGCAGCCAAAAAACCTCACCACCATAGGTGTGAAGTTTCCTGATCATCTAATAAATTGATAACTTTGAAGCCTAGTTGTGACAATTTAAATGTCATCACTATTAAACAAGTTGCCAAAATGCAAACAACCATCCTAAGTCATTAAAATGTAATTATAAAGGACAGCTGGGTCTACTATCAATCTGGGCTGTGGGGACTCATAATGGGGAAAAATATGAAACTTTCACACAAACAGAATGAGATTGCTGCATGTGCCAACCCCAGCCTGCTCGGGAAGCAGGGGAAATGTGTATTCAGTGCTTGCACAGTCACTGGTGCTGATGGAAGGCTTGCATTGCCGGGATGGATACAGGAGTCAAAGGCAGTGTGACATCCATCAGCTGCCTTCCCTGTCTCTTTGCACATATGAGGAGTCCTTTTGCTCATTACCAGGGTCTGCCTTGCTAATAAGAGGCAGATAGACTGGGTGGCAGCTACAGCCTAGCAGAAATGCCAGTGAGGTGGGACTAAATTCGCTCTAGTGTGGAATGGCAATGCAGGTGGTGTAATTGCTGTTTGGAAAACCAGGTGGACTCTAAGTGATAATGAAGGTTTGCTTTTTGGCTGAGATGAATAAAGGAAAAAAGTGACTATAAGGCTTTGCAGGCATTGACCTGATATGTTTATGAAAGCTGTGTTTAGTTATACTGATAACAAAGTTATTGAACTTTATTTTTTATGTTTATTATTTTCTTGATACTTTGATAAGGACATGATGTGGGCAACGAGCCCAGTCCCTGCTACGTGTGGTGTAGCTCTAAATTCCCACTGGTTTCAGCTCCATCCCAGTAGGTTCTATCTTTAATTCAGTGATGCAGCGTGCAGTCGATGAGATTTACTGCTGATATGCACCCTGGAAAGGGTGGAACAGGCTAGAACTGTGATACTGCTTCATTAAAATAGTAACCCCAAAAGGAGGCCCTGCAGTCTTTTGGTGTTTTATTTATATGCATTATGGAGCTACAACAGCTGCTGGCTTCCATAATTAAGCCCCATTTTCCCTAAATGTGGTGGAAAGGGTAAAATAAGTGAGAAATGCTGATCACTGGTAAAATTCTAAAATAAATCTTTTATGTTATATATCTTGATGCATGTAACAATTCAAGTAGTGGATAGCTTATTTGTTTGAAGCTTTTATAAACCTGAATAGATTGAAAAATCTGAATGCTTGTGTATAATTTGAAATAGTGCCATTCTTTTTTCCTAAATGTCAGCCTGTACCACATTATTCTCAAAATGGAGTTGCAAATAATTGCAAGGTGTGTTCTGATTGGTGTTTTGAAAATATTTAGGTATCAAATTAATGTATTTTTTTACACCTCTGAAGTAAATTCTTGTGGTGCCCTGGGGCATTCATTGTGCTGAAAAACTTTTTCTTTATTCTCACTGAGGTACGTCTGCTACTGCATATGGGTATTCACAAACCATTCATTTCCTTCCTTTTGTGTACTTGGAAATGATCTAATAAGTGTTCTGCTGTAATTATCTACCTTTCACTTTTGTAAATTGTAATTTTTGTTTGTTTTGAAATGTGAATCAGTTGGTATGGAGCTTAGAAAAACATTTAAGATTATGAACTGTTTCTAATGAACAGGTTGTTTTCTGATGCCAAGTTGGAAAGCCAAGTTGAGATAGGTTTCTCTTTTTTATAAAGGGTGCAGCCTCTCAACAGGCTTTGTCCTTATTTTTTGGCAGAATTGGACTGCCCTACTCAAAAGCATAAACAAGCCTCAGCCTATCAACAACAGAAATGGGACACCAACCTGCCAAATATAGGGAAATGAATAAATGGAAGAACAGCAAAAGTCAGTAAAGTAGAAAATCTCATGTGGTGTGATTTCCTATATAGTGTAAGCAAGTTTTTTCTGCTGTTTGTTTCACACAGCTACACTAAGGATGAATAAATTTTTGTCATCAATGCTGTTATGAAAAGCATGCAAATTTGAGGGATCACACTGGCTAATGGACCACAGAATGGTTATTTTGGAAAGAAAAATAAGCTTTCCTACAATTTTCCTTCACTATCTCCCAATGTGAGATACAATTTACTGCAGGTTTAGGAAATTAAATGTTAGTTTTCCTTGTGTACTGAAGAGGTTTGGAAATTAACTTTGCAAAGGTGAAGATACATGGTATTTCTCAGTGCACAGTGAGAGTTGGCAAGATGACATTGTAAAATATCCTTAGTAATAGGCAGTTAGAAAGTCTGCAGGGGATGAGGTCAAAGAGGGGTTAGCAGCTGACATCAAATCAGAAGCCAGATGTGCTGACCCTTAATCATAGGCTTTTGCAAGCTTTTTTTGTACTGCAATTCAGCATAACATTATTGAATTCACCTTTAGATTAAGCTGGTCTGCTTTGACATATGCAAGCCCATATGCAAGTTAATGGCTGTGTCATCCACTTCATTATGCAAGCTTTGATAACAGACCAGTGAGGTGACCTCTGCAAGGAGCGCCACTTCTCAAGGTCCTTAACTATTTGCATTTTTGGTGAACAGAAAGTGGCACTCCCCATTTAAGTCACGTTGGATCATTTGTTTTGCATATACAAATTAAAACTGGGAATAGTAATCTGCCACATTTTTTTTCTTCCTGCAAAATTATTAAAAACTATTTAATTCAGCACACTTACAGAAGTTTCCTGCTTCTGTACCAGTGCAAAATTTTTGGCTTTGCAAAGAAGGAATTTTTAAGAGACAGTAGTTCCTGCAAAGGCATAGGTGTTAGTCAGAAATTTTTTAAGAACTAAAAAATAAAATTAAGATCTGTAAAAAACAAGGTTAAAAATGTGCATGCAAACCCTCACTCTTCCATGTTGCATTTATAGGCTTCTGCAGTCTTAGCTTGTGAGATTATTCTGCAGGGTATTTCTGCATTAGAATTGGAGTGAAAGGGGGCTTCCCGTGGCACAGTTCCTGCTTGTTTAACAAATACTTTTGGGTTGCTAATATAAGCTTAAAATAACACAATATTGATGTAATGTTATCTTTATTCAGAGGCTGTGCTTGTGACTTGCTCACTTACACAGTGCTTACTCAACAAACCACACAGTAATCGGTAGTATTAAGGTCAATGGCAACAGATCTGTCTCTCACACTGTGCACTAGAGACAACATTTACTGAAAATTGCACCAGTAAACTCACTCCTGATTCCCCTGAAGCTACTTACCTTTCATGCAGCTGTGGGAAAGGATTTAGCCAGGAGCTGGCCAGTGGGTTTATGACCTTTGTAGTCCTCACTGTGCAACTCACATCCTGAATAGGGCAAGTAAGCAAGGGAGAGGGCTTGTTTCTTACATTGAATAATATCTGACCTTCTGGTGAGGTGTCATCAGTGGGAATTGTGTGTTCCTTCAGTGGATGACCCTGATGGCATCCTTAATGACCTGGAAATCGACATGAAATGCTATCATTACAGCTATTAGCATAATATCCCAGTTCTCAGATACTGAAACTGCAGAACTCAATGGTCTGATGTCTCCTGTTCACAAGGCAAGGGGAGGCACACGTATGGGCCAGACTTTTCCCATGCTTGTTTTTAGGCTGCTTTGTGAATTTCTTAGCTCCTATTTCACTCTTCCTTTTGTATTCTATCCTTTATTTCTATTAACTGTTGCTGTGGGAAAACACAATTCAATTTATACCACCTATGAATTTGTGGTCCTTATTTCATGTGTATGAGCAGCTTCAAGCCAGTAGGGTTGAATGATTTTGTCTTCTCACAGGACCTTCGCCCATGAGTTTGGTCACTTCATTTCTAAGGAATGCAGCTGTTGAGGAAGTTTGTCATCACAGATTAAAAGAAAATGGCTCTCTAATGCTGTTTTCACCGAGACAGCTTCTAGTTGCCTGAGAAGCCTCTAGTTTCTGCCTCTAAACAGATATATTTCACTTGCAAGTCTTAAGTCTTCAAAGTGTAAACTTACTTTATATAGGCACTGCATTCTCTTTGAGGCTTGATTTGCAAAGGTCATGGATATAAAATACAGGATTTATAAACCATGGGAAAGGCATCTATGCTGTGCCACTACTCTGCTGGGACAAGAAGCACTTCATGAATCTCCAGCTGCGCAGAAGGGGGAGACATTGCAATCTATCAGCTGTAATCCTCATGAAAAAGACACCAAAAAAGTAACTGCTGGTTTATTTTCTTTCTGAAGTGACTGATGCCAGGATCAGTCAGCAGGCCCAGCGGAGAAGGAGGGCCTGATGTACCTTTTCACACCTTGGTTTTAAAGTTCCCTCTGCCTCTAAAAGGAAGGCAGGGAGGGGAATTCCTGCCAAACTCAGCGCGTGACTGTGCTGGTTGGTGATGCTGTGCTCTGCTGTAGCACACACCTGCAGGACCTTAGTGAGTGCGTGTTTAGGACATTAATGTCATTTTGCAAACTGGACCCAAACTGGTTTTACACCAAATTTGCTACAGAACTGTAATGCACCAGAAGAAACTGGC
Organism: Passer montanus; assembly: GCF_014805655.1. Lineage (NCBI taxonomy): Eukaryota > Metazoa > Chordata > Aves > Passeriformes > Passeridae > Passer > Passer montanus. The sequence continues at coordinate 4,115,479 of NW_024369707.1, forward strand.
TATTCTACAGTAGCTTAATTAATGTTAAGACATTTGAAGTTAGTTAAATATGAAACTGTTTCATAATGAGAACGAATTCCTCTGAGACATTATTTTTATTACTTTTTCTACTGCATGGCCAGGTTTGGACTGGAGGTTAAGAACAAAAGCTGGATGCGTCTGCTGGAATTCTCCATCTAGAAATAATTACTGAGGGCAATGCTGTAACTTATCTTTCCATTCCAGACGTGACAACCCTTTCAGGTGATTAGGGGGAAGCAGACCTCTCCATTAATTTTTTTCAGGTTGTTCTGCAGACTCAGGAAGACATTTATACTCTCTTCATGTATTTAAGTTGATCTTTGTCATTCTGTGTCTTGAAACATCTGTTTTAAACAACAAAAGCAGGGATTATTAATCACTATCCTATAGGAAGGATTTAATTCAGTAACAAACTGCATAGCTATAGAATGGTTCAATAACTGGAGCCTTGCTGATAGCAAGGATAAATTGAGGTTTTCATTGTATTGAGATGTCAGTCTTGCATCTGTCATCACTGCTAAATAATTTTAAAGGCTTAAAAAGCCCAAGAGGTATCCTGTCCCCGGATGAAATACCAAATTCATGTGTTCGTATCTCCTGGGTGCTATTTTTGGAAATAGCAGAAAAACCAGACAAATCATTCTAGTAACTATATTCATATTTATAGTTTAATCCTGTGAAAGGGGGATAAGTAAGGAAATTGTAGCAATCTGTAGGAACTGGAATATGCTTAGTAGCATGTTCACATTTTCTTTTTGGTGAAAATATTAAAATTGGAAAGTTTGTGATCCTTAAAGATTTCTCTCTGAGAGGGAGAGGAACTACAAATGGGCACAGAAGGGGTGTCTGGAAGCAGTCCCTGTATGCTGACAGCAGCAACATGGAAATGAGAGAGTGCAAAACATACCAAATGAAGTGAAATTTTTTACTTCATGGTATTTACAGTAGTTTTGTACTTGTAACATGAAGCAATAAATCAGATCACAGAAGTGATCCAAACAGCTGGAGAAATCGAACTGCTGCAAACCTGGGGAGATCTTGGGTGTGAAAATAAGTGAAACTACTCCGAATTTACTACTTGAAATCTGGGCCTTGGACTAAGCCCTCAAAGACAAGAACAAAGATAAGACTCCTGCAGCTTCAGATGTAAAAACCTGTATAGAATGAGGAAACCTCATCTTTGTGTTCTGTGGCTCAGGCCTTGAGTTTTGGGCCTTTAGCTCTGGATTTCTGCAAGTGCAGGGTGGGAAGTCAGGAGTGTGGCCCTGCCAGTCTGAGCAGTGGGCTGAGCAGCACATCTCCTAATCACACTGGGGTTACATGAAGGGAAACCCTGAAACTCAAATATAAGTGATCTTTTTACCGCTTTCTCCCCTTTAATAACCATCCTGATTTGTCCAGATTTTACAATTGGGCTTTACTGGCACTTTTCAGTCTACCAAAATCCATCCAATTGATAAATGTTTTCTTCCTGCATAAATGCCTATGTTACCCACTGTGAGACCTCTCCAGAGCTGGGCTCATGCCTTGGGTAACAACACCTGCCTGCTGTACTTTGAGTGTTTGAGTGTGAACACCAGCATGTCAGTCTGTACAGGGAGACCATGGAAACAGGCTGGTTGTCAACTCTGTTTTTCTGGACTGTATGGCAAAGACATACTGAATCTGCTGGCTGCAAATAATCCCCAGTAATGCTTTGTAAAAAATAATCTAATGCATGTAGGAGGGGAGGATGTATTTATGTAAATCAACTGAAGCATCCTCAAGAATTAATGTGTTTAAGTGGTTAGGAAAGCCAGCAGTGAATAATAGGTGTGGAGACCTGTTTGTCAGCAGAGACTGAGAAATGGCTGAAGCTGATGTAGCTCTGTGCATGCCAAGTAGATACAAAATAATTGTCAGCACTAGAAAAACACTTGACAGCAGTAACTCAAGTCATATGGTGTATTTAATTCAAATGTATGAATATCATTAATACTTGTGTGTGCTGGCATGTAAGTACATAGCAAAATTAATTATTTCATTAATGAATATTAGCATTTTCATGGGCAATCTTTCTGGAAAGACACTTTCTTTGTTCTCTATGAAGTTGAAGAGAATTAGATATCTCTAGGTCTTTTAAAGTCTGACTTTTTATGTCCAAAATTGACAAAAAATGCTATTGTAAGACAATGAAATTGTGGCAGATCATTTTTTTAAATTTCAGTTTATTGGAGCAGTCTGAAAGAGGTAGAAATCCTGCTCTGTTTCTATTACCTGTGTCACGCTGTGTGCAGTATTGGAGCAGCAAATAGTTTTTTCTAATATTAGCATACACATGAAGGAGACCAGATGTCGTGTAGTTTCCATAATTTGGCTTAATTTTAGAGAGAAGTGGCTACAATTGACAATGCTAACAGCTAGTCAGTTTTTTCCTTTATTTGTAGCTGTAGGGTCTGTAGAGATGCAGCTCCTGGGGTGGGTGCAGATCCTGGCTGAGGGGCAGAAGAGCCAGAGGACTCCTGCACAGAAAGAGCAGAGCCCTTGATCCCTGTTCTGGAACTTCAGAGGCTCTGTCCATGGGACATGACATGGTCCATGGCTTCCAAAGGAGCTATCAGAATTGAAAAAATTAAACTCCTGGGTGAATGTTGAATGTCTCATTTGTAAGGTTTACTCTCAGTTAGTGGCTTTTGTCTCATTCTACTCAATGAGATTTTCCTTAATTCAACTAAAGCAGCTTTTCTATAGAAACATATGTGCATACATTAGTATTTCCTTTTCTTTCTCTATATTATATTTTCTTTCTGGTGAAATATTTTCACTGTAAACAGGAGCAGTTTACCTTGGCCCTGGAATTAACAGTAACTTGGACCTCCTCAGTTTACTAATGAAACAGTTTTAACTGATATTATTTAAAAAAAATTAAATGAGCTGAATAACTGTTTTGTGGCCAGATTAACATTGTACTGGAATCACAGACTGTTTCCTATCTCCTTATTTCTCATATTCAGAAGGGACATATTTCTCTACTAAGTTCACAAAATCTCAACAGACAACTTTTGGAAGGAAGTTCCAGTATCTGTTAAATAGCAATTTTTCAAAGTACTCACTAGAAACAAATTATCTAACAGCCCTGTGACAGATTTATTTAGGGATAAACACACATACTGGTTTGATAAACAGCTTTTAGTTGCTTACATTCAAGTTGTTTGTTTTGCTCCTAAAAGACAAAAATTGGACCTTTTTATGGCAGTCCTAAAGTAATTTCTAATTCAAACCACATGAGATGAAGGAAAGATTATGAAAACCAAAACCTATTATTTTATCACAGTCCTTTTTTGAGCCTGGCACATGTTAGACATATAATAAACCAAACTCTGAGTATTTCAGTAATTTAATCTATGTAAAATTTGACACTAATTAAAAAAAATAACAAACCCCATAATCAAATTGTTTCTTACAGGGCAAAACCACTGGCTTTCTGGGACCAGTGTCTTGCTCAATTCTAAGCTATCTGACATACTAAAAATAGACAAATAATGTTTTAAGAAGGCAGAAAAGCTTAAGATTTCTTAATGTGGTTTTCTTCCTCATTGTTTTTTGAAGTTGCTATTACCATTACTGAACCCTCCACTGAAAAGAGCAGATCCCCACTGGTTTCAGCCCCACTGATGCAGATGTTTATGGAATATAATCCACATTGTTTGGCCTTCCTGATCTTCAAAACCTTAAATCCCATTGCTTGGTACACAATCAGCTATTCTGTTCCTTGAATCAGGTTAGTATTTCTAATCTGAGAAATCAGTGTTTTCTAACCAGCTCTTTGGAGTGACCAAGACATTCCAACGTTAGGGGGCAGGTGGGCAGTTCTGGGTGGCTGCTGCCCTTTGAGGTGCCCACACACCCAAAGGGTTTGCACAGGACCAGTGGGAAGCATCCCCAGTCCATGCAGGACCTCCCTCCTTCTGCTGGTTTGCACCTTCAATTGAATCTATAAAATATTTGCAGGAGCCAGGATCAGGCATTTTAAAGAATATTCTTGTTCATGACTTACTAATTAAATGTCACCTTATTTAAGCAATAATAGTAATGATGTTCCAGGTAAGTAGCAGTTATTAACTTCCATTAGGCTGAAAACAATTTCTTCAGCAATGTCCCTAGAAATGACTGTTCTAATTTGGCATGTATTGTTTGAGTAGTAATTACTGTGGTAACATTTTAAATGCATAGGGAGCCTTTCATTTTAAATAGCAAACCTGCTGTAAGTAGAGGTAGAAGTTGAGAGAAATTAATGGATTTTGACTAGACTATTCAGAACAGGATAGAAAAGGAAAAATTTGAATAGTGTTAAAAAAAGAAATGTAATTTGGGTTGCTTTTTCATGCAGACAGAACTCAAAACAATTGATAGGATTTTGTCTAAGATTTGCTAAATTTGCTTTATGTCTGACATCAGTCAAGAAAATGTTGAGTCCTGAAAGTATGAAGAAAATTGAATAATATGAAAATGGGTTTTAAATTATTTCAGTGCCTTCCTTTGCATGTCCAAAGGTATGGACTTGCAGGCATGCTTACTCACCAGTGGGCATATATGAAAGTAAATATTTTTAGTGTTTTATCCACACCACCCTGCCATCCACCCTGTAAATCCTCCCCAAATGCAGATAAAACATTCTGGCAACTGAGGAGGACTAAAACATAAAGCACAGTAATTAACATGTATATGTATGCTTATGCCCTATTTTTAGGTTTAAAATTTAAGGGAGGCTTGCTGAAAACCTCCATCTGATGACCTGCACTTGAATCAGCTGCAGGTGCATCTAGAAATCAAGGGAAAACAGGCTTTGGATAAAACCTGCCCCTGAGTACTTTCCCATATACCTTCCTCCCTGATGTAAGGCCTTCTCAGGGGGGTAGGGGTTAAAAATGTTCAGCAGAAATCTTCAATATGGAAGTGATGACAGAGGAAGACTGGAAACAGCTACTTCCACTTCAGGTGATTTGAAGATGAGTCCAGTTTAGACCATCTTCATGCTGTGGAAGATGTCCCAGTTACCTTTTCTGGGAGATTTATTCCAATATGCAAAGGCATTTTGTGTGAAAGGTGTAATGAAAAAGTATAAATAGTGAAATTACTACCCAGTGCTGCTTACATCACACGAGCATATGGATATTCTCTGGGTCTTGTCCCAGAAACTGTTGAGATATTATGGTTTAGGAGAGGTGTGGGATTCTAAGCAAGTCATTGAATCATTCTCTGTCCAACAGCCTTTTTTTTTTTAATTGTTGAAATTCTTACTGCAGTAACTGAATAGGCTATTTGGCAGGTGCCTAAATGTTCCTGCTTAAATAATGCAGAATTAACATCACTATTTATGATGAGTGTTTCTTAAATAGAATAGCCAGGCTATGGATTCAAACACAGAAAGTGTGAACAGTTATCAAAGAACCCTTACAGGACCAAGTGAAATTAAACTTAAAAGCGTAAGTATGTGTGCTGCATCATGCCAAGGTCCATCTAGGTGCTCAGAAACCTTGAGTGTTTCTTAAACAGAATAGCCAGGCTATGGGTTCAAACACAGAAAGTGTGAACAGTTATCAAAGAACCCTTACAGGACCAAGTGAAATTAAATTTAAAAGCGTAAGTATGTGTGCTGCATCATGCCAAGGTCCATCTAGGTGCTCCTTGGTGCACATGTACAGAGTGAGATCCATAAACAGTGGCACCTGCCTAAGCATTCTCCCAGCTTCTCCTGGAGTCCTGCAGTCCTGGAGCTGGCTGTTGTGTTGTTCCATTGTACGGACAGACTTTCCCAAGTACCTGTCCACTGGTTTTTCAAGTCTCAGTATTCTGTGGCAATGATTTCACAGTTTCATTAACATTAAAGTAGTAACTGAGTGAGATCCATAAACAGTGGCACTTTCCTGAGCATTCTCCCAGCTTCTGTATCTCCTGCAGTCCTGGAGCTGGCTGTTTTGTTGTTCCATTGTATGGACAGACTTTCCCAAGTACCTGTCCACTGGTTTTTCAAGTCTCAGTATTCTGTGGCAATGATTTCACAGTTTCATTAACATTAAAGTAGTAACTTTGTTTTGAACCTTCTAGTTTTAGTCCATGTTCTTTATCTTTTGTATTGGAGCAATCAATCCTTCTCACCTTCTCCATGCCAGGAATGATATTTCTAGGTATCTGTCACATCTCTTCTCAGACATTCTTTATCCAGTCTGAAAAATTTCAGTCTGCTAGCTCAGTTTGTGCTATCTTTAATCATGTACTGTTATCTTTTTCCAATTCTTTATTATTGTTTTCAAGTCCAGAAAGTAGAATTTTTCCACAGTAGGTAGGGGCAAGATGCACAACAGTTTGTGCATTAAAAAAAAAAGCCTCTATTTTGTTTTCTCTCCTTTACATGATAATTTCTAATCTTCTATTTGCTTTTTGACTGCAAAAGTATTGAGCTGAATGTTTTTAAAGAACTAACTCTTACAATTCCAAGGCCGTCTTCAAAAGTAGCTGTAACTAACTTGGAGCATGTCACTAAATATGTAAAGTCAGAATGGCTTTTTCCTACATGCATTTAAGCTCACTATTTTATTGCCCAGCATCACATAGTGCAAGGAGGCTTTTCTGCAGTTCTTTGAACCTTCAGTAATTCTTGGAAAGAGCAGAGACCAAGGAAGTATGTTCCATTTACAATCAGGAGGTCATGATTAAGCTTGATCATATCACACAAGGGAAAGCTCAAGGAATTCTGAATCACAGCTGGAGCCTGCAAAATGAGTCCGTGTCTTCTCAGGTTGATAAAAATCAATAAATTTTGCCCACTATCACTGGACATAAGTCAGGTCTTTAGATAAGCTCAACTGCTAAACTCCTTGAAGAAAAACAGAGTAAATCTCCTTTTTCTCTAGAAACCATTGCTTAGTCTTTTGCTCTGTTATCCCATTTTTCATCTCCCCATTCCTGACAAACACAACTGCGGAATCATTCATGTTCAAACACCCACAGCACATCCTGCTTAGAAGTAACCAGCCCTGAGGCCAGCCTGAGTGCAAGGCCAGCAGCAAAGGAGCTGGTGACAGTGGTGTCCTGGTGGCCAGGGCAGGGAGCCCCAGCTAACCCACCTCGATGGCCTGGGCTGGAGCAGGGGCTCAGCACAGCCCTGCTCCCTCCACTCCCCTCCAACACAGCAAGGTTCTTGATTCTTGCCCCAGAAGGATCTCCCCCGTGGGATCCTGCAGGGATGAACAGGTTTTCTCCTCTTCCTCTGTAGCTGTTAAATGACACTGTGGGCAGCAGCAGGCACATTACCTTCTGCTTTATCTGGCATTCAGGATTAAACACTGACATCTCAAAGATGAAATGAAGCTGACTGAGCAAGATTGAGACTGCTGCTGTCACCAAGTAACCGTGGAAAAACCCTTCTATTTGGCTTTAATTTCCATACCTCTGTGGACTTTGCCACAGTGGTAAAAAACCCAAACTAATCCCCTGTGGACCTGTGAAACTCCCTTGCTCAGTCCAAAACTGCTCAAGACCATTGCTTTAAGCTATACACAGACAAAACTTATCATAAATTAGATAAAAGATTCTGTAACTTGCCCTTTGAAATTCATGCTCCAGGCAATTTTGTCTGTGGTGAAGGAGACAGAATTAAAGCACAAAAAAAAATATAAATCTGTGAAGCATCACTATAGTTTTTGAACTTATTATAGCATGGAAATATAAAGATAATAGATGCAGAGCTGAAGGTTGATCAGTGTAGCCTGGGAATTATCCAAAAGTCTTACTGAGCTTGCTGTTAGTTTAGTGATACTTCAGTTGGGATATCCATATTCCCAATGGAAAGCCTAGGAATGATGTTTTATCTTTTCTGGCTTCTTTAAACAAAGACACATGAAGTTGTATAGGGAGGTATTAATGTACAAAAAAATATAATCTGTATGAATTGATTTTGATCACTAGAACATAAATATTTCATATCAATAATGTGCTCTAAATGCTGTTATGAGTAAGAGTGTTTTACACATGAACTGGAGAATACATGATAGAAAAATTCCTAATAAATGAAGTATAGAAAAGATGGCTTGAACTTTTCTAGTCCTCATTATTGTTATACAGCAGGTTACAGCTGTCAGCATAACAATTTAATATAATGCACTTGAAGATTCTAATTAGTCATTCCATGTGTGTTCTTGGTTTTCTTCAAAGAGATGATGGTAGAAGTCAGTGATACAAAATATATAATCATGATATTACTGCCATTCCTTTAACAGAGAAATTAAACATCTTGTTTACTTAAGTAATGGTTTAACTAGTTTAGAGATAGCCACACTATTTTGAAGGAGGAGTTATGCAAATTTCATCCTTCCTGTTTATTGGAGGAAAGTAAATACTACAAATGAGCTTTAAAAAAGTAAGATATGCAATCAACTCAACCCTGGGACGAGGCCCAGAGCATACCTGTGTTGGTGTGATGGACACAGAGCTGGGCTTTTCTCTGTAGTGCCCAGTGTCAGGGTGAAAGGCAATGGCCACAAACTGAAAGATAGGAAATTCTATTTATATGTAAGAGAAACTTTACATCAGAAAACCACCAGGGTTCCCTGCTCACCTTATTTGGGTACAATAGGAATTCACCTGGGGAGGTCACTGCCCCTTAGCCCCTGGCTCCCCTTCCCTGGTGGAGCAGCTTCCTGCTCCTGGACAACTTGATTCCAACTCAATAGGAAATGAAAGAAAATCATGTTCAGAAAGTTTTGATTTCCTGGCCTGGGTTTTGTTGGGGTTTTTTGGGAGGGAGGGGGGTGTTGGTTTTTTTTTCATTATATTCTGCCTATTAATAGTTTTTACTGAAGAGTTGGGTGTGGAAAATGAGATCAAGCATTTTAGGAGCAACTGTGAGTTGGGGTTAGAGGGAGCAACTTGTAGGTCACTTGTGTCTGCAAGGTGAATGGAGGAAGGTGGTGAACAAGGGTCATTCCGCTTTTCTTAGAGACTTACAGTTATGTAACTTCACCTTTGGGGAATTTTTTGTTTTGGTTTGCAGCCTGGTGAGAGAGATTTTTTAGTGGACCCTAAAATTCTAGAAGATTGTAATAACAAGTCTAACACCCTTTTAACAGAACAGTCAGATACACAGGAAAGTGAACAAAGTGCATAGAGATGTGTCTGATGGAGAGAAAGTTTGGAGAAAAAGAACCATAAAAGCAGTAGGTGGCAGAGGAGAAAAAAAAATCAGGAGCCTATGACAATCACCTGAAGATATAAATGAACAGTGGTTTTATTCCTTACTGCACTAAGGGTGCGTGTTGAGTCTTAACTTCTACTTTTACTCATTTTTGCAGCTAACTGAGAATCTATATGTGAATAGGTAAAGGTGGCTTCAAAAGAAACCAGTCTTCACTGTAATTTAGAGCAGCACAACCTCTTCAGTTACTTTTGGATCCTTGCAGTTGCTTTCCTGGGATGCCATTTCACCAAGAGAGCATTACCAAAGCACAAGTTTTGATTATCTCCCAGTCCTTACTGATCTGCTCTGCTACATTCAGGAGAGACACTGTGAGAACTAATTGTCTCAATCACTTTATGCCCCATGAGACTACCTTGTGCTAAATTAATCTTTCAACCACTTACTAGGGCAGATAAAAGTTAGGATTTTTGATCCTTATCTGTTCTGTTATACTCCCTTCCCTTCTCTACATCAAATAATCATGTTGTCTCCAAGGGCATGGATATGGATAGACATGTATAAATATATGTGTGTGTGTATATATATTCTGAGGTGTATGATCAGAAGAGGGGGATGGTCAAAGGGTACTGCAGAAATGAAATTTAGGATTTGGACATGGGTGCTAGAAAAGAGAACTAACTTTTGTTCATTGAAGCTGAATTTCTTGTATAGAGAGACAGTGGTGTAGTGTGATAGCTGTAGGTATTTATACATGGAATTAAATGTCTTGGTTTGAACCCCTTTGCAATTAGTACAAAGTCTGAATTCTCAGTCACTCATGGCCAAGGCAGGGGGAGTGTTTTAGTAGAACCAGTAAGGGTATGGTCTTCTTTTTGGTATGCTGGTGTGCACACTTATGTACCTCACAGAGAAGCAGAGTACTTCAGAGTTTTGGAACTCAAAGAGCAAGAAAACAATTCCAAGATGTGGTCTGGCATGATGCAAACTAACTTTAAAAAACAGTTTTCAGAATATGCTGGAAGTACGTTATTGCCTGTTATTTCTGCTGGGCAAAGGACATGAATCTATATATAAAGTTTGAAAACACTTCTGGGATATTTACTGAATCCCCTTGATAACCAGATAAGAAGTACCAGATTTTATTTTATCTGCAAAACCGGCTATTATTGAAGAGAATGTTGCCAGGATGAATGGAGCACATTTAAATATACTGTCTGCCCACAAACTGTGGCTAGGACATGGTATGAACTGAATGAAACTGTTAAGGGAAGTTGATTGGACATTAGGAAAAGGCTCTTCACTGAGAGGGTGGTCAGTCACTGCTCCGCAGGGAAGTGGTCAGAACACCAAGTCTGTCAGAGTTCAAGGAGAGTTTGGACAATGCCCTTTGTCATGTGGTTTAGTTTTGGGTAGTCCTGTGAGGAGCAGAGCCTTGGCCTTGATCATCCCTATAAGTATCTTCCAACTCAAGAAATTCTGATTATAGGACAGTCTCCTGCTTTTACTCTCAAATCCATCTTCCCTGGCACAACACAATACAAGTCAGATGGTCGTTTTTCTCCATCAAGAGATCATTCCACTTACATGTGCACATCAGTGGAACACCTGCCAAGAGAAAGAATAGGGCAGAGCAAATGAAAGTTATTATTTAATATTAATAACCTTACCTACTATGTGCAAATTGCTTCATTAAAAAAGTAGCACATATATTCTGTGCACAAGCATGCATTCCCATGCTTGTGAAGGGACAGGGAGAGGAGGTTGAGGAGCTATCCTCCTGCTACAGGACTTTTTAGCTGTGGATGTATGGGGATGGTGCCCTCTTCTCACAAAACATACCTTGTCATTAATGACAGCCACGATAGCTGATCTTAATATGCCTTGGGGCTGCAATTCTATCCCACAGCTCCATGGTGTGGGCTGGGGGAGCAATTTCCTGTCCTACTTGTTGGAGGATAGAAATACACTTGCTTTGTGCTAATCTTTATCTCCGGGTATGTATAACAGATTTATTTTCAATACAAATATCTGGGTTTGTCATGATGAGCTATGGTGTGGAGGAAGGAATGAGGTGATAATATAGGTTATTGTTACAGCATGGACTGTCTTTTTTCCTCACTCCTTACCAGCTAGACTCTGCTCTTGCATTACAAATTGTCATCTTGTGTTTGGTAAACACCCTTAATTCTGTGCTTTATGGTATTTTCTACAGGATGATATGCAAGGGTGGTTTGTGCTGCTGCCTGTGGTCCTTTCGGGGCTGTCCATGTGTTTCAGGGGGATTTTTCACCTTTTGACCAAGCAACTGGTCCTCTCAAATAATTGTACAGCCACGATCGGTGCAGCAGCAAACTTTGTGGTGCAGATGCATTAGAAAAGCCTCCAACTTATTTATCCCGTGTTTGGACCCACACAAATCCAAACGAGAGTATACTTTTGTATTTAATTTTAACCTGAAGAGTAGATGAGAGCTCTGATGTGGCGCTTTCACCTCTGACCAGCTGCAGTCAGTCTGCTCGGGTAGGGCAGTGCCAGCCAAGGGCGATTAGAGCCCCGCTACCTCCCAGGCTGTCCAGGGTCACCCATCCTAAGTGGCACCGGGGAGCAGCGAAAGCACCCCCAGCCCGCAGCCCGGCCGGGCGCTGTCCCGCAGAGGGCAGCATTGAGCAGCGGATGCGGCTGCAGCGCTCCCGCACTTGTTCCCGGGGCCCGGGGCAGAGCTGCGGGCGCGGCACGTCCAGCCCCGGCACGGCCGCTGCCCGCTCGGTTTAATTTAGCACGGAGCGACGCGTGGAGACCAGGGACCCGCTGCACAGCCGGGGGCGGGAGCGCTGCTGGGGCCCGGCCTCGCCCGCCATGAGGCAGCGCCGTGCCGAGTCCTCCCTCCCGCCAGGCCCCGCTGGGCACCGGCCGCGCTGGCAGCGCTGGGGCCGCGTCTGAGCCCGAGGAGCCGAACGAGCCCCGGGCAGGGCGGGCGCGGCCCCACGGCCGCAGGCACAGCGCCCCCCGCTCCCCTCCCCACGAGGCCGCCGGCAAGGGCTGCGGTAGGCGGGAGCAGCTCCCCGCCCGGCCGGGCCCAGGAGCCGCCACACTGCAGAGGCCGCCGGCGGCGGGTATAAAAAACACGGCGCTGAATGGCGTCTACGCCTCTTTACTACGCGCCGCGCCCCAGCCCGGCCGGGCGCCGCCGCAGCCGTGACGGACGGGCGGCGGCACCAATGGGGGCGCGGCGGCGGCGGCCCCGCGGCCGCGCTGAATGAGGGCAGGGCGGAGGGTGGAGCGGCGGCGCTGGCCGGGAGCCCGGCGGCGGCTCCGGGGATGGTCCACGCACTGGCGCTGTCACGTGTTGTTCTCCTTGGAGTGAGCCTGAGCCGCGGCGGCGGGCGGAGGGGGCTGGACTGGCGAGCGCGGCCCCGGCCGCCTGTTTTGGTGCGGGGCGCCGGGAAACTCCGAGGAGAAGCCGGCGGAGAAGGAGCCGCCGCGGCGGTGCCCGCTCCCCCGGCGGGCTGGGGCACGGGAGGGGGCCGCGCCGCCGGCCGCTGAGGCGCTGCCGCCTGGAATGAAGAGGAGGAGGAAGAGAGGATGTTCCTTCGGCACTCGGGCTTGCCTCTCCTCCCGCCGCTGCCGGGCTGCGCCGCGTGTGGAAATGGCACTTTCTCTGCCTAACGAGATGGGACTGAATGGGGTCGCCAGCCTCCTCCGCACGCACGAGCGGGAGCAGCAGCCTCGGCGCTGATATTTGGGGAAGGGGGGTTGTATTGTGGGCGGCATTTTTTTTTTAATTTTCTCTTTTTTTGGGAGGAGAGCGAGAGAGGGGAGAGCAGCGTGTATTTTTGGGTGCAAACCCCGGACTTTGCAAAACAATCTCCGCCCCCGAGAGGATATTTAATCTGCAACAGAGATCGCTGCTCGCGGAGGCAAACTTGAGCCGGGGAAAGGGTGCAGGGAGCGGAGGAAAGGGACCCGCGCCCCGCAGCCGGCCCCGCCGGAGCCCGACCCCTGCAAGGGAAGATGCGTTTTTCATTCCCGGCTGCTCATTTTGGGACGAGACTTTCGTCTGGACTGATCGGGACTGGACTTTTTAAGGACGAGTTTACGCGTCTAAGCGCGATTTGGGCATAAACAGCAACACAAACTCTGATTTGGTGCTGGAAGCTGCCTCTGCCACTGAACAGCTGCTCTCACCCTGCTTCTGTCCCTCCCCCGTCCCGTTCTCAAAAGAGGATCCTGAGCTATTTTGCCTTTTTTTTTCCTTTTTTTTTATTTCCTTTTTTTTTTTAATTGTTGCATGAATTTTATTTTAGGTGGTTGCCTTTCCTGGCTGGCTTGGCTGTTTTGGGGTCTTGCAGACTGCGAGCTGCAGTAACAACTCCACCACCTCTCATCATGGCCAGCCCCACGGATAATAACGAGGGCTTCTTCTCAGATGTCAGAAAGGTGGGTTACTTGCGCAAACCCAAGAGCATGCATAAACGATTTTTCGTGCTGAGGGCAGCCAGTGAGTCTGGACCCGCCCGGCTGGAGTATTACGAGAATGAGAAGAAATGGAGACACAAGTCAGGGGCCCCCAAGCGCTCCATCCCACTAGAAAGCTGCTTCAACATCAACAAACGGGCTGACTCCAAGAACAAGCACCTGGTGGCCCTCTACACCAAGGACGAGCACTTTGCCATTGCAGCTGACAGTGAACCTGAGCAGGAGAGCTGGTACCAAGCGCTGCTGCAGTTGCACAACAGGGCCAAGGGCCACCATCACCTCCATCACCATCACCACCACCACCACAGCGATGTCACTTTTGGAGGCAGCAGCACGGGGCTGGGGGAAGCAGGTGAGGACAGCTATGGTGAGGTAGCCCCTGGTCCAGCTTTTAAGGAAGTTTGGCAAGTAATTCTGAAGCCTAAGGGCCTAGGCCAGACAAAGAACCTGATTGGCATCTACCGCCTGTGCCTGACTAACAAGACCATCAGCTTTGTAAAGCTGAATTCAGATGCGGCTGCTGTGGTGCTGCAGCTGCTCAATATCCGCCGCTGTGGTCACTCTGAGAACTTCTTCTTCATTGAGGTGGGACGCTCAGCTGTCACTGGACCTGGTGAGTTCTGGATGCAAGTGGATGACTCAGTGGTGGCACAGAACATGCATGAAACTATCCTGGAGGCCATGCGAGCCATGAGCGAGGAATTCCGGCCCCGTAGCAAGAGCCAGTCCTCCTCAAACTGTTCCAACCCGATCTCCGTGCCCCTTCGCAGGCACCATGTCAACAACCCTCCACCGAGCCAAGTGGGGCTCAGTCGGCGGTCCAGGACTGAGAGTGTCACGGCCACTTCTCCTGCTGGTGGTGGAGGTACAGGTGGCAAGCCCAGCTCTTTCCGGGTTCGAGCATCGAGTGATGGGGAAGGCACAATGTCAAGACCTGCCTCTGTGGATGGTAGCCCAGTCAGTCCCAGTGCTAACCGGACTCACTCACACAGACACCGTGGCAACTCCAGGCTCCATCCTCCACTCAACCACAGCCGGTCCATCCCAATGCCTTCCTCGCGCTGCTCTCCTTCAGCCACCAGTCCAGTCAGCCTGTCATCCAGCAGCACTAGTGGCCACGGCTCCACCTCAGACTGCCTGTTCCCTCGAAGATCTAGTGCTTCAGTTTCTGGCTCTCCTAGTGATGGTGGATTTATTTCTTCTGATGAGTATGGTTCAAGCCCGTGTGACTTTCGCAGCTCTTTTCGCAGCGTAACCCCTGATTCATTGGGACACACCCCCCCTGCCCGGGGTGATGAAGACCTCAACTACATCTGCATGGGAGGGAAGGCCACCTCTTCTTGCTGCAGCCTGGCAGCACCCAATGGCCATTTCATCCCACGCGCCTGCCACCCTCAGCAGCAGCCCCGCTATCCTAGTACCCCCTGCTGTCCTCGAGGTGGTAGTGAGGAGGTTGCGGACTTGGAGAAGGCATTCAGAAAGCGGACTCACTCTGCAGGTACTTCGCCCACCATCTCCCATCAGAAAACACCCTCACAGTCTTCAGTGGCCTCCATTGAGGAGTACACGGAGATGCTGCCTTCTTACCCCTGCGGCAGCAGCAGGCTGCCCTCCTACCGCCACTCAGCCTTTGTACCCACTCACTCCTACCCGGAGGAGTGCCTGGAGATGCACCACATGGACAGTGGCCATCATCGGACCAACTCTGCCCCGCACACGGATGATGGCTACATGCCCATGTCACCTGGTGTAGCCCCTGTGCCCAGTGGTGGGGGGCCCCCCAAGGGTGGGGACTATATGCCCATGAGCCCTAAGAGTGTGTCGGCCCCACAGCAGATCATCAACCCTGGCAGGGGTGGCCGCCACCCTCCAGCCACAGTGGACTCCAATGGCTACATGATGATGTCCCCCAGTGGCAGCTATTCCCCCGACAGCAGCTCTGCGGGCTACGGCAAGATCTGGACAAATGGTGCCGGCCACCACCCAAAACTCTCAGTGGAGAGCAACGAAGGGAAGCTCCCGTGCGGCGGCAGCGACTACATCAACATGTCCCCAGCCAGCGGCTCCACCACCAGCACTCCGCCCGACTGCTACTTCGGGGCTGCGGGGCAGCCGGGGGTCGAGGAGGCGGCCACCGTAGCGCACCACAAACCCATCTACTCCTACTTCTCGCTGCCGCGCTCCTTCAAGCACGTGCACCGGCGGGGCGGCAGCAGGCCGGCGGGGACAGCCGAGGAGGGCAGCCCTCAGCCCCGCATCGCGCTCGGCTCCAGCCGCCTCCTTTACGCGGCCGAGGACTCGTCGTCCTCCACCAGCAGCGACAGCCTGGGCGGCGGCGGCGGCCCCGAGGGCGGCCCCCCGCCTCAAGCGCAGCCCCCGCGCAAGGTGGACACGGCCGTGCAGACCAAGAGCCGCCTGGCGCGCCCCACGCGGCTGTCGCTGGGTGGCCCTAAGGCCAGCACCCTGCCGCGGGCCCGGGAGCAGCCCCCCGTGCTGCTTCCCCCGGAGCCCAAGAGCCCCGGCGAGTACGTGAACATCGAGTTCATCGCCGGCGAGAAGCCGCCCTTCCCCTCGGCTGCCCTGAGCATGGCCCTGCCGCCGCCGGGCAGCGAGGCCGCCGAGGAGTACATGAACATGGAGCCGGGCCCGCCGCGGGCCCCCTGCCCGCCCGGCTTCGCCACCGCGCGGGCGGCCCGGCTCGGCCGGGATTACGTGGCGATGCAGCGGGGGGGCGCCGCGGCCGGCGGGGGCTCCTGCTCGGACTACGCGGACAGCCCGTCCCCCGGCTCGCCCGCCCGCCCGATCAGCTACGCCGAGGTGCGGGGGGGTCGCGCCGGCCCCGAAAAGCCCCCGCCGGCGGCCGCCACCGCTGCGTCCCCGGAGCTGCCGCGGTCGCCGGCCGAGCTGTCGGCGGCGCCGCCGCGCTCCTCCTCCCTGCTGGGGGGCCTGGGCGCGGGCAGCGCCTTCACCCGCGTCAGCCTCAGCCCCGGCCGCAACCAGAGCGCCAAGGTGATCCGCGCCGACCCGCAGGGCGGCCGGCGGCGGCACAGCTCCGAGACCTTCTCGTCCACGCCGAGCGCGGCCCGCGGAGCGGCGGGCGGGCTCGGGGCACCCTTCCCCTGCGGCGGCGCGGGGGGCGCCGAGGAGGTGAAACGGCACAGCTCGGCCTCCTTCGAGAACGTGTGGCTGCGGCCCGGCGCGGGGGAGGCGGCCGCCCGCCGGGACCCGGGGGTCGCGCCCGCCCTGGAGAACGGGCTCAACTACATCGACCTGGACTTGGTGAGGGACTGCGGCCACCGCCGCCACCACCACCCACACGCCTCCGCCGAGGCGAAGCAGCCGCTGCCGCCGAAGCCCCCGGGCCAGCAGCGCGGGAGTGGCCACTGTGGCGAGGATCTGAGCGCGTACGCCAGCATCAGCTTCCAGAAGCGGGAGGAGATGTAGGAGCCGGGCGCCCGCCGGGGAAGGTGAGCCGGGACGGGGCGGGACGGGGCGCGGCTCCGCTCGGGGAGTGGAACGAGCGCGGGGAGGGGGCTGAGGGCTGCTCGTGGCGGTGCCTGGGGCCGGGCTGCACCGTCCCCGGGGCAGCCAGGGTTGGATTGGTTTCACTGCAGCATGAGGCAGAAGCGTCCAGGAGTGCAGCATCCCTGCGGGCGTCCCGCTGCTGGCCCGCACCTGCAAGGCTGGGTGGGGAGTGCTTCCAAAGCCGCTTTGGACGCTCCTCTGCAGCCGGGGATACATTACTGTGCTTACCGTGTTGCTACGTTGTTTCACTTTTCGGAATTAGCAGTGCTTCAAAAGTGTGTGGGAGAGGGGTGTGAAAACGAGTTACTTCTCGTATTGGGCTGGAAGCGGGAAACTCCCAGTGAAATCCTGGTTTGGTCAGTGATTGTGGCCAAGAGCGGAGCAGTGAACCCTGCTAACACTTGCATGGCTAAGGGCATCTACCTCACAGGTCTGTGACCAGTGTTAATTATTTAGTTTTGTTGGAAGGAGCTGTGAGTTTCAAAAGAGACTTCAAAGCTTTTAGAGCTTTGTATCTATCACTTGTGTTTCGGTTGATGTCTGTGTGGCCTCACCTGCCACAGTGTTAAGAAACAGCACAAGAACCTATCAAAACCTATGAACTGTGGTTTTGCCATTGACTGATGTGTTCTGCTTCTTCCTGAAGCTTTTAATTTTTAATTCGGGAAAAACTTCTGCCAGGCTGTTGCACGTTGATTACAGACATGTAAGATGAGTAGGAGCCTTGTTGGAAGCAGAGTGATGTTTCTGTTGAGTGGGAACTTCCTGCAGCACAGAACAATGTATCTTGTGAGAGCTCATAAAATACAGCACACCTATGTCCTTTCACGAAAGGTGAAGAGTGCTTTGTTTTGGTGCAGGAAAGTACTGGCAGATAGTTATCTGTAAATTTTGTCACTCAATTTTAACAGTTTCCTACATACCTGAGCAGCAGCAATCATAGTAGTTAAAGCAGTTATATGAATTATGCAATTACATTAGGGGGTGAATCTCACCCCACTGTTTGCATCATCTCAGTATTTGTGTCACCTGTTGGTTGTGCTGAAGGGAACATTGAGGGCTGGTGTTGGTGTGATGCCTGGGATCATATGTTTTTAATTTTAAATGGTTTGCATCCTTATAACCTTATAACAAAAGGAGAACAGTCTCTTCACATTTGCTGCTTGGCATTGCTGCTGTTGCCCATTAGAGCAAAGCAATAATAAGTCATTGTCTTATATGACCTATGACTAGGTTAATATGAAAGTTCTAGGTAGGACTTAGGATCAGTGCAAATATTGCCAGTCTGGGTCAAGTGGTAACTAGTAGGAAATGGTCATTTTTGTGGCTGACAGGACTGTGCTGAGTATCACCATACAGTATTTGCGACTAAATGTACACAAATTTACACAACCACACCTTTTCTCAGTTCTGGCATGTGCTTGCAAGAGCCCTGTTTTTGCAGATGGCTCTTGTTACCCCGGGAATCCATATCTGCTTAGGACAGCATTGCTGTTGTGAATTCTTCAGGAAGGAACTTTTACCAGAGGATGCAACATGTTCTGCAGTTAAATCACTTTGCTGGGAACATCACTGTTCCTTCCCACCTGTCCAGTGCTGAGCCTGGAAAGTAAGTGTGAGAGAAGATCCTTGGTCAGTGTGTGGGTAAATAAAGAAGATATAAAGGGTGTGAGAAGGCAGGTCTGGCAGGGAGCAGTGTCATAACTGCTTACACAGTTTTTTCCCCAAATGCACTGCTTTCCTTTTGCTGTGGACAACTTGTTTAATTGAACTATGTGCCATCTTTAACATAAAAGCTGTGGCAGTGCTCTCCATGGTGGTGTTAGGTAGATACCTGCTGTGATTATGCGGTTCAGTGAAAGATAGGATGTGGAAGACCTGATATAAGAACTGGCTGAAAAATACTATGGAGATGCTTTTAAGGGCAGCATTGTATAAAATAGAGTATAATAGAGTAATTGTTATTTGAAGTTGGTTCTTACTTCCCAGAATTTGGATTGGATTGAGGAGGAACAGCTTCTTCTGGGAGGCAAGGGAGGAATCAGGTTGTAATTATATGGGGAGTTTGAGCCATGGCTCTTCCTTCTCCCTTCCCACTGTAAAGCTTTGTTGGTTGCTTGTAGCCTTCTCACACATTAACTGTTGGGACTCTTGTTTCCCAGGCTGGCTTTCTTGCTATCAACTGAAATTTCTCTTACAAAATTAGCCTGACTAGCTCATCTCTTGAGTGTGCTAAGGAAAGAAACCCAACAATATTTTGTTCATACTAAACCATTTTGATAGTTATTTTTTGACTTTTGCTTGTACCTTTTTTGCTTTGGAGGTAAAACCTGGGCTTGGCAGGAGACTTGTTCTGTGTAGGTTGTACCTTATGCCATTCCTAAGAAAACCTGCCTGGAGCTGAATGATTTATGGGACTGCTTGCCCATGCCTGAAAAAGTTCTTGAGCACCTTCAGCTGAACCATTCACCTGAAAACTCCACAGCTCCCCAGAGCTTTGCCTGCCTTTCCCAGCGAGCAGCAGAGCAGGCTGTGCCTCCTTGGCCAGCTTCTCCTGTGCTCCTTGTGGCAGCTGAGGCTGTTCAGGCTGTAGCTGAGAGCAGGGAGGTTGTGGTTTCTCCTGTTGGTGTCTGAACAAGTGAAAGGTGAAGGAAAAGCTTCTTGGGGTGTTTGCAGGTACAGCAGAGAGGAGAAAACTCTGGAGCTGGGAAGGGAGAGGTGAAGCTGCAGGTTTCAGAACAAGGGCTGGGGAAGGCTGCACTAAGTACTCTTACTTAGTTACTTTTACTGTTCTTTACTTTCCCTCTCTTTTGTGGGTTATTATTTACACTTTAAATCTCAGAATTGGCAAAGGGACTGTACATGGTTTTGGGGCTTTTTTTCTTCATAGAGCAATCTTCCACCCAACCCAAAGGCCAAAACTGTCTGGACAGTGCTTGTTTTATCCATTCTGGAATTTTCTGTTGTTGCCATCTACAAGACAGTGACCCCAAATGTTGGCTGTTCATCTCCTAACAGTAAAATGATTGTTGCTGCTTTGATGCAAACTACCTGACTCCTGTCCTTTTCCCTGCTCCCCTGCCCTTCTCTGCCAGCTGCCTCCAAGTTGTTCAGGCATTAGATTCTGAAGTATTTTTAATCTATTTCAAATGTAATTATTACTCCTAACATTAAGGATCCTGGCTGAAATAATCATGTTGTTTCCCAAATTTCATTGAAAAACATTTCTCTCTCACCCACAGAATTCCTTTGCACTCTCCAATCCCATTGCCTTCCCTGTCATATATTCTTGGCTGTTTCCAAACAGCTGGCCCTGCCCTAAGCTCTCTTTGTTTTCCTGTTAGAAGTGCTGTAGTTTCAGTGCAGTTCTGTATGCTCTCCTGCCCAAACCTTTACCTCTGCTTTAGAGAAGTGGGTACTGCTCTGTGTGTCTAGCCTAGCTGGTGACTCTTGCATCCTCTGATGAGTGGCCTTTTATGCTGTAGCTGGAAGGCTTTGTTGCTGCAATTGCCAAGTTGTGCTGGGAAACACCAGCTCATGACAGTGTGTGTCTAGCCTAGCTGGTGACTCTTGGATCCTCTGATGAGTGGCCTTTTATGCTGTGCTGGAAGGCTTCGTTGCTGCAATTGCCAAGTTGTGCTGGGAAACACCAGCTCATGACATGGAAAAAAATTGAGGGGAGAGAGCAGTGTAGCCCTAAGGCATTTTCTTCCTGCTTAGAGTTTTGCATGCACAGATGCGGTGGGCTGGTCCTGGTAGACACCAAATGTCCACCAGAGCCACTCTATCACTCTCTTCCTCAGCTAGACAGGGGAGAAAAAGATACAACAAAAGGCTCATGGGTTGAGATAAGGGCAGGGAGAGATCACTCATCAGTTACTGTGGTGGGCAAAACAGAGAGATAAGGGATACAGGAGAAGGATCAGCTTAACAGGGAGACAACCCGGCAGTAGGACACTGGGGAAAGAGTCCAGCCCCTTGAGGGAGGGTCCAGGGTATATATTTGGGCTAGGGTAGGAGGGATTACAAATTAGTTTCATTACCAATCAAATCAAAATAGGATAATAGGAAATAAAAACTAAATCTCAAAACACTTGTCGCCTACCCCCCCTTCTTCCTGGGCTTAGCTTTACTCTCCCTTTCTCTACCTCTTCTCCACAGCAGCACCAGGGGTGTGAGAATGGGGATTTTTGCCAGTTCACTGCATGTTGTCTCTGCTTCTCTGCAGAGTAGTTTCCTCTATCCACAGTGGTCTCAGATATCCTCACTCCTCTCTCTGGCTGCAGCTGTGCAGGTTTTTTTAGCCAGTTCACTGCATGTTGTCTCTGCTGCTCTGCAGAGTATCTGCAGAGTATCAGATATCCTCACTCCTCTCTCTGGCTGCAGCTGTGCAGGTTTTTTTCTTGTTCCTAAAACATAATCCCAGAGGTACTGCCACTGTCAGTGGCACTGCTTGGCCTTGGCCAGCAGCAGGTGCATCTTGGAGCTTACTGGAATGGCTCTGTCACACATGGGGGCAGCTTCCAGCAGCTTCTTGGAGGAACCACCCCTGTAGCCCCCCACTATCAAAACCCTGCACACAAACCCAACAGGTGAGCAGATGTTGTGGATATGCTGTGGATCCTGCTTTTGGGGCTGCTGTGAGAAGGCTCCTCAAATGAGCAGGGGTGTTGAAGATCAACTACTGATAACTTGGCTTCTGAGTATATAGTCAAAAATATTCCAAAAAGGAAACCATTAGATGTTGGCTCTGGAGAAACAGGAAATGCAGTAGCAGGACAGCAGAATGAATCCAGGTATCTTGCTTTGATCTCCAAAGCTTCAAAGCTTCATTTCCATTTTGTTGATGACTCTGAGAACTCTTGAATGTAAGTGCTAATAACATGGAATAGAATATGTGTAGTGTAAGCAAGTGGTAACTTGGCTCACTCTAGCTTTGATGATGACTGTTTCACCCACTGCTTGGGTGGTTTGGGGTTTTTTGGTGATGTAAGAAAATGGAAAACAGTACAATGGGAATAAAACAAAAGGGCATCTGTAGGGTTGTTAGACCTTTTGCCTGTATGCAGTTAAAGCAAAACACTTCTAAGGGTAGAACTAAACTTTTGTGTGGTTCTCATGAAAATACACGTGATGGTAAACAGAAAATTACTCATGTCATTCTTGTACTATATACCTGGGTTTTATTTTTTTGGGGAGGGGACACTGCTTGCTTTTTAAATTTATTTCCTTCATAGTTTTTAATCGTTGTGGTCTTTTTCTCAAATTAAAAACTTAATGTGGAACAACAGCAATTAATAAAATCATAGGATATCCTGAGTTGGAAGAGACCCAGAAGGGTGCCAAAACAAGACTTGTACAGTTAAATTCAGTTTCTGTGAATGTGTTGTTTCCCAAACTGAAGAATAGAAGTTTCTGTAGTTTTGGGTCAGCACCAAGGTAAATACCAGCATGTTATGAAAGTTTTTCGTGCTTTGTGGGTATTACTGTAGACAAAACAGTGCATTTCTTACTGTATGCACACACCAGTTTTTCCCCACACCTAATTATTTGCCAAAATTGAGCCTGTGTCTCCACATACTTGCATATTTGCAGTTCTCCTGTTTAACAAGACCACAAGCTTATAATTAATGGGTTTAGGTGTTTCTCTTTTGTTTTTCTGGCTTAAAAACTGAAACAGAATGATTTATAAACAAATTCATATGATTATGAGGTACTACCTGGACATCTTTAGCACATGCTTTTCACATTTAGTTAAAGTTTAAACTGGTTTTTGAATGTGGTTTAAATTTGAAAATGAAACAGGACATTGCAGGGTGAGGATGATGCTGATTTTTAATAGCAACTATAGGGAGATCATAAATCTCCTTAGATAACACTTGTAAATAGAGAATTACAGCTCGTTAATAAAATAGAGCAAGCAGCTGTGGAATGAGAATGTAATTTGACCAATATCTTCAGTATGGTGCATTGTTTCAGAACTACTTTATGATTACTAAAATTTAATAACTAATATTCATTAGGACTGTACAATTGTCATGACTTCCTAAATACATGAATGAAAGTGCTGAAAGTAAATGTACTTGAATATTCTTTTGAACAAGCAAGTGTATAATAGCTTGTTTGTAAGGAAAGTGGTTTTTTTTCCTGTTTCTTGAAGCTCTGAAAGTTAATCTGTTCAGTACTGATTATTACATGAGTAAAGTCACATAAGCTTTAAAAATAAATTTGGCGTCCAGTGATATGGAAGAAAAATAGATATTATTTTCCAAAACTAATTTGACTTTAGGTTTGACTTCTGTGCCAAGTCTCAATGAAAACTAATTATTGTGTTTGATTGACAGTTATGAAATACTCTTAAGAGATGAGAGGAGAAAGGATGGGAAAGCTGCTCATGGGACCTGTGCTGTGACCAGGAGAGGCTGCGGGTTGCTGGCATGAGATAATGGGGAACTTGAGGTGAAGGCTAGGGAGCACTTGTAGAAACTGGTGTGAGAAGGAGGTGGAAATGAGAGAGAAATTACTTGGGGGACACAGAAACTATGGCAGCATGATGTCAATAGGGAATTGCAAGGTGTTTGTGATCTGAGGGGAGCTGGGATGGTGATATTTGAAATTTTGAGGGTGAGTATGCAGAAATCTGGAGAGCCTGGATATACACAAAGAGTTTGTTTTAGTGGTGCTTGTTTTGCATGGTACTGCAGTTTTCTGAAGGTGTTTTTCCTTCTGTATTTTTTTTAATCCTTATTACAGGGATGAACACTCTGCTTAGGAAGCACATGTAGTCCTTATTTGTTATTGGATTTTTTATTTTTTTAATATTTGTATATTCTGCTGACCTTAGCAGGATGATTTGCTTAGTAAGGCAAGCACAATTTACCTCCAGCTCTCCTTTCCTGAATTCTTTGTCTTGTAGTGTTCCTGTCACAACCACAGCAGTAAACCACAGATACAAATCTGAATTAAGTACAAGATAAATAAGAATTAGTGAATTTTAATGTTAAAACTCCTTGATTTTACAAAATACATACAGTAGGAGGAGGACTATATTCACACACTTTTTTAAGCTGCAGCATTTTCTTGTTTACACTTTGCTACTAGGACAGTTGTAAATTTGATTGGGGTTCATTAGTTTAATAATTTGTCTTATGGATTAGTAAGTATAGATTCTCTTACTTTTTAAAATTTAAATGATACATTGTAAGAGAAAACTTCAAATGACAAAGCTATTGTGGCTTGTTACAGCAGGTGTGGTTTTCATTCTGTGGTAAGAGCTGCAACACAAGTATATTAATACTGACAAATGTGTCTGAATTCCCAACTTGTCAGAATGGTAAAAGCTGGCTTTTGGTCATCTGTATGTGATCTGATGTGTTACAGTACCTGTTCATAAAAGTGAGTAGCATTATTCTATTTTTACATAATTCTAGGGCTTTGATAAGTGGTGATTATTATTTTGACTACATGAAATAGACTTAGTGAAGGAGAGACATTGGTAACTTAAAAAAAAATTCACAAGTTTAACAGCTTTACTCTCTGCTTACAGAAATGATGTGAAATTTAACAAAAGCCAAGGTGTGAACAGATAAAGGAGATTTAAATAAGCCTGGCACTCTTAACTAACTAAAGGATGTCTTGATATATGTCTCTCTGATCATGCTTGACATATCTAGGTCATGTTCTCTGAAGACTATTATTACAGATTTAACCTTGGGTAATTGTGAAGTGTATTTTCTTCAGAGTAATTTTTGATCAGGTAGATGAGACAGTGGAAGTTTGTGTGTGTTCAAGTGCTTGTAATAATTTGGGATTCTAGTTGGACGACCTGGTTTCAGCCACCTGAACTGGAAGGTGAAATGTACTGTTCCGTGGTTTATCACAGAAGATTTGCTTGTATACATTTTGTCAGATGTTGTAAAATTCTATTTTTTTTGGAAGCTGGGAATGTGGAAGAAATGACCTGTTAAATTTTCAAATAAGATATGCTTCAGGAGGACGTTGTGCCACTTTCCAACTAGTAGAGCTGTTGAAGTGTACTTGCACATTTGAACTCTCTGATGATATGTGTTATATAAGGGAGGAATGTAGAGTGTGGGAACATCTACAGCTTTGATTGACTGTTTCTTCTTCTTCTGCCTCAGCCCATCCCCTCTAGCCTGTGTAGGATTTGGACATTTTTAATCACTAGGGCACCTAAGGATTGCTCATGCTTTTTTTGAAATGTAGAATCTGTGTGAACAGAAGAAATGGGAATTAACTAGCAGCCTTGGTTCCTGTCTAGTTTCAGCGGTCTGGCTTTCAGTGTGGTCCACAAATATTTGTTAAGACATAACTATAGGGTAGGAACTCCATAAGCTGGATTTGCCAGTCAATAAAATACTTAACTAGTTTGTGCACAGGAGCCTTCCTTCAGTGGCACAGATCCCTGAAGAAATAAAGAGCTTGAAGCTGGAGTGGAGGAGACTAACCCAGTCTAATTGTATGGGATCCTTCTGCTGTCATTTCACTGAAATGTGGGATTAAAACCAAACCAAAACAAGCCCTCCCATCATCCTCCTCACCAGATCCTGCATGTCTGTACATCACCAGTAACACTCATGTAAATGCTGTGCTGAGAGTTGTGTGTCTTTACTGAGAGAGTAAAAGAACCTCAAGAACTGTACATGGGAGGTAGTTTGTTTCTCCTCTTACAGCATGTCTCATGTGGGGTCTTCTGTTTATCAGTTTGTAAGTGACTGCAAAGGAATGGAAGGGAGGTGGAGAGCTTGAAACACCATGGCTGGAGCTGTGACTTGTTTCAGGTCTGACCTGAGCTTCCCGTGCCCTGTGCTGTGTGACACAAAGACACGTCAAGTGACAGCTGATGTGTGCCAGTGAGGGAATCTTCTAGATTAAAACACTGGATGGTAATTAATCTTCAACCACCTGGTCTTCATTTTGAAGAGAAGATTGCTGTGTTAGAAATGAGAATTTTAACCCCTAGAGAGCAGGAAATGAGTGGCAGGGGGGACGTTTTGGCTTTAGAGACAGACTCTGAAGCCTCCTGTATGTGCTGCAGGGAAGTGCTGGTGTCCAAGTAAGTGATGCTTGGGCACTTTGCTGAAATACTTTGGAAATATAGAGGTATATTTCCTGCTAGAAATATAGCAGGAAATATACCTGCTACAGCAAGGAGACAATGGTCTTCCAGTAATTCTCAGTTTGGTTTGAGGGTTCCTGTTCAAGTGATTGACAGGGTGTTTGGGAGTCACTCTCTGTGATGCCAGAGCCTTCACATAGATATTAACATAGGAGAAATATAGAAGCTCTTCTCTTTCCTGGAGAAGGCACAGATGTAACAGAATGTCCTTTGCTGTCCCTGCTGTTTCACAGGGCTGGTAAATCTGCAGCCTTCCCTGCACGGTACAATGGGCTTTTTCATGGTACTTGCTCTCTGTGGTGATACCCAGAGAAATAAAGGTTGGGTACTTTGCTGAACTGATGGTGGCTGTTCCATTTCTGACTCACAGGCACTGTAGGTAAGTGATGGTGACGTTGGCTGAGTGGTCTCTGAAAAATTGGATTAATTTTCATTTCCTCAGGAGAGTTTGTAATTAGTGATTCCTCTCCTGCAATTCCTGATCACAATTTATGAATTACTTGTTACTTCAAAATAGCAAATGGGGTATTTATGGAACAGAATGTTATATAATAATGAGGATATAAACTAACAAGCTGTTTACTTAGTTGAAGCTAAGACAATGTTATCTTACTTTTTTCCCTATTTTGGAATTTATCCACAAAGATTTTCCTTTCAGAGTGCACTTTTATTTCCTGGAAATGACCAACAGCAGGTACTTCAGCCTGAAAGTGCAGTCCTTGAAAGACGTAGGGCAGCTCAGCTTGCCACAGGATTCAAAATTACTCTTAGATGTCAGTAAGGTAATGCATTCCTTGTTTTGATGGGAATGAAGACCTGTACTATGGCTACATGAAGGGAAAAATGAGCAATACTTGGCTTTTTGTAGTGATGGTAAATTCAAATTGAACCATTTTTATTTGGGGAAAGTGACTAATTGAAATCTTTAGGAGGACAAAAATATATTTTAGGTGGAAACAGCATTGTTAAAATTGAAAAAATTGCCTCTCTTTAACTTGTTATGTTTGCCCTGTTTCTCTTTCTGACTTCTTTGCTTGCAAAGCATGGGCACACTGCACCATCCCTTCATGCTTTGCTATGTTACAGTATTTTTAGCATTTGGTCCACTTTTCTGTGTTGCAGATCACAGTTGATTTTTTTCCTTAATAGTGTCAACTAAACAACAAAATTTTTTAAAAATTGTTTCTCTTTAAAATAAAGGGAAATTCAGGAATACTAAATAATTAATTGCTTGATCGCAGATAAAAATGGAATGCAGGTAAACCTTAGTTTAGGTGTACTTGAAAACTATTGCAAACAAAGGAAACTTTTATCTCCTGTGTGTGATTCAGGAATCCCAAAAAGCAGGCTGGCTGGCACATCTGGGCGGGGTCCTGCAGGAGCTTTGGGCAGATGTACCCAGCTTGCCTTCCTGCAAAGGAGGGGGTCTCACCTGGGCTGCCTTCACTCCCCTCTGCCTGCTCCACTGTTTCTGTGGGCTGGTTCCCATGAAATGGTAACTGTAGTTAGGTTAGCTTGTTCTGTTGTAATTGTTTATATTTCCCCATTTTACACATAATGGCATTCAGATTTCTGAGGAACAGCAAAATAAAATGTATGAAGAGGAATTGGATTTGTTTAGGAAGCTGTATGTTGAAAACTGTAAACATTTTTTCTTGTTGAAAGTTAATATTTGTTCTAGTGTCAGTATTTTGAAAATAATCTTGTATTT
Organism: Passer montanus; assembly: GCF_014805655.1. Lineage (NCBI taxonomy): Eukaryota > Metazoa > Chordata > Aves > Passeriformes > Passeridae > Passer > Passer montanus. Next base: position 4,143,526 of record NW_024369707.1, read on the forward strand.
TGTTGCCTTTTTATCATCATTTTGTGAACATGATGCATAATGTTCTTGAATACCTTGGATATCTTAATATGGGTGGTTAGCCATGTGTAATTTACATCTATCTTACCAGTTTGAGGTCAAAACAGAGGCCGATGAAACTAAATAGAAGAGCAGTGATGGAAGCCAAACAGCTCCAGATGATCCCTTGTCCTTTTCCAGCTGCTGTGCACGCTCCCTCCTCTCACAGCTGCTTCTTGGGAGCAGAAGTTAAAGAACGTGCACTGTGCATGAACATTGTACTTTAAACATGTAAATGGTGCACTTTACTCTTCAATGGATTAACACAGCTGATCAATTCATATGCAAGGCAGTCTTGAATCCTTTATCAATTAAGAAACAAAATTCTCAAATGTATTTAATTCTTTTCTGTATGAAACGTCTTTCTCTAGCAAGCTCTGCTAGAAGGGAAAAGCCCTGCTGAAGGTGTGCAGGCATGTAGCTAGGGCATGTTTTTTCAGGCCTTTGAACTAGGTTAGGAATGTGTCTCAAGATGGAAGAATGAATAGTTACTTGGTGCTTTTAGCCTCCGGGCTTGAAACTCGCGAGAGGAATGTTATTGTGTCTTCAAAGCCTGTTTCACACAAGCCTTTGTTGAGCAGGAACTTGGAGAGTCTTTGTATTATCATGCACACAACAAAAAGAGCCAGCCACCCAATTTGATCTAATTGGGCGGCAGCGGTGAGATGTTTCTTCAGTAGGAAGGCTCTGGAAAATGGGGTACATATTTTTAATTAGGAAATACCCTTTAGAGTGAAGGGATTGCCTACACAGACGTTTACCAGCTTGCTAAAACTCTCTAATTATACTGATGCAATTCCCCATATGCACATCCCCTCTTTTTCACCTCTTCCCTATGTAGTGCTTTCCCTGGAAGAAAGCAAATATTTACATTTCTTTTAAATTCTGTTTTGACCCTGAGGTGGTGGTAGCACATCCCTGGAGAAGGCAAGCTGAGGTTGAGAAAGTGGGGTGGTTCAGGTTGAAGTAATTTTTGTCTTGTTTTCTCAAAAATAAATCTGTATTCAGGACTAAATATGCTGTAATATATTAATATTACCTAAATTAAAACAGAACTTTCACTCAGTGTAACTACCAAATGTTTAGAGGAAATAAACCCATTGCTCTAGTGAACATGAGTGGGGTTTGAAGTGCTAAAACCTCATTTCTGAGAACAGCAGCTGCTTCAGTAGACACCCAGAGAAATTGATTTTCATTTCAGTGTGAGTAGCCTAATGTTTATTCAAAACTGAATGGGATCAACAGAAAAAATGGGAAAACAGCTTTATTTTATTAAGTTTTTTTAGTAAAAGAACCCAAAGAACTCTACAAAATCAGAAATTTTGAATTCCACAGCTGCCAGGTTCACTCAATTTCACCTACTAAAGAGATGAGGCATAAAAATAAGAAAATAATTGTCTTTAAATGCAACATTTGTTAAGCAACTTCATTAGGTGTTGAGGGATTTTGTTAGTTTTCATCCTGTTTTTCATTCAAACAGAGGTTGAAGTGTCATCATATAAAATTCAACCAGCTACTAAATAGTGACCTGTGTTGGTCATTAATTTCATGTCAAGAATCTGCATAAATATACACTAATACTATTGTCTAACTAGGGACTATATTAAATGCTAAATTAAAAGGTTATATTGCAGATCATCATGATTTAGTGGTTATTGGTGTTTGAGAATGACCATTAAGGACATAAAAAAATAAGTTTCCTCATTTGCTAATCTAAATTTGATTATTTTAATCACTTTAATTTGAATTAATCCACCGTGAAGCTAAGTGTCAGTATGTACATGATAATTAAATGTATTTGAACTGATATAATCATGCAGAAATTATGGGTAGGCACAGAAAGGACATGGATACAGGATGTTGCCTGATGCAGAGGAGCAGGAGCATGAAATTCATGAAATGATGGGAAGCCGGGTGGGGGAGAGGTGAGGGCAAAACCACAAGTACAGAAAACTGATGGTTAAATGTATTGAAGGTAAGAGTGACAGGCATGTTGTGTAAATTGGCCAGCTCCTGGATCTTCTGGAAGAGAAATTTCACAAGGTTAGAGAAGGGAAGGTTGCGTAGGAAGGGGTACGGGGCTGAGTGAGCAGAAAGAGAAATTGGAATAATGCCGGGGAGCTCAGATTTCAGTTGATGTAATTGGACTTTAATGGCTTGAATGATTCATAATCTCTTAGTTTGATAGGCTGTTATAAAATTTTAAACATAGGTATGAATGAAGCCTTGTGCTGATAACATTGTGGGATTGCAGCAGTGGAAAGTGTTGATGTGCCAAGAATTGTTAGAGGAAAAAAATTCCTCTAACATACAACATGTTCATAAGTTTTGTGTAGGCATATTTTGGAGGAAGGTTTGAATGATCCTGCTGCATGAATGGGCTATGAATTATTTTTCACCTAGGTGTGGAAGGAGAGGAATCTGCAATTGATGTAAATTGCTGTACCTACTTGAGGTTGGTAGCACTGGGGCAGCATGCCTCAGTTGAGAATGTGTCCCTTTAACAGTTTTTCTTCCTTTTTCTGGAAGGTGTTACTACACTGTTCTGTTTGAATTAATAGTGAGTCCCTATTAATTTTAATTAGCTATAGTAATGAGTTAGCTCTAAAGGGCTACAAAATGATTTGTAATTCAATGTCTAGTTTATCTTCTACCCTGGTTATTTCATCTTTTGCAAAACTACTTCTCCTGAAGGTGGGTGAGATGTTTGATCTGTCTTGATTCAAGCTTGTTTACTTCTGTGTTTCTTAGAGCAGCTCATCAGCTTTTATTCCTTTATAAAATAACTCCTGTGATGTTAATCATAGATTTGGGTCACATTTCAGCATTTGCATTTGAGTTGAAAGAACAGGTAAAAGGAAAAGATTGTTAGCAGGATTGCTTTATACATAGAAAAAAAGAGGACTACAGAACATGTAATGGTAGCCTTTACAGGACTCCTGTTATTTGTAGGCCTTGCCAATCTGTTTGTGCTTTTAACTGATGAACTCTTGTAGTAGCATCTTACTGTTCTTTACTGTAACTTTTTGAAAGGTTTTGCTTTGGTTTAATGAAGTCAAGAGTGATATAAGTCACTGTCTGGAATCTTTTTCCCCTGGCTTTATCTGCATATCCATGGCTGATACTTGCAGGTTTTACCATTGTTGTGACTTTCTCTGTTCTGTTTCCTTAGGCTCACTTCATGCAGGTGCATCTGACAGAATTAAGGCCAGGGAGAGCTGCACTAAGTGCAGGCAATCACTGCACTTCAGAAGCAGAATGCAGGGCACAGGTTTACCAACAGCTTAAAGAAATGGGAGGCCATGCTGTTGTTTTTTAACATGTATTGCTGTTGTTTTTTTAACATGTATTCCTGTGGAGAGTTTTTTGGCATCACCTGGGAATGTATTTAGGAGGAAATCCATAACCATTTCTCTAGACATCAGCTAGCTCCTAGTTTGGTTAAAACCAGCTGTGAAACCCCATCTGCTATATTCTTTCAGACAGCAGATCTTCAAGTAGAATACCTGATGTGATTAGTGCCTTACACTGCCCTTGAAACCACACTTGTCTTGGCATACACTGCTGCTGCTTCTGCCTCTGCTGAAGCTGTCTGAGATTGTCTGCAGGGTTGCTGTGAAACTGTGCCATTAGTGAGTTGTGATCCTGACCAGCTGCAGCAGCAGTCCCTCAGCCCAGGGAGTCTTTGCAGGTGTGCTGGGTGAGAATCTGAGAGGGTTTATCAAAGTAGGTTTGCTTCTTCACTCACCCTGGAGGTGCTACTTTGAGGTAGGAATGCAGTATAAATGTATTTATGCTGTTAGAAAAACCCCCACTTCTCAATTATGGCTTGTTTTGGTTTAGGTGGTCTGTGTCTGAGAGAAGACATCTTTTACTGCCAAACTTGCTGCTTTAGTATTCATGTGAGTTTAGCTGTCTGTGTCAGTCGTCTTCTCAACCAAATATTTTGTGCCAAAACTCAAATCCACACTGACAAATTAGCCTTTCTAGTTTAGATAAGGTCATATATATGTGGAAAATATTTTCAGGTGCAAATGAAAAAAATATATGTAATAGCTTCAGACAGCTGTCTTACAGACCTTCTGGTATAGTTACTCAAGATGTCATATGAGAAACAGGCAGGGTTCCCACCTTTCTGCCCCCAATTCTCCATCAAATTTAGTGATTATAGAAGGATTCAATAAGAAACTGACTCCAGTATTCAGTAAGTAACTGGCTGTGATAGAAGGAAACATCAGTTTCCCTAAAACATTTCCTACTGGTCTCACAGCAATTCAGATGAGTCTGTGGAAGAAAGCTTTTGTTCTTTTATTTAAAAATCTCTTGCATGTTTGTTCCCAGTGCTGTATTACAAAACTGGATGTCTGTTGTCTGGCACATGTGGGATTGTACAAACAAAACTTGCCTTTAACTATTTGTTGAACTTCTGACATTATGATCTACATTAAGAAGAACCTCTTAAAGACAACTCTGCCTTTCTGCTGCTCTATGAAATGTTTCCAGATGTATTTGGGTACAGTTAGAACATTAAAGTATTCCAAGAGCTATTACAGTTATCTGTAGCCTGGCTTTGGTTTCCCTTTACTTTAGTTTTTTAACATATTCTGCTTTAAGCCTTATTTATTAATAAGTGTTACTGCATTCTGCTTATTTTTTTAAACTACTGTGTCATTTATTTGGCAGGAGAGGAGGAAGGTTAAAGTTCTTCTTACCTCCTCCCCTTCTCTCCAGTGAAATTTTTGATTGTTCTGTTTAATGAGTCATTTTCTCTACAGCTGAAGTTAATTTAGTGGCTAATCCAAGCAGTGAGTATTTTCTGAGTGAGGAAGTGAGAGAATGTTAATTCTTTCCTTCTTTTCAAATACAAAGGTGTATCTTGGGTGTTTAAAAAAAAACATGGAAGAGAACAGTGCTTGTTGGAGGTATTTTATCATTTAACAATAGGTAACAAAACATCCATTGACTTCACTGAAGTCGCTACTACAGGGGCTGTAGGCAGGGTTTGCAGTGCTGTAGAGCTGCTGTATGTGCAGAACTGCTCTTTTTCAAGGGTTCTTTATCAGTATGTAAAAGCTGATAGTGAATGCTATTGAACTCTTAGTTGCTCTAATTCTTTTTTTCCTGCCAAAGTGTATGTGTGCATTAGAGGGAGTTGTGTGCTCTGGGCTGTTGAAGCCAAGCTGGTCAAGACATTGTTTTCCAGAGAAAAAGGATAATCAAAAATTTGAAACTAAAATCACTTGTGAAATATTTCTGACATGTATGTCATAGATTTGTAAAATCTGTTTCACATACTTGTGTTTGCTGAACATAGGGTGTTCTGATTTGGCTGAATAGTACCAAGTTACTGTGTGGCAATGTCCTCACACACAAGGCTTTGATTAAAGATGAAAAAAACACTAAAGGCTGGCCTACATACAAACTTACACAGAGAAACAAAAAGTGTGAGTTAAGGAAGATAGCATTTTTATACAAGTGTTACAGTGCCATGCATAGCAGTGGCTCATCTGGGCAAATGAGAGCAACGGCATAGAGTGAAAGATTCATTTAGACCTTTGGGGGAGACACAGAGACATTTCATACCAGATCAGGGTTATTTGAGGTTTTTTTTTTTTTTACAGCTGGGTATAATTTTAACCAGGGTAAGTTCAGTGACTTTGTTTGCTCATGTGGACCACAGGTATGCATGGCTATTCAAGGTTCAGTCATCAGCTCGACTTCCAATTGACTACAGCAGATTTCCCCCCTTGCCCTGAGCCCCTCATGCCTTTGGTTGCAGTGTGTGACAGTGTATTCCTGTGTTCAGTCTGGACGCTGAGCTGAAGTTGCTGTCTGATTTGGGCCTCCTCTTCCCAGGAAAAAGGAGGGGGGTTACTGGGGCAGGTGTGGTTACAGCCGTGTCTCTGAACAGCCTCTGCACAAGGGAGAGTTTGTGCTCTGTCAGTTCAGAGCATGAATGGGACTTGTACATGAGGAGCTGCACGAGGGGAGCTTCGGGCATGCTTTCACTGCTACTTTTTGCTGTCATTTTGAAGAAGGATTCTTACCCTGGCTCCCATGCTGACATCTCCTTTGCCTCAGTATACGCATTCCTGTAGCTGAGTCAGGCAGCTACCTCAGGGACCTAATCCAGGCTAAAAGTAACCTGGCTTAGGGAGGGCAGAAATCAGAATTCAGATTAATTTCATTGTATTGCTACAGAGCCTGGTGCCAGGGCAAAGGAGGGGATGCTGTGTGTGGTGGGAACATTTACAGCAACAACAAGACAGGCTTGTACAGGCTTCAGGTAGACATAAAACAGTGATCATCATCTCCTTGCAATATTTTCATTCATTTTCCAAAGCACTTATTTCATTGGGCCAGGGCAGTAATGATGGTGTGAGGCAGAAGGGGCTTGTTTTTTTCCTGCATTAGGATCATAAAAACTTTCTAAGTCCTAATGACTGGAAGTGAGCCTTATGCACAAAGGTTCTTTTGTTTTGTTTTTGTATAAACCCATTTGACATTAAGCAGCCAAATCTCATCCTTTATGGTTGCTCTAATGCGTTTTTTAGAAGCTACTGCACTTCTTGTTTAGCTTTCAGCCCCAGCTCCAGAAGGCTGCATCTCCTTACATGGTCTTGTCTCTTACCTGCTAAGTCAGGGATACCAAACCAGCACGGAACACCTCTGGTTAGAAGCCTGAATTGCTTCTTAGGAGTGTTAATTACTACCATAATTTTTCTGTTCTTCAGCTATGGAGTTTTCTGTGTTTTTTAAAAGAAAATTTCCAGTTCTTAATAGAAATGTAAGAGATTGTGCTGAATTATGTAGTAAGGTGAGGGGATTGTTGTTGTTTTTGTTTGTTTACTCTTGAATAGCTTTCCTGAAAGGCTTTCTGTCTGCTCTCTCTTGTGCTTATAGAACCACACAAGCTCTTGCTGCTTAGGAAATGTGTCACTGTGAGCTCTCTGTAGCAGTTAAGCAAAGTGGCTGAGGCTTATGCGCTTATACTGTAAGCCTGTCAGAGTACCAACAGGTGAATGGATAGTTTACCTTCCCCACTATTAGATTTGGATGTGCAGGGCAGAGATCAGTAGTTTACTGAGCTGTTAGGTGCTAGAAGGGGAAGACTTTGTGCCACAAGGTATGTTCTAGGTTTTGTTACTCAGATCTGCAGCAAGTATTTTGATTTGAAATTTTTGCCATCTTACTGTGTATTTGAAAATTAGGAACAGATGCAGGCTTAATTTTTTTTTTTTTTTTTTGCAACAATGATTAAAGCTTAAGACATTCTTCCAAAGAAGGAGAAATAAAGATTTTTTTTTTTTCCCCCTCGTATTTTAGGACCAGAAAGATAAGGGAGAGGGAAAATAATGAACTTCAAAGAAAAACTTTCTGGATCTTTTAATGAAATGCCAAATTAAAACCAAAACCTAAAGAGCAAAATTATTTAATGAAATTTTTACTTAAAAAGAAGAAACCTAAAAACTCATGTGTGGAATACCTGATGGGTGACCTTTGCTGTGGGCTCAGTGGGCTGAGTTTGGAAGCAATAAACTTGTAATCTGAGGCCTCTGGCCATGAAGGAATTGACAGAAGCCACAGCACTGTAACCTGCTGCTCATCTTCTCACCATCCAAATGGTAATCCAGTGTGTCGTAATAGTGAGGATGTATTTCTAAAGCTTTTGATGAGCAGCAGGAATGAAAATATCCAAGCATCACTCCAAACACTCTCTCTTTTAATTCTGAGTGTCCTGCACTAGTCTGCTAAAGGTAAGAAGTCTCACCCTTTGGATGGAAGTTCAGATGTGAGCATTGGAAGGATGTAGAATAGTTGTGCAGTTGCGGCCATATGTTCTTTAATTAATGAGAAGTGGCCTGTCTGTAGCCTTTGGTGAGTTGTATATGAGTCTCACAACATGTTGAGAAACACTCTGATGTCAGTTCCCTCTGCCTTGATGTATCTACTGGTTTCTTTTTTCTTTCCCTGTAGGTGTGCTGGGGCAGGGATTGTCATTTTCCTGTGTTTGTGCAGCAGCCAGGCCTTGAGCTGTGGCTGGAGCTCCTGCATGCTGTCACAGTGCAAACAATGCCAATGATCATTATCACTGCTTAGCACTCCTTATCACTCGCTATTCCTGCACTTCTCTACAACACTGCCTGGGCCCTGGCTGAATATGTAACGTGCAGACATTCAAAGTTTTCATAAACCCCAAATCAATAATCCTCACCTTGTTCAAAAAACTTGAGTTGTTAAGCTTTCTTCCCTTCCTCCATCCTGGTAGCTGTTTCTGCCAAAACTTGTGGCAGAAACACAAGTGCAGCAGGATATTTTTCAAGCCTGTCTTACAAAGGTTGTAACCAGGAATTTGATGTGTACACCAGCTCACTTTCCTCTGTTTTTAACATTGAATCTTGTGTGTGATTGCCTTCATTGCTCTGTAATCTGTCTTGCTGTTTCTACTTGCTGATTGGTTTTTAAGAATAATGGCAATCTTAAAAGGCACATCTTGTATTATTTAATAAGAATTGGATCCTCTTTTAGCATCCAGTGATACTTGGTTACAAAACAAATGATAGGTGATCTGTCTTCTTCCCTGCCCCCAGTTGTTGGGCAGCTTGTGAGGAAGACTCTGTGTACCTGGGGTGAGCTGCACGTGCAGCAGAGGTGAGACCAACAGGGTCACTCCCTCTTAAACAGCTTGGAACTTTGGAGAGGAGAGAAACAGCTTCTAATTCTTTAATTTTATGACCACAGTCATCTGAATTTAAATCTTGTGTGATTTCAGGGGTGATGAAACCAGATAGCTTGGGAGGTTCCTCCTTTGGGGCACATGAGAGAAAGCACCAGCCAGACAACCGGTACAGACAAGCAGGAGGCATTGAAACACACAGCGTGATCACTCGAGCTGTGCAGGAGGCAGAGCTATATTTACCAGATACAAGTGCTAATAATGAGACTTCAAAGAGAGCACACCCTTTTATTCCACAGCTGTGCTCTGCCATGCAGAAGAGACAGGGTAGTTTTCCAGTGGAAGTTTGCCGCGTGTCTTTGCCTTGGGGAAGAAGTTCAGGGAGCGGAATTTGCACAGAATTTCAGAAAGGAATTGATCTACCAGTAAAAACATTAGCAATTGCCTAAGACATACTCCTAAAAGATTGACAGAATGGTGGAGTTTGGTCTTGCTAAAAATTCTTGAATGACCCTCTTTTTAAGTTTGCTCCTCTGTACTGTGTCCATGTCCTTGTAGGTAAGCATGACCAATTCAAAGAGGATGCAAGATAACAGAAAATCATTGTAAGATGCACTAACCTGTCATCATCATGTGCTTCATCTTCCTCAACTGGATATCTTATTAGATGAAGGCCCAATCCAGGGAACCTCAATAATAACTGGTCAAAGGGAATAGAGCACATATGAAAGTGAAAACGCATAAGCACTGCTAGTCAGCTGAAGGTAAATAAACCTTCCATTCTGATGTTTGGTCTGTGATTTGAAACTAGTCTGACTAGACACACGTTAAGGGGGAAGACAGTACAAGTAGATCACAAATATGTTGAATTAATTTGCACTCTGGAATCTGGGAGTTAGTGGGGTTCTTTTTTGGGGGCAGTGAGTTGTGACATTTTTTCAATAAGTATGATATGCTAATTGTCACTTGCAATGTATAAGCATCTTTGCAGATGAAAAATACAAAATTAATGTGACATTTATATTTGTTAAGAAGCAGTCTGTGTACACAAACCTGCAACAGAGTCCCAGATCTAGTAGGCTGGCAAAAAAAATTAACTTTCTATTGTAAAGTTTCTGTCTAGACAACAGAATCTGATAAAACTAATACTTAAAATTGGGGATTTTTTTTGTCTGAAATTATTTGATGTGCAAGAGAACAGAAGTCTTGATTTCTTTGACAAAAAGGGGAATGAAGCTTTGATAGTTAATTTAAATTAACTGTTGAGTTTAAATAAAGGTATTGTGCATTTCTTTTTTTCCTTTCACAGAGCAAACTGCAATCACATCCAAAAATGGAAATTATCAGGGTTTTTTAAACTTTAGATCTGATTCTTTTACCACATAAGTTTCTGTAGTACATTTTAGGGGACAGCCCTCAGCAATTGTGCACATGATAAGTGATGATTTCTGTGGTGGTTTAACAGTGATGAGGATGCAGCAGAGAGCCAAAATTATTATTTTCTTAAGATCTTTCGTTAGTCAGAAAAGTTCTTAAGGGATTTGTTTACAGTTGCTGGTTAATTTTCCTGTGCGATAAGCTGCTCCAACCTTCTAATTTGTGTAAGTTTTTGTAAAATTTCTGTTGGTGCTGTGGTGATTCAGCTTGCCCAAAACCAGAATGCTTTAGCAGCAGAATCTTGCTTCAGTCTTCAGTGTGCTTTTTAATTAGATTTTTTTTTCCTCCAACATTACTTGGATTTTACATTAACTCTTTAAAAAGTAGTCTTGAAGATTCTTCTTGACAGTCATTTTTCATTGTAAAGTAAAAGTGAAGACTGATAGCTGACAGATACAAAATGACATTAGGAAGCCTGATGTCTGTCTGTCATGCTAGAGTATCACCAGAGTTGGTGTTACAAGATCTAATTTCCTCCCCAGTAGTGTTCAAGTAGCTCCGTCCCTGGGTAGTCTACAATTCCATGGACAATCCATTGCAGGTTTTGTTTGCTGTCATCAGCTGTGGAGAGGTGTGATGTGTGGGTTTGGGTTTTTTTCCATTTTTGTTGTTTTGAACTCAATTTCTGTCCTGTTTAATAAATCTCCAGTATCTGGTAATTTTCCCACAATGATAAAACTAGCTCTGGTGGTCTTGATTGATCTCACTTGCCTTCCCTGTAGCTCCTAGACATCACTCAAACCAACAGCTCGATTTGTCACCTTGCACCAGCCCCAGAATAATTCCAGTTTTGATGAAAAATAGTAGTACTGTTACTTTTGGGTAGCTAGATGCTGTCTAAGTGCAGAGGAATTCCAGAAGACCATCACATAACTTCAGTGGGCAAGAATGTGGTGGACTAATGTCAGCATAGGTAAACATAAGTTTTTAAACAGATTTTTTTTCCAGTTAGGAAAAGATTATTCTAAACCCTGCGATGCTGAACTCAGAACTGATGGTTGCAACTTGAAAAAGAGGCTTTGTGGTTATTGACAGTTTTCCAGGACTATTGTCAGCAATGTGGAGTAGCAGCAGCCAAAAAAATTGAGAAAAACCTGGACTGTGTGTGCCTCTTGCATCATCAGGAAAAAGTACTGAGGACAAGAAAATACCTTTTGTTGGTATTTAAAACACTGGTGTGCTCACCACATTTTGAGGACGGGCTCTGGTTTTTGTGCTCACATCTAAAGGAGGTAGAGTTAGTGCCTTTAGCTTAGGGAAGGTAGAGAGAAGGCCAGCCCTCAGTCCAAGGGGCTGGTATTGCTGCATCGTGTGGAGTTGCATCATTTAAAAGGTTTAATTTGGAAGGTGGGCCACTGAGAGGGGCAGCGGGTTCAAGGTTTACAAAATCATGAGCTGGTGGAAGGGTGAACTCCAAGCTCTTGTTGACAAAAACCCTGCAGCACCAGGGCACTTGGTGAAACTGGTTGGGAATCAGTTTAAGACAGATGAAAGAAGAAAGTGTTTGTTTACATAGCAGGTACTGAATTTATGCAACTTGCAGCCAGAGGATGTTTTGAAAACAGGCTGAGTAGGCAGGTTCAAAACAGGGTTAGGAGAGTTCATGGTCAGCAGGGAGAGTCTGAGGGGAGTGGACCACAGGACATGGGCTATTGGTTCTCTCTAAATAGCACCTTTGCTGCCTTATTGGAGATGAATTCCGGACTAGATGAACCATCAGTCTGACCCAGCTGGGTGTTTCTTATATTCCTGGGCTCTCAGGCTTAGTGGGATCTTTTTGTCTTTCACTTAGAATTATGTTCTTGTTCATGGCAGGGTTAGATGGAAGGCATGAAGCCTCTCTTTTCTTTTTTTGTATGTTCAGTAAGCTGCACCTCCAAGGGAGACTCTTGGATATAATTGTTAAATTCATCAGTGCTGCAAGTCGATATGGCTATTACTTCTTAATAAACTGGAAAAAGTTTCCTTCTTTCTAGCCAGGAAAAAGTACTGGGAAGTCCATCTGGGAATGTGATTCATCAGGGTCACAGTCATAATTTTCCTTTCAGACTCCAAGGAGAGGTTTGGGATAGTACTCAGATACTAGTGATAAGATTTTATTTAGGTGTAGCTTTCAGTTGTAGTGGTGAGCAGCTACACTGGTGTTTATGCAACAAGACTCCAAACACATGTTTTATTACTTCATCAGTGGGACACACTCCCTGGTATTTGGTTATGTACCAGTGAGCTCTGAGAATTGGGAGTTATTCAGCTCCTGCCTCGTCTCACAGTTACCATTGCTCAGGTGCAAGAGTAAAACCCACAGCTAGAAGTTATTGAATCTGAAGGATGTGAGTAATTCTTTTGCTAGAGAGGAGGATCGAGTATTACAATATTTTCAAGTAATTTTTTTTTAATCCTCCTTAACAAAGTTAACTTCAGTGTAGCAGTGCCTTGTAGGGTGGTAACCATTGGTAACTGGAAGACAGTGAGCCTCGGCTTACTATCCATATTTTTAGATTTAATTGGGGTAGACTTAACATAAAAGAGGTTAATAAAGAGAATTTGGAGGTTTTTGCATAATGTTAAGACTGGAGAGACTGCAAAGCTGAAAAAGAATGAGGGCATTCCTTTCAAAGGTTGTGACATTTTGTTTTACTTTTACCGTCGGTGTCTTAAAACAGAGAAATAAACGTCCCATTTTTAATGTAATGTTCTACAATTATTTTTATCCTGGAGGAAAACTTAATTAATGGAAAGAGCTAGGTTATGTCTAAATCTGGACACTGTTGGGCTTTATCATAGCCTAATGTCAAGCTGCTGTAGAATCCATCACTATGAAGGCTGTCCTAGCAGGAGTTATTATTCATGTAGATATATACATCTGACTTTTCCTTGCTGGGGCACAGTTGTCTTGGAAGAAGACTGAGTATGAGCCCTTTGAGAGCTTGTTTTGCTTTCTTCCTCCTTTCTTCCTCATCCTGGCTTTCTCTTTCCACAATTGCAGTAAAATTTGATAGCTCAAAGTGTAAATTAATCCTAAACTATAGAAGTCCTCCCTTGAAAGAGACTGTAAATCTCAGCAATACACTTCATAGAATATAGAGAAGGAGCCTCTGTTTATGGAAAGAAGGGGACTTATTTATATTTTTTTATAAATACTGAACAGAAGTGTATAAAGTAAAGCTTCCTCAGAACCAGCCAACCAAAAACTTCCCCCCTTTATTTCTTTGACCAAGAGAATGCTTTCTCACTGTTAGGAAATATATCAAAAGTGTCAATATTTACTATTGCGTGAACAGTCTTAAATGTTTACTATGTGAAACAGGTCTGTACCTTTTTTTGTTCAGTTTTGAGAGTGCCTAGTGTTTCTACTCACTACACTGAAAATATTAAATGTTAACATTGTACTTATCAAAATAATCTTCTAATTTGCATTACATGAGTTTGGTGAAGTGATATAAAAGGCATTCTTGGTGGGTGGAAAAAAAGCACTAGAAGAATATGGAAAGAGTGGCTGTTTACATGATGAGCACTGACACTGCAGACCTGAGCTTAGAAGCATTAGGATTTTGGTTGGTTTGGTTCCAGTTGCATTGTGCAACAGGGAAAACAAATGGAGAAAACCTCCTTTGCTTTTTGTCCCTTTCGAGGTTGTACTGCCTGAGTGACTGTATATTCTGGTTTAGGGCAAATTTGGGAGGAGGCCTCCAAAGAGGTCCCTCTAGAAACAAATTCAAGTGGCCTCTCCTCCCTGGTTAGGAGACATAACTCTCCTTTGAGAAAAGTGGAAAAGACTGTTTATTTAACAAGCAAAGTACTCACAAACATGGAAAATGAATAACATTAAACAATGGAACCTCTTGCTGTTCTGAAGAGATGGCAAGTTCAGAAAGTCCTTTTCATTGGGATGTAGCTCAGCTCACTCAGTCTCTTATCAGTCTCTCCTGTGCTGGAAATGCTGCAGCCCAGGCCCTGATGGGCCACAGGTGTGAGCTCCTGGTGTTTTTTGCGTTTTCACTCCAGAGCAGGGCCAGTCAGCTCCAAGAAAAATAAAAGCCACAGTCTGGGTGACTTCTCTGCCTCAGCTAGCTAAAAATACTAACTAAAAGCAAAGGAGAGCTCTCTCCTGCTGTCTATCCGTGCTGCAGACAGCACAGTCTGTGAGAAAGATATGGGGAAGCAAGTGCAGGTTCTGGTAACAAACTGTGCACTTCTTCTCCCCCACTGTGTTCTTGGAACCACTCTTAAAGGTGCAAAACTTAATATCCAGCATGACCAGAGCAGACAGCTGGGGATACAAGCATCATAAAGTCACCCTAGGACACTGTAGAAATTGATCTTCACACTTTCTAACCATCTTAGTGCTCTAATGGTATGGGAGGAGGAGGAGGAGGATAGTGACTTCTTTTGCTTCCAGCTGAAGGAAGTGATAGATAAGGATGGCTGCATCAAATCTGTTTGGTTATGTCATGCAAAAGCCACAGTGTAAAAAGCTCCTTAGATTGCTTTGCTGATCCATTGGTAGCCCTCCACTCCTTGAGATATTAAATTGCAGCGACTTGGTCTGTGCAGGGGTGGGGTACTGGTGCCATCTGGCCAAACTCTGAGGGACACATGGAGCCACCTCTATAGCACAGGGAAGTGTGCAGGGGCCACCTGATGCACTGCTTTGTGTACAAGTACTCAGGGATGGACATCAACATCCCTTTTAATAAGTGTGTCAGAGTCTGCTGAGAGAGCGTTTAACAAATGGAGCATAAGAGGAGCTGCAGGATGCTGAGGTTCCCTCTGTGGCTGAGTAAAGCTGTGAGCTGCATACCAGCAGTGGCAAATTTGATGCTCTCAGTATCCATTCAAGTGGCCTTGCTCCTTAAAGCATACATAGTGCTGTTCTGCAGATGGATGAGTAGGGATAATGTCACAGCCTGATGGCTACTGAAGGAAGAGAGCTGCAGCACAGCCTAGAAATCTGTCACAACTTTGTTCAGTTTCTCTGTTTCTATGGAAGTTGTTTTTTTCCACAACCATACTCGTAGAGCAGAAGCTGAAATTCAATCCAACTTCCTAATATATATGTATTTCTATTGGCAGCTGTATTTGAAGCTTACCTTGGCTATTTAGCTTTGAGAGGTTGACAAAGGCTGTCTGAAATAGTCTTCTCTGATGATGAGGTAACTGACTGTATCACAGCATGTGGGGAAAGCTTCCTGGGCAGCTAGAGATGAAGGAGAGGCAGTGGGAAACATTCAGGTCCAAATCAGCTGGAAGGAGGGGACAGCTGCACTGTGTTACTATGAACAGAAAAGATGCACTTTGGTTGTATCAAATGGAGGAGCAGCCTCCTGAAGAAAGGAGCAGACATATGATAAGCTGTCAAATAAGCCAGTTCTGGCTAGTGCAGGGATGGCAGCCTACCTGTGCATTTGAGGTGAGAATGGAGGAATTATTTTAGTAAAAAGATGAAGTTCTGAAGGCTACAGGTCCGTGTGCAGGCTGGATCCCTGTTTTCTCCCTGCTGCAGATCGTGGTGTTCCCTTGACAGCCTCACTAATCCAGCTGCTGCAGTGAGGAGTGACCTGATAGTTAGTGTAGCCTGATCACATGTGGAGATTACTGTAGCTACAAACTAAAGTATGGCCATTGATATTTTGCACAGTCAAGTTCTCATCTCTGAAGCTCTGTGAGCAGAGAAATTCCATCTGTTACTCTTGGAGAAATATGCGAAGTATCCACATAATCTCTTCAGCCTCTCTGTTCCCACAAATCACGGGGTGCTCTGACGGACGTGGTTGCCATGTTCGTTATGAGAAAGCTGAAGTCTTGCTGCATAGTTTCAAAGTTAACTTTAACACCTTCTTGGATGTTATCTCAAACTGTGAAATTTGTGGGTTTTTATATTTAGTTCAAATTGTCTACTATAATTGGCTTTGAGGCTGCTTATAGAAGGGTAGCTGACTGCTCAGGAAACACTCCTGCATTTCGTGTTACTTAAAAACATGTGTCTGTCTTTTTGTAATCTCAAAATCTGCTTTGCAAAATAAGATTTGTTGGCATAAGTCTTCAATTTACTTCCTTTATTTCCTTATTTCTGTGAGAATGGTATGAAGCTGCTTCTTCTGCATCTTCTCACTTGGCCACAGACTTGTCTTGACACCCCAGCCCACCCTCGATGGTGCTCAGCTTGGCTCTAACTTTAGTTTCACACAGCCAGGCAGAAGTGAAACCTGGAGGTGTTGGCTGTCCTGGGAGCTCTGCTGGGAGAGACCCACACAGCTGTGCTGAAGAGCACACCCATCCATCCCTGTGCTGTGGCCACGGGCTGCCTTGGGGTCATCTATTCCCCATATATTGTACCTTCTCATTATAGGAGAAAGCAGTTCTAAGAAAGCAGTGTAATGACATAGTTGCTTACATTGGACTTTTTGAGTAAAATGAAAATATATCTGTATGGCTGTGATGTTTTATACTGATAATTGTTCTCACTGTCTTGCTAAAACCCTTGGGTGATAAAGAAAAGTGAAGCTGAATTCCTTCAAAACATTTTGTGAATGGTTTGGAATCAAAATACAATGCAAGTCAGAAGTTTCTGTCTTTTTTCACCCCCAAACAAATGTTTTTTATTAATTTGCAGTTCAATTGCATTCTCCTAAGGTTAGTTGTAGTCATTCCAAAATTACAAAAATAAATCCATCTAGAATGATGGTTCCCAACTGATGTGTAGGGGCATGCAGAAGAGCCAGCAGGCTGTTAGATATGCTTTGAAATCTGAAGTAATTATAGCATTCTCTCTGAAGTGTTGCATTCAGGTTATAAGCACACTTATGCAAGGATTTTGGCACATGCAGGTATATCATGGAACAGTTAATGAATGTAGAGGGATTCTGGGAAGAAGGGCTCCTCAGGAGTGTTAAGAGTCTTGGGCATCAGGTGCCTACCTGGTGTGGATCTTACTGGATGCTTTGTTTCATTGTGATGTGGAAGTTTTTTCTTCGTAGTGGAACTCGGAGCTCTTATTGCAGTTCATGCAAATGTTTGCATATTTGTGGTAACCAGAAAAATTGCAGCATAATGATCATATTAGAGACATGTTATGATACTCTTGCTTGTTCTTATTACATGTGGGGACTATGAATATCTCACTGTACACGAAACAGAATGAACACCATCTTTTCACTTTTAAAAGAACCCTCGCACATTTCATCATGACACACTGTATTAGAAACCCCAGTGCTGTGGGTTTCCAGTATTGATGTACTTCTTCCTTTGGAAGAGCTGTCTGGCTTAGCTGCACTCTCTTACATGCTGCTTGTTCAGCTGGAGTGTAGAAATACTTGTTAGTGCACAGCAAACCATGCAGGAGGTGCAGCAGGGCTTGGGGATTGGCTGTGCTGCAGCTGCTGTGCAGGGGTTGCAGTGTCTGGCTGTTTCCCAGCTGCTGGAATCTGTGCAGGCACACCCACCCCCTTCAACTTGGTATTGCAGCCTGGGGCTTGAACCTGGGGATCTGCTTTTGCCAAAAGAAAAGTATGCATGAAATGATAGAAAAAAACCTATGAGACACGGTTAGAGATGCTCTGCACTGTGAATAGAAAGTGCTTAGTAGTGGCTTTTCAAAATGATAGTATTTTCCATAAATGATAATATAATTCAAAATGAAACAATCTGTTCCTATACTTTTGTCTTCCTGCCGCCCAGCTGATAGGTTTAAAAATGAAGTATCAGCTGCAGAAGGAGCTGCATGGTGTGGGGCAAGAAGCACAGTTAGTTTCCTGAGCTGAAAAGGGGCCAAATGCACAGGTGAAGAGGGGCTGGGGAAGGCCTCTCTGCTGTAACTTAATCTGAAGAGCAGATTAATTATTTTCTAAGTCAAAGCAAGTAAAGAGTTCCCTCTTGGTGAACCAGTGGTATACTGATTATAAATTACTGCTGTTTTCATGTTGTTTTTACAGCCTGTAAGATGGAGGGGCTTAAAGCTTTGGGGATATTGAGGTGTGTAGACACACAAAACTAATTTGTATTTTATTTTATGTGGGCATATATGGGTGCTAATACTTTATTTGATCTTCACAGAAACAACCACCACCAAGTGCAGAGAGTGGTTTAAAACTATAGGAAGGCTAAATATTGCTTGTTAATGCAGTTTGTTTTCTGTATTGTGTATATCAGAGCCTCTTGTAAGCTTTCTTCTGATAAATGTTCAAATCACTGAAAATAAAAGTCAAGGTATAGTGTCACAAGACACCTGAGCCTCTCTGTAAGCTGTTTTCCCCTCTTAGCTCCTTGCCTAGCCTAGCTTCTTTCAGCTGTGGCTGTAATGCAGGTTACAGAGGTACTTGAACTGCTGTGTTGCAGGTGAAGGCAAAAAGTAATGCTTTAAAATACTTGCAGCTCAAAGCACTGAAAAACTGTTGCTCACCCAAAGGCTGTTCCTTAAGTGTTGAGTGACTCCAGTGTTCTGTTTTACATCTCAAAAGCTGATCCTGAAGGCAGCTTCAGGACAAAGAGTGATGTGACCTTTGCAAGCTTCTGGGTCATGTTTCGAGCTCATAGTTTTCTAAAAATTGATAAATCTGCACATAATTTTTACCTGGAGCTGGACCATAGCAGGTGCTGTAGACATTTGAATAAGATGCTGAAATAAATTTTGCTTTATGCTTGCCTATATCAACAAACTAAGTGTGCCTGAATGTGCTGTGGGCATATTTGTATATATTTGTGTGTAGCAGTCTGTGTGTACCTGGTTGTGTAGAGGGAGGGGAGGATAAAACCAGCTTGTGGCAAAGGGAGGCAAAAAGTGGGATAGTCACATGAAAACACATCTGAATGATTGCAATGTCAAGGCTGGTGGAAGGGGTGATCTGCAGTAAAGTAAAATGTCCCTTTTTTGTCCCAGCTACCTGGCAGCAGAAGCTTGATAGTTGTTGCACCCTTTGGAGTACTCTGTCCACTTGGGCTTCAGTTGATTTTGCAAAATACTACAGGGAATGCAGTGTTTTAAAGCTACTGTTGTTTTGTCCTTCATTAAGGCACAACATGTTTTGATTTGTATGGAGAATATCCTAAAGACTGGATGCTTTGGCAATGTAAACAACTGGAAAAGGAAAATGCATCTGTTTTCTATTACAATCTAATATTATGCTCATCTGTGGCTTCTAAGTAATGGGCACTTGTTTACATATTACAGAATATAGTTTATAATTTTATAAACATAGTTTATAGTTGCATATTGGTTTCCTAAATAAAAGAAAGAAAAGCAATCGTGGCTTATGGTAATGCTTGCACTGAGACAGTCCTGGAAGTCCAAAGATGCAGCTGGTATCCAAGGCTGGGAATGAAAAGTCTCTGCTTTCTGCACTGCCTTTCCCATAGCTCAAATACTGCCTCTCTTTATGCTCAAATCTGTTTGGTACTACTAATGACTTCTGCTAACTAAATTTAGGATTTGTTGTAAATTAAGATTATAGCATTGTTTTCCTGTAACTGAATCTGATTTGTAAACCCTTAAGTGGAAGAGAAAGTCTTCTTCTTTAAATGTTTTAAAGAAAAATGTCAGTAGATGTCTGTGTACTTTCCTGGTTTAATCACTACATCTAAATTGCAGCTGTGGGATGTTTCCAAACCCCTGTTTTCCTTTCTTACATTTCCATTAATTTTCAATGAAGCATGGCTTTGTTGAATGAATTGGGTTATTATTTTCTGAATCTCAAATACATCACATAACTGTAGTGGCCAGTTCAACATTTAGAATCCACAGCTTTGAAATCTTACACATCTGAATGTATTATTACTGTTTGTTGATGTAAGATTGCTCTGACTGAAAGAACAATGTAGAAAAATGTGGTTATTTAGTCCTCTCTTGAATCCCTAAGCTGACAGCACACTTCAAGCAGCAGTAAAGGAGTCATCTGAGCACAGAAGAGAATATAAAGAGTATAGAAGCATGTGTAGATACATTCCTAAGAAGAAGAAACCTGAGAAATAAAAATAGAAAAAGATGGGAGATTCGTGGGTCTTTTTATTAGAAATCTGTGATTACAATTATGCAAGAATCTGATGGTCTGAGATGAGTTACATTTAAAATAATTTTTTCATTTGCCCTATAAGGAAGTTCAGGGTATTTTGGCTATGTTTCTTATTCTTTTAAAAATGTATATTACAAGAAGATTTTTCACTTAAAAAGTCATATGAATGTCTGTATTGTCTATATTTCGCATAGCAGAACATCTAATTTGCTCCTATTTTTGACAACTTGCAGTGCTTAAGGCAGAAATTTCTCATGCTTGTTACTAGTCTCCCTCCAGTTGAAATTCACTGGAAAGCTTTAGCTGAAAGAATTTAACCATCTTCAGTGAGATGAGAACACTTTTTCATCCCTTCCAAGCACAGCTTCAGACAGTGCTGGTGTTTTGCAGATTTTGAAGTAACCTTGAAGTTTGGAAGGAAGCAGTTCCTCCATTTCAGGGGGTGTATTTGCCTGAAAGCTACACTTTGTTATGTCAATACTCTGAGTAACTGAGAAATGCCAAGTTGCATTTACAGTAGAACCTGCTACACCTTCAGGTATTATTTGAAAAAACTGGGGCTCCCACTGTGTGAGCTTCCACAGACCCTGATGGCACTTTTCTCTTAGCAACCAGGACTGCAAGCTGGGACAGAATCATAGACAAAAATGAAAGTTTGAGAGGCAATTTTTCTTGCTGAAATACCAGGACTTTCACTGAAAGAAGTTCCTGTGTTTGTATTGAATCATATTGTCTCTGTAGAACAAAATGTCTACAGATGCTACAGAAACTCCTGACTTCTAGTTGTCATGATTCTTAATTCAAATTACACATTGCATTAAACCTTGTGCATAGTTGGTAAATGGAGAGAGATGAATACATAATTATTGAGACTGGAGAATGTACAATAGAAAACCAGTAATTACCAGTATAGGATGTATTTACCTGTACTAAATAAATAAATACTGTAGCTAGTTTTCCCCTTCTCCTTTTATGATAACTCTTATTTCTAACAGTCCTCAGAATTTGAACTGGGAATTTTGTCTGACAGTATGGAGGTTTGGGGGGGAGGGTGTTTGTTTTTGAGGCAGGGAACTATCCTGGTTTTGGAGAGCTCTTTTGTCCAGTAATGCAATTGAACTACTTTTTTCATGCTACCATAGCCTATTTTAGCTCCTCTTTGTAGATACACACACTTATAGGCAGTGGTGTTACACTCTTACCTTTTGTACATGTGATAAGTAGAAAATGCATATTACAGAACAGTGTGATAGGCAATATACCTTCTGATAAATTCTAAACTGCAAAATACAGATTTTCGTGTGATAACGTGTTTGCAGAGTTTTCTTTTGTTCCTTAAGTAATTTGAAATGAGGAAACATATCTTCAGAAAAGCTTTAATAATATGAAAAATGTGCTGTTGGTAGAAACCAGATGTACAAAATAACATTGACTTTAGTTGCTGTGCTGTGTACTTTTTTTACCCTAAAAGACCATGAAAATTGAAGTTTTATAACAAAAATACTAGGTTTATTTTAATTAAAACCTTCATTTAAGAGAACTGGACCTTAAAGTAGAATATTTTTGGCTCTGACATGAGGATACAGATTGAAAGTAGAAATTGGGATACTCTGCC
This sequence comes from Passer montanus, assembly GCF_014805655.1. Classification (NCBI taxonomy): domain Eukaryota; kingdom Metazoa; phylum Chordata; class Aves; order Passeriformes; family Passeridae; genus Passer; species Passer montanus. The sequence goes on from NW_024369707.1 coordinate 4,165,316, forward strand.
ATTCTTTATATGTCCTCTTTACTGTAGCTTGGCCATTGGAGTCCCTACCACTGGAGTTACAGGGTGTTTCCAAATGAATACAAAACTTTAAAAACCAATGCAATATTCTGTTGGATAAGGGGAGAGCTGAGGAAGAATTTATAGGTACCTTCTGAAAGCAGAAATAGTTTTAAAAGGGACTGAATTGTAAAACTTCTTGAAAACGGCACTGGTGCTTGTCACAACCACTGATTATTTTTTAAATTTTATTTAAAATTTTATTTTATCATTTCCTTCTATGTTTCAGGCTGCCTTCTTCCATCTCAAGCATATCTTTGATGTGCACTTGCTCCTTGAAGTATAGTGCAAGCTTCTGTTTTTTAAATTACATCTATAAGGCTGAAAGGAACATTACCCTCCTTGTTTGACCTCCCACATGCGATACACAATCCATTAAATCTCATGTAATATTAAAGAATTTAATACATTCTTTGCATAACATAACAGGAATAATACTGACAAAACACCGCTCCAAGCAAAACTGCTTATACAAACAGCTGATCTGTGAGCAGTGGAACTAATGAAGCTGCATTTCCTGTAGATTTTTCTCATATATTAACGTGCCCCTTCCCCTCTGCAGCTTCTCTGGAGTATCTGACTAGCTGTGCAGGGCTTGAGCATGACCACCCTGCTCTCCTCTTCATTTTAGGAACAGTTTCAAATGTATCATCAGGTACTTTTGTAATCACTGAGACTACCAGCCAGCCAGTTTAGGTACAGATTCTTCTCTTGGTTGGGAGGACTGGGTGGCCAATGGTACAAGTTTGTGTGGTATAACGGAGAGCTTTCCATTTTATGAGATTACAAAGTGCAATGATGCAGCATGATAAGGCTGGATTTTCATATATTTTGTCAAGGTTAATGTCTAGAGGATGTTTTCAGTCACTGATTAACCAAGACATTTTAATAATATGTGATACTGTGTGCAGATCCTTTAGTGTGTATGCTGAGCCTTTAATCTGTGCTGCTATATGCTTTTAATTTTCAATTGACTTATACTAATAGCTTCTAAAGGGTTATCCTTAATGCTGGATTTGACAACTCATGGAAGATTTATGTGTGACAATAATACAGTGTCTATTATCATCTAGTGAGATTCTTAGTGATACTCTTGTGAACAACTTTCATTATATGGAAAGAATTTCATGTGGCATGTTTTTTTAAAAAACTTTAAAATATCTGACTGAAAATTCTGAGATGAGAAAAACTTTCACCTAGTTTGACTTTTGCTTGTGTAATTATACAGTTTCACAATGCTAGATTGGTGTTGCAATTAAATAGCTAATGTGACTGTTGATTAGTTTCCATTTGAAATCATGGCAACTGAACAAGTGAAGGTTAGTCCATTTAGGCTGTTAGTAACTTTAAAATATAATATTGGCAGTCATTCAAGCTTTTGAAATTCTGCTGAATGAAACTCAAAAGAAACAGCAGTAAAATACTTGATTTGTCTAATTGGTCTTTATAATTTGGATTTGATTCACAGCTGTGTCCAAATAGGGCTCCCCCCTCCCCAAGTGCCTGCCAGGTGCTGTCTCCTCTGCTCATGCACTTCAGCCTTGAGATAGCTTCATTGTTTTGAATGAGATTGTATTTCCTTTGTACCCTGTATTTACTATTTTCTTGTTACTATGGTTTCTGGAAATAAATTAGATGACAGTTGTTTTGAAAACCTAATCTATATACAAACAAGTTTTTCAGTGTTTAAATGGTGCAATGAAGAGTTTAGCATGGACTATTTCAGAGCTTATTAAAGTGCTCATTGTTGTTATTGAGGTTAATCCCATAGCAGTCTGGGGTACTTTGATTGCTAATTCACTGGGAGGAGAAGGGTAGAGCTCTTGCTTTACCAGTGAAGGCTTATTTTCTGATGTTGGAATTTTGTTGTCTTTTTTTTTTCTCCAGCTAAAAGTTCTGTTGCATGTAGAGTTTATTTAATTTTATAAATCTGTTTTTATGTGGAATAATGCCTGGCTGTATGTAATCACACTCAAATGTTATTTATTTTTGTAAGCATTGATAATTTTGCCTCCCACCCTCATGCATATGGGTTGTTGTAGTTTCAGACCATGAAGCACAAAACGTACATTTCCCACATAGAACGTATTCTTCAGTTTGTAGGAGTGATCCAGGAATGAGGCATTTTTTCAGTTCTTTTTATTCTCAGCAGTGTGTGGCTGCCCAGTGTTTTATTTATAGCACCTTGTCCAGATGCTGCTCTGCGTCTGTCTTCATGTGGGCACTGTCAAGACATTACCACCCTGCTGTGTGCCCCTGGCACAGTCTGAACTCTGCTGGCAGGTAGCAGTTCTCAGCTCACGGACAAGGCACTGAGACACAGGAGGATTAGGGCAGAAGAATTATGCTCTAGATATTACAGTGACTGTGCATGTTTGAGACTTCACAACTTCCTCCTCCTCACTATAAAATTTCATGTAGAAAATAGATGGGGTTTTATCTTTTCCTTGAGACTAAGACAAAGTAACGAGTAAAACTACAGAGCAGATCAAACCAAGGGCAGAATTAGATTTCAGGTCTTTCTGCATGTGGCTGTGTGCTTGCCCAGCTGGCTGTAGGTTGTATACCCCAACCACAGCACTTTACTGTTGGCAGCTTTGAGTTTGGCTGATGCTTTGAATTTCAGTTATCACCTAAGTGTCACAGGAGTCTGAACACCGGGTTTGAAGTGCTGGGAAGAGGAAGATGCCATGTAACTCTTAAAGAAGACTTGCAATTTACAGCAGAGAGGGAAGGTAAAAAGGTCAGGTCAAATGAGTGCAAATTACTAGAAATAAATTGTGAGTGTATGTGGATGTACATGAAAATGCATTCATACAGAAACAAATGATGTTGTATGTCAGTAGTTTTCTAGGATTTCTTATCTTGGTCTACAAAGCAGAAACCAGTGTGTCAAAGTAGTTAATGTAATTCATTTAATGTCAGATTTATGGTGGTATCTTGGTGAAAAACTAAATCTGTGGTTAAACTATTGTTTTTTAGTCCAGCTTCAAGATGTAACAAGCTTGGCTGTTGCTTTTTGCTTTATACCAAAGGCCTTCTCCTTTCCCTTTATTAAAGCATAACCTCTAATTTGTTTCCAGCTGTTTCTGCTGTATGGTACTTTTTATATTACGGAGTAGCAGACAGTTTCAAAATAATGGATTCTATCCTTCTACCTTGGCTTTCCAAACTTCTTGGTACAATTTTGTCAACTTTATGGTATTTCATTTGTTCTTATCCCTTCCCTGCTTTGTTTTCTTGGCATGCTTTTCACAATGTGTTTTCCAGTACGTCCTTATTAACCTTTTTTGATATTTAATGCGCTGTTGTTTTGAATTGAGGAAGTGTTTCATCCAAAATCACTGCAGAACTTCCTTCCCACGCTGCTGCCCAGACGTGCTGCAGACTAGCTGCTTAATTTGCACTGGCAAAATTTCAAAGTGAAGGTCAGCTGGCCAGGTTATCCCCCCGCGGGGCTTCTGTATCCCTTCCTAAATGCCATTTTTCTTCTGTCTGTTCTGTGTTTTCCCCTTATTTGTCCATTGGGAGGAAAATGGCTCCAGAAAAGTTGAATGGTGTGACTCCTTCCTTGTTTTAAGCTGTAACTCTCACAATTTAGCACGTATCACAAAAACAGTTTCAAGGCAGTTAAGACTATTTATTTAGGGTTTTTAACATGTTGTCAGAGAAAAGCAAATCTGTCATAAAATGACCATTATAAAGCTGGGTCAGAAAAGTACAAGAGAAAGTGATATGGTTAGGCTTCTGGAATTGGGAACCAGCCCAGAGTGCCAGAAAGGCATGTGAAATACAGATTCACAGAAAGATAAGGATATTCAGCAGCTGAAATATATTCTGATTATGTGATAGCTACACTGAGTGTTATGTGTTGCTAAGCTCCACTGCTGATGTAATTTACTTGATATAATATAAGCACAGCTTCAGTGCACTCAATTTTGATCAAAATTAATTGTGTATATTTAAATTGCTGACAAGCTGAAGGGGTGTGAGTGCATCTAACGGCACCCAGGTCATCTGCTTCCCTATAGTCAGAGCAGTTGTAATGATTCCCAGCACTGGTGAGTTTGTTGAATTCAAAACTGCCATTAAAATAATTTAATTTGAAAAATAAGAAAGCTCCTTTGAAGAACAAATTGCATAATGATGTTGTTGCTGGGTTCCCCTTGTTAATATTGTCAATATTTGGTTATATATTTGATAAAGATAGAAACTGAGCAGTGTTTTCTTTTGAAGGATACAGCCATACAAAGTGTACTTCACCAGAGCTTCTTGAACTGAGTGTGGATTATTGGGCCATCATGAGAGGTGTGAATGCCACAAATTCTTCAGGGTTAGACTCTGCAGACTCATGAGCTGAACAGTATAAAATCCAAAATAATGAATGATCCTGGCTGAATTTGCAAGTCTATTTGAATCTTAAAGACACAAGCAGTGTTGCCCTGTGAGGACTAAAGCTATTAACCAGGTGGTGCACATTTAGGATTTGATATTGCTCTCATTATTGCAGTCTGGGGAGGAGAGAAGACCTTGGGCCAGCAGTGGGTTTATCCGAAGGATATCAAACTCAAACAGCACTGCCAAGAGTATTAGAGGAGCATTATGAGATGATTTGGGATGAACTTGGAGTATTGATCTCATGAGATCCCTGGCTTCATAGTATCATTATTTTTAGTCCTGAAACAAAGGGATTTTCTCTGCATTGTAAGCTGGACTCAGCCTTTAGCTGATTACTCAGATGGACTATTAGTAAAGGAAGGGAAAGATCCAGGCCTTCAGTCCTTACAAAATTGGAAGACACAAACATGAGAATCCTATTTATAGCACCACTCTCTTTTAATGAGAAAAAACTAATTTCATTTCATAGAAGCTCAACCAACCACAAACCTACAGGCTGCATCTTGAATTTTTGCTACTTGCAACTGCTGGACACTTGTTTTGTTTTATGGCTTGCTTAGCTGTGCCACCACAAGAAAAGTTGTAGAATTTCTTTATAAAATATGCTATTGAATTTAAGCTCTTTCTTTCTAAACTTAATTGTACTTTATTTCTTTCAATCTTCCAAAAACCCAAAAATTTGGTAACTTCTTTTTTCACAATTAAAAAGATGAAATATTTAATCAGAAATTCACTATTTGGGTCATCAGTCTTGTTCAAGCCCCTAACTGCTACTGCTTTTGTGTAATAGAGCAGATATCCCTTCAGTATTTTTTCTACATAGAAACTTTGTAATTCCTTTTTCCATGTTTTATGTCAGTGCAGAGAGCTGGCTGGTGTCCTCTTTTTTGGAACCAGGCAAATCTGACCTCCAGCAGCTTCACTCTCTCCTGTGCCAGGTGCTCGGGGCAGGCAGTCCTTGGCTTTGTGTCTGCAGCAGCAGCCTTTCTTGCTGACCTCAGTGATGGGTTGAGTTTTCTCTTGAATGAGTTTAAATCAGGTTGACATGCTGTAAAGCTGAAATCAAACATGCGAATTCTTTGATGGGCAGAAGCTCATCCAAAGAATGTGTGTGTTTTAGTTTGTGCTTTCCCATTGTGCTTACATCCCAGGAAATGGGTTCGGAATTGTAAAAACCTGGTACTGCTCATCACCTTATTTTTAAAGTCTCATAGTTGTTTTTCCCCACCTTCTCCTTCTGGGGAAAAGAGGACAATTTTCTGCTGTAATGAGGATGGCTTTGGTTTTTTTCAAGTGCTGTACATGAACTTTGTCTGAACCAATAGCAGTAAGACTGTATCATCTGTAAGTGGTCTTCAGGTTCTTTGCTCCAGCAGTGAATGACCTCTATAAAAGACAAAAACGGGTGGAAACACCAAATTCACTTATTCTGCCCTACAGGAAAGACTTGGTGAAACCGAATCTTCACTAATTCCCCCTTTAAGACGTTCACGGGAAAGCTGAAATTTGGGGTACAAGGAAGAAAAGCCTATCTATTAAATGTAGATTACAGCCTGACAAGTTAAATAGCGATGTTGTAATCACTTTGTTTGGTTGTGTTTGGAATTGCTTTTGTTGGACCCGGGCTGCAATTAACGCACTGGAGCAGCCATTGTTCCTGCCTGCATTCCTTGGCTCTTTCGGCGTCGCTGGGAGTGGGGAAGCGCTGCAGTTTATTTGCATCGCTTTGAAAAGCAGTTCCTTGAGCTATCTTAAATTTTGGTCGATGTTTTTAATTTATCCGAAGGAGATGTTTCCCGTGCCTGCGTGCACGTTAGTGATGCCGGGGAAGATGTAACCAGGCACTGCTTGTGCTCATCCCTGTGGGGAGCGAGGCAACGCGGCTGCTTTCGGCTCGCGGGTGGGTGCGCACCGTTTGGTTGTAATTAGTCGTGACTCATGCAGGTGTCACCAAGACGAGCTGTAAAAGAGTTTTTCAAGACTTCTTAAGGTGTTTACTTTGTCTCGGGTCTCTAAAGACACCCCGTTATACCTGTCCGGGCAAAGGGTGCTGCAGGCTGCACGGAGAGCTCGGCTGGTGGAGTCATCCTGCGTGGGTCCCCCCGAGGATGTTCACAATGGCTCTCCTTTTGGTTCGGGCCTTTTCGTCCATGAGCTTTTTATTTTTTATTAGCTAGATTTGTTCATTATGTGGGAAGCTGCCACACACAGAATAAGGTGATCTATATGATCCTAAAGTAAACAACAAATGCACTTCTGAAACGGTTTGTTTATAACCAGTAACTATGACAGGGAATCTTCAGCTAGTCCTTGCTTGGTTTCAGCCGAGGTGTTGATGAGATAGGTGCAGTTCTGGAGAATGTGTTTGGATTAACAAGGTTAATGGCAGTGCTGCAAAATATCCTCATTTGGTAAATTGAGAAAAAAAATCTACATTTTCTTCAGTCAAGAACCATCTTTTCATTGACCTGGCTCTGCCACCTGTGGAGTTGTTTCCTAAACAGAAGCCAGCTGACGCTGGGAAGGTGTCACAGTGTGCTGAGCAGGTCTGATGTTTGGGAGCTGTGTTTGGTCCCGCTGTGTTAATCAGTGACAAAGTAGTTGCATTTGTTTGCTGACATGATGGTGGAACTGCAACAGCAACTTCATGTTATTGGACTCTTTCGAAATTGAATGACTCTTTGGAAGGGCATTTCTATTGGTCTTTTAGGGACAAGACACATTATTGGCTCTTAATAGCAAATGGAAGTTTAAATTGGCTGCTGGAAAGCCTTTTGCTGGAACATTGCTTGAGTTTTCATTTTTGTTTGCTTTGTTTTATTTTTTTTTCCTCCTTGGTTACTTTCAAAGAGAATGGAGTATAAGGAAGGAGTAAGGATTACACTTACAGTGTAGTTTAGCAACACATCAATGTTATGTATGAAAATTCTGTTTAACTTCAGAAAAGATATATTAAGCTGTCTAGACACTCTGCTCTTAGTTCAAAATTTAAGTAGTCTTCTTCTCCACCTCCCCAATAATGGAAATAAAATGAAATATCACCTTATTTTTAGTTACTGGATTTAAGAATGGGATTTCAGCTGTAATAGAAACTGCAGCTAGCTGTGCTGTATCCATCCTGGACTAAGAGATTTGAGAAGGAAGCTTTGCCAGCTGGAACGTGTGTCAGTGTTATCTCCATGTGTGTTGTAACAGATGTTGAGCAGAGACTACTTGTCAGAGGTACCTTGTAGGAACTTTTAAAGATGCTTGTTTGTTTCAGTACATTTTTCTTGCATCACTAACTTTTTCCATAAAGTCAACCACAAACTGCATTATTGGGGACTCCAGCTGAAACTTGTGGTGAATAGGAAATAGATTAAACACAGGTTTTCCCTTTGCTCTGGTTGCCAACAGTGATGTCAGTAGTTTTAATGATCCTTACCTCAGCTTGCTGCTGTCCTCACACTCTCTATTAAAACACTTGTCTTCTGCACTGTTTTGTGTGTTGTTAAGGAAATGCTGGTGGCTGGAGGTATCCAGCCAATTACTTCATTTCCAAATAAGGTTCTTTCACCTTAAAGCACACTGCAATAGCTCACTGAGGAGAGAGGAGATCAGATTGTTTTGTCAAAAATTCAGGAAATACTCTTTTGAAGTCCAGCAAAGAACATTTGTATGCTAAAACTGAGGATAGTGCTTTTGGCTGTGCATAAGGCACAAGTAATGGATCCAAGGCTTATAGGATGAGTGTATTTCCAGTGACCTCAGAGGAGCAGCTTTGCTCTCAGATTGTCTGTTTCCTACACATCTTTGTGCATTCAGACAGAACAGGCACCACTGGACTGCAGCAGTGGTGTGGGTTGTCATTCTTGGTTACTCAATTCGTGGTTTGTTGTAAGAGATTTGTCAGAGGAGTTGGGTATGAAAGCCAATAATTGCAATCAATAGTTTCAGATGGTCCTTAGCAAAGATCCTCATTGATTTTTTTTCCTTCCCAAAATTAAAACAAAATCTACCAAAACATCTTTAGGAAGGGGTGACAGGCAGATTTCCATGTTGTGCTGCTGAAGATCTGGAGGTTTAAGTACAAGCTTGAAATTGCTCCCTGTGTCCTGTCATGCCTGCAGCTCACATTTGTAGAAATTCAGCCTGTACCAGGTCATGTCCTACATTATTCTGGCTCTTCATCCTCTCCAACTCTTGGATATTTCAGGCTTCTGTAATTTTTCACTCTTTTTACACATGTGCAGGACTATAATGTACAAGTTTTGGGTTTCTGTAACTGTGTGTTTCTTCAGTTTTCTTTTCTTAGTGAATTCCTCTAGGAAGAGTTTTGGTTTTCCCATAGACTTGTCACCTCTTTCTTCCTCTGCTCTTCTGACTTTGGAATCCAGGAATAAATGCCCTCCAGTAGTGGTTGAGATGACTACTTGGCTGTATTGATGGAATTGGTGAGGAATTGGATGAGACAGGCAGTTTTGTTCAATACATGATGTATTTGAGTTTAGGTGACCTGAATACTGGTGAAGAGGCGTAGAACTTGGCCCTGATACTGCAAATCATGTATTATTTATGTTCTTAAAATCTCTTAGCAGAATCAAGTCTAGCCATGTAGAAAAGCTGTTTCTTGCTGTCCTTCCACTTGCCCTGCCAGTGGAGGGCAGGTTGGACCTTTGGTCCTTGCTGGGGGCATCCAGCAGTTCCTCTGGCCCTGCTGGATGAGAGCTGGGTGTGGAATACTCCACCTTGGATATGCAGCATACACATCATGCACACTTTGTTCCTCCATTTCAACAAGCAATTTCTCTTTTGTTGCTTGTCTTTATTAATAAAGTATGGCATTACTGGCTAATTTTAGGTCAAATGTAGTTGAAAGCTGAAGCTATGTGAAGCTGTGTATAGATATTCGGGTAGGAACATTCCAGTAGATCGCAATATGAGTGCAGAGGAAAGTTGAAAGTAAATAAGAGATCTGTGAGATAATTCTCCAGGGAGTTTTCACAGCATACCACACATCATTTGCAGGGATAGGCTTTCCTTTCACTTGAAGGACCACACAAAGTAAATTTTGTTTCTTGTGCAATTAAAGAATATAGGACAGGAGGTCTTTTCAGTTTTTTCACTTCAATGTGTCAATGGGAAGCCTTTATTTGTACTGAGGAAAATGCACTGTTTACCTGTCTTTTCAGGAGCACAGTTAATATTGAACAAAGAAATAGACACACTTTTATGTAAAATATGAGTCTTGCTTCAGCAGATTTTAGCAAAACTATTGAAATGTAAATGCTGGTAGTCCTGTAACCCCAATAGAAGACAAATTGTATTCATTTCAGTGATGCACGGTTCAGTTCCCAGTGGATCTGGCTGCATGTCAGTGGTGTGCAGAGAGGAACTGGGACTGTGGTGTGGGAGGCCCAGGGGTGCTGGGCAATGGGGGGCACCAGGGCTGTGTGTTTGGCCAGCCAGTGCTGCAGGGCCTCAGCAGCAGTGGGAGGCAGCCCTGGTGCCCCAGCATGTGAGCTCAGCTCTGTGTTCCCCAGCAGGGACCGTGCTCCCCACAGGGGCTGCAGCAGGACACGAGGCCATCGAGTGCATCCTGCTGGGCACTGCCTTGCTCCTCATCAGGGCTGGGACTGACAGCCTGCCTGGGGAGAGCCAGCAGAAAGGCAGAGTCCAGAGAACTTGCTGACCCAGGCTGGTGCACTGTGCACTGGGTATGGGGGGCTGCAGCAGATGAGGAGCACTGGGGGGACAGGGTCAGAGGCAGCTGCTGGCATTCATTCCCCTCTAAACCTGTGCTGTGCATTATTGGGGTTGCAGGGCCTTATTATTCACCCAGCCCTCTCTCAGAGGGAAGCAGAATGTAAATAAATTTATGGACTTTACAAGATTTTCTATTTAGAACTTGTATATCAAATAGGGAGTGGTAATGGTGCACCCTGAATGCTCCATTCCTTGGTCATCCTTCCCAGGCCAGCCTGGTGTTTGCAGGTGGCCAGGGAGGCCTCTTGTAGGGCCTGACATGCCGTGAATCTTTCCTGTAGCTGGTAAAAATGCCAACAGCAGGCTGGCGTTTGCAGCTTTCCTTTCTCTTGTTACAGGAGCTTGTCAGAGTTAATCAGTATGGACACTTAAATTGTTTCTGCTTAGGTGAATCTCTTGCAAGTTTTAGATGTGTTTCTGAGTGCTTTGAATTTTATTGCCAACATCTGTTTTAAATGCTTTTGGGATTCACATGCTTGAGTACAGTTCAACTGTGTATGCCATAATTTTTCAAGGTGCTAACACTTTCAGTTTGAATGATAACTCTTTTAAAGAGAAGAAAAAAGAGAAAAAAGGAGGGGTGGGGAAGTAATTGCAGAAAAAATTTTAAGTGCTCGTGACGCTAATTTTCTTTCTCTTTCAATTTCAGAATGATGACCTACACAACCTCAACAAATCCTTCTTTTAAACTCATGGGTATCAAGACTATAAATGTTTCATGCTATCACAACTAGGACCTCACCTCTTCCTCCTCTTCCTCTGTAAATGGGTACGATGCATCCAGTTCAGTTTGTTTACTTTACACAAACCTCAGGAGTTGTTGACTGAGCTGCACATCCTGTGTTGTGCCAAGCAGAAGCACTGTGACACCTGGACAACAAGTCTCTCTTACTTCATCCTCTACCATAAGGACTTAGCTGGCCACATGAACTGATGTGCCCACCACTACATCATGGTGAGAATGGGTATTTTACTAGCACATTTACACGACTTCATTTGCTGCTGAAAACCTGTATGACAAATCATCATTGTAAATTATTACATACAAGACTTAATGTTGGTTGAAGAGTATTAAATATTTAACATAGGTTCTGATTTATACATGTACTTTTTTAATTAAAATGTAACTTTTCCTACAGCACATCTTTTTTGATGTGGAACTGAGGTATACTATATTCTGTTGTAAACAGAGTGGGGAACCTGCTTAAAACAAGGCTTCTAAGAATAGAGTAGGGTACTATTCTTGTTTTAAGATTGTAATTCAGAAAATAATATAATACAAGTCATTGGTCCCTGGGCCTTGATTGTACAGTCATATTTACTGATACTATCAGTTGTAAGATAACCCTGATGATGAGCTGAATTCTTTCCAAAAGAAAAATAATTTTGTACTCCTTGTAAAATAATAGTCTGTATTAACTGAAATGAAGACAAACATTACTATACATGGGTATTTGCAAGTGTCAACTTGATTTCATCAATTGCACAGTAACTGACAAAAAATCAGAAAAAAGAAATCAAAGTCTTCCATTGTATATATTGTAAAGAAGAAAAACAAACAAACAAAAAAACCCCAACCAACAGGAAACCACAAAACGAAATGGAAACAAAAAAGGGTGAACTTTTTAAATTGACTCTTTCCCTGGAATGAAAATGTGGGTGTTTGTAAATTCTGGAAATCTCTTTCTATATGTAATAAACTAGATACTGTTTTATCTGCTGTAGTGGGTTTTGGGTCTTTTTTATTTTCTTGGTAAGCTGTCTCAAATATCTGAAATTGTCCTACGAGGTTTCTGTGATGTTTCCATGGTTTGTCATTGAGAATGGCTGTGGACCACTGTAGTTAAGAATGAAGTGTAGTTAGGTGGAGCAGGGAGTATGCTTCCTTGCATTATTTCACTAAAGCCCTTGTTTCAGTTTTCTGGAGACTTTTCAGGATACAGCTCTCCTTCCACTGAATTTGGGGGAAAGGCTCACATCATGTAAAATCACTTGGAAGCCATAGCAAGACTTCAGCATAAAATTTAAAAAGCACAACTCAGATAATTGTCTGGAAATCAGTGCAAGAGGCATGACAAGGAAAAATTCTTCTGTGACTGTCCTCTGCTTTACACTGATTCTATGCAGATGAAAATTCTTCTGTGCATAGCATTTGCAGAGTCTTAATTCTTTTGGGGACTGGAAAAATACTGAGATCATGGATTTTCAAATAAAATGTTGTTGAAGTGATAATTGAATTTGAAGCCATGTCAAGTCCCTGTTGGTCCCTCGTGCTTCCACAAAGCAACTCCATGGGCTAGTGCACATTCAAAAGAATTCTTGTTATCAGGAAAAAGCAGGCATGCACAGCAGCAGCTCTACCTGCAGGAAGGCTGTCAGCCCTCAAAGAAGGGGTTTCTTCACCTTGAGATGTTTATGATGTCTGGGATTAGGCTGTGGTTACTGCAGTGTCCACTTCTGACTGCAGTGTAGATGAAGGGGCCATTGCACAGCTGCTCTTCACCTCTCCTTTTGCTGGAGGCTTACCAGTCCATTAGCTCTGCTGGTATTACTGCACATATAAAACCACTTTGACCCTGTCAAGTCAGAATATTCACTTAAGAAAGGACTTGCAGTAAATCATTCCAGATTGACTGGGAACAACTGCAGCAGTGGTGATGCTGGCAGAGGGAGGGTGCTGCTGTGTGGGGAGGCTGCAGCTGAGAGGGACCTGTGCCTGCCCAAGTGCTGCCCTGGGAAATCTTGGCCTTTGCTGACAGAGCAGTCTCCTCCCAAAGGTTCTGGTAGCAAGCAGTAGCAAACTTGGCTTTGCTGCTTTCTTATGTAGAAAGGAGCAAGTGGATCTGGAGTAGCTCACCTTTTAGCCTTGATAAGCAGTGATGTGGATTTTTCCAAAGAACCATTAATACCTAAGAAGGCAGCACTTGCTTTAAAAAGAAAGCCATGTGCATCAGACCAGTATTTAAATTTCCAAGTTACCCATTTTAATTTTATCTTAAGCCTTGGGTTTTTTTTCTTTTTTTTTTCTTTTTTAAAGGGGTTTATTTGCAATATATGAAAGCTTACATATATTCTGAAGTAAAAATATAAGAATAACTCACCCTCAACTCCTTTGCCCAGTTTATTTGGTTTTATTTGGTTACTAAGTATTAGCCTGTGTTGATGTTTAAGTGCCTTGCATAGAAAAGTATTTAATGTTCATTGTGCTTTGTATTGTTCCAGAATTTGCAGAATCTGGCAATTAAAGTCACAAGTTTGGAGGTGCTGGAAGCTACTGTAAACTTCTAAGGTTTAAAAGGCACCAGTGAGTTCATTTAATGTTGGCAGGAGTACTTCACAGTTATACCTCTGAGCAAATTTTGTTCATAAAACAAAATGAATTCTGCAAAAGTGTAGGAATTGGCAGTGGTCATTAGGGATGGCAGGGGGGTGGTGCTGATCTGGTGGGTTTCCATTCATCTTAATGATGGCACATGGGCAGAGAAGGAGCTTGTTAAAGATGTTAATGTGCATGGTGCTTATGTTAATCATTATTTTTTCCTAAGTAAAGTTCAAGATGCCTGTTCAGCAAATGTTCTGAAAAAACTTTTGCAACAAAGTGCATTCATAACCAAACCTAAAACTCTTTATTATTGCATAGATTTTTATTCTTATGAATTACAAACTTTAATAAATAGATGATTATGAACTAAACCCTTTTAAATTAAAGTATAAATACCTCAAAAATAATGGGCTATACTATCTTTTATGAATTCTTTTGCACTGTCTGCCACAGAACAGATTGTCATTTCTCTAAGTTTGAAAATGAGCACATGGGATCAGTCCTAGATCAGCTGGTAAAACTCAGACGCTCGGGAGTTTATTTTGCTTTTAATTTTTTTCAAGTGGAAGTTTCTGCTTATTATTTGAGTTTCTTTCTGACTCCATTACTGGCACAGTTTCAATGTTCAAAATCTCTGTATTGAATGCATTTTATTAATGCTATTGGTTGAAAATGGGAGAGGTTGGAAAAACCACTTGAAGCAGTCTCCAGGATCACAAGGAGCATTTACACACTTGGGTTTTGGCAAAGTTTGCTATGTTCAAGCTCAGTTTGATTGAGTTGATGTGTATGTTGTGGAACTCCAAATAAATTTTTGTCCTTCTAGTATTTGATACTAACCTTTTTACTTAGTATTTAAAATATCATGTCTTCCATAGTGTTGTTTCATGTTTTTTTCAGTAAAAGTATGAATTCAGAAAGCAAAAAGATAACTCAGGCCATGTTTATATGCATGCTCTGGTGCTGTAGCCTTACTTGGTGCATCTTTAAGAACCAAGCACTGTGTCCATCTTGCTCCCAGCTGACTTCCAGCTGGAGATGTTTCATGGCCTGTGTTTCCCTGCAGGCTGGGTGATGAGCAGGGTGTGCCTCAGTGGGTGCCCCAGCCATGCTGCTTGGAGCTGTGTGCCCGGCACAGCTGAGCAGCCTCAGGGGCTCCTGTGAGGCTGAGCTGACCCCAGTGCTTGGCAGCAGCTGGAGTTCAGCATTCAGGGCCCACTGAATCCATCTGGGACATGCTGGAGCTCTTGTTCTGCAGCTTCATTCAAACTAGTACAGTTTAAAGAAACAATACTGAAAATAAAGACATTATGGCAAATTTTTGCCCATCTCCTGTGTGGCCTCCAAGCCGTCTTTGGGTGCAAATGATTTTGGGGATTTTTTGGGGTTGGTTTTTTGTTTGTCTGATTTTTTCAGCCTGCAAACTTAGAGGCTAGTTCAGTGGTGACAGGGAGGTGTAAATACTGTAAAGTGACAGTATTCACTCTTGTCCATTTCACCTTGTATTTATCTGCCTGTTGGTATTTTTCACTGAGATGTGACTTTGAAGATACTGTAAATAAGTTGTTTGTAAATGTAGCGATCCCCATTAAAAAAAAAAGAGTGAAAGAAGTTTGAGACTCAGTTTCGAGGAAAACTTTTATTTTGTCTTTGCATCTTTAAGGTGGTACTGTTCTCAAAAAAGATGAAATGAGGAATCTGTGATTTCCAGATGTTTACTGAAAGAACATTTACACGTCAGAGGAGAAGATGGAGGCCAGTCAAGGGCTACTTGAGGAAGCAGATGTTATGGTGACTTCTGCATTTAAATGTTTTCAGGTTGGAAGCTTTTGTTCTACATTTGGAATAGCATTAACAGGATAATTTAATATTAATGTGTGCCTGCAGTGGCCAGGCTTGGATGTCACAGAAAACAGCCCAAGAACTCTGCATGTCTGCTGTTAAGACAGAGTAGGGCTGGGTGCGAGGCCTCGAGAGGGGAGGATGGAGGGAGACCTGAAACACTCAGTGCCTTGTGAAGCTTGCTGGGGACAGGTTTTTTGGTAAAAGGTTCTGTGCCATTCTGGATTCCTGATCTGAATTGGTGGATGGTTTGAAAACTGGAACTTTAATGAAGGGGCATGGAAAAGAAACTGCTGGGAAGTCCCCCTAACACTCCACAACCTATGGAAAGGCTCTGCTTGGTGGGATCCCAAAAACCCCTGTTTCTGCTGTATTAGGATACTTGACAATTGTATTTGGAGATGGACACCAATAAAATAAAATAAAACCAGTCTGCCTTCTGTAGATGTTGAATACCTCTCAGAGCAATCAGTGTCTGTAGACACATGAACTGTATTGAATCAGAACAGCAGGAAGTGGAGCTATGCTGTGTCATGGCCTGGTAAAATGGTTCTGCTTTTTCAGCCAGTCTTGGACCCTACTTCTGTCTACAGAAATTGAAGTGCTGGTTAATTTGAGGAGCATGACCTGACTGGAGAACTCGCCTACAGTGTTTGTAGAGGACAGATCATTGCAAAGAAAAACCATTAGCGCAGCAACGCTGCTACAGAATTGATAAAAATTTAAAACAACCAGGTAATGTCTTTGATACTTTTACCAGTAATTTTTGAAGAGGAAAAGTTGTGACTTACAGCTCTGCCCCTATCTGTCCATCCAAAGGCTTGTGGGTGGCATTGTATATGGCTGTCACAATCTGTGCCTTTCTTTTTTACTTTATTTTTTTTTAACTTCAAAATCAGTCTGGCACCATTTGGCTGTTGGATGTCGTGGCTGACCCCTCCTGGAATTTCAGCAGGGGGAAAGTCCCTCAGTCCCTCCTGCTACACATGGCTCTGCTCATGGGGCTTTTCCCAGGGTCCATCTCTCAGACTGGGAAGTGAGAAGTCTTTCTCCTCTTGTTTGCTTGTATTTGGATTGGTTTTCTTTTATTGCAACAATAAATGATTATTATTATTAGTTAGATTGAATGAAATGTCAGTTTTGTTGTGAATTATTTGCTGTCAATAAAGTACAATAAAGCTGAAATGTCAGGGGCTTTCTCCTCAGGTTATTGTGGACATGGCTACTGTCCTGCTCAGTTTCATCATTGCAGTGGTTGTGCTTTGTTTTTCCACCTTTTTGAAGATGGACTGAACAAAGAAATTACAATTTTAACTATCTATCAATTTATTGTTTCACCTTCAGCTTGTGAATTTAAAACAGCAGTTCATTTGTCTTCAGCCAGTTTAGAAATTTGATTGAGGCAGATTTAGGAAAAAGAATTTCAGCTTTTTGGTTTTTTTCAGGCAAGAGTTTGAGAGCAAAACAAACTCCATATTTCTGGCACATCCTGATTCTGCAGTCAGCTGAGCTGGGTGCAAGGCAAACTTTTCACTGTTTCTTCCTCAGAAGAAACAGTATCTTTTGAAGTCAAGGCCAGGTTGGCTTTTATTTTTAAAGACTGATGGAAATAAGGTGAGTTCCAGTTTCTGTGGTGGTGGTCTCAGTCCAAAACATGCATTTGAGCCCATGCAGGGCCAGAAAGTCATTATTTGTCCTTTAAGTGACTAACTTTAGAGAAAAACTGTTGTCTTGTAGCACGACAGTGTGTCCTCAGACAGCCGTGGTGTCAGCAGGGTTTGGTTGGGTTCCTCAGCCCCAGGGCCCTGCGGCGCCTCTGGGTGCTCGGCCTCCTCCTCCTCAGCACTCACCCCCTGCCCTTTTCCCACGAGGTCTGGCTTTCCTCAGCCACCTGGCAGTGATGTGGCTGCTCCTGACAGCCTGCCCTTATCAGGAGCATGTTTTGCATTAATTTCAGCCTCTTCACAGCGTGCCTGCCTCTGTGGGAACGCGGCCCGCGGGTGGAGAGCGTCCGTCTCCTTCAGCCACGCTCGGTGCCGCCTCAGCGGGAGCAGGCAAAGGTAAGCTGAAATTCCTTTTCCTAAGTCTGCCAGGAGGCAATTTGCCTGGATTTCTTCCCTGTTAGGCTGTGTGAAGTGGCCTGGTATTCTGTTGGCTCATCACCAGTTTCCCAGTCATGTGGGTAATCCTGAGGGTTGTCATCTGAGGTGAAAGATAAGGAGAAAGGCCTGAACGTGACACATGGATGTGAAAGATCAAGAGACTTCTGCCTGCTGTGTTATTTTTAAAATTAGAGCTAACAATGGGACACGAGTGAGCTGTTTAATTTTGTCTCTTCCAAAGCATTATATGAATGTGAATAAATAATTTGGTATTGCATTAGTTTTTTGTATGCAAAGCAAAACTTATTTTTACCTTCTTCATTAAGGTGTTAGGAGGATTAAGCAATGAGTAAGAAGTACATAACTGCTGCAGTGTTGGGTAACAAAAAAATGCTGGTAAGGAAGGTATGTAAACTGTGTCCTTGCAGAGCAGTAGTACTGTCCAGCCTTTTTTCTCCCTCCAGACTTCAGTGTCCCCTTCAGATCTGTTTAATGCCATCTCGCTCAAAAAACTCGGTTGCTGGAAAGTTTCCTTCTGTGTTTAGACCTTTCCACTCCTGAGTTTTGTTCTAACTGTGGCACAGCCAAGGTGCTCTTAGAAAATGAGCAGTTCAAGCCTGGTCTGCAGTTCTCAGCCCCCTTTTTTGTAATCTGTTAGTGGAAGTCACACATTTCCTTGACTCAGGAGGCTGCTGCTATTCAGGAAGACCAGTTCAATGCCCACTAAAAGTTCATCAAAGTGATCTCTACTAAACAAAGCCTGTAAATGAAGCTTAAAGCAAGTGTGTCCTTAAATTAAGAACGGTTCTACAGACACAGAAGTGCTTTGGGGAGGCTGTGTTTGTTATTCCAGCAGTCTCATTGTAAGAGCTGGAGCGCTATGAAATGCACATCTTCAAAGCTCCCTTGAAGATATGATGCCTGTGATTCTCCCTGTCAAAACAGAAGTCTCTCTTAAGGTCACAGTCAGCAACTTTTCTTCCTCCTAATACCTCTTCCCTTGGATGCTTCAAGGAGGGAACTTCTTATTGTTGGGCTCCTCACCTCTTCACCTTACCAGTGAGCTCCTGGTGCCTTTCTGAACTTTTCCTTTGCTTTCCTCTTTTCTGTGAAGCACTTTTAGGACACAAATGTTCTTTGATTGCCATATGCTGACTCTGGGGACAGTGCTGCCTTAGTGAAACAAGCCAGCAGAACTTTCTGGAAGCATCCTGTGGGCAGCATTGGCTTGGACTTAAATGACCCAAGGAAAGTGTGAAATCCTTAACATGAAATTGCCATAGTAGGCAGTGGGTCCTGAAACCACAGTAAATGTGAGTAAATGGGCTTGTAGCACAAATATGGGGGGGGAGGGTAAAGGAGGGGGAAATAAGATTCTTTTTTCACATAACAGAATTATTTTGATTTTAAAAGATTTGGTCTTCTCTGGTGTCTTCAGAAATGAAGGCCTGATGGAATACTGGGAGGGTTTTACCTGCTCAAGTAATTTTGTTCCTGACTAGATATGTGGAATAACTTCAGTTGAAATAAAAAGTGAACTCACTGTTTGTTTGGGGTGTTTTTTAAACATCATTAAATAAACACAATTTAGAATATAGTTTCACAGGTAATAAATGTACTCAAAAGGCAGAACTTTTCAGTATGAGATAGCATCCTATTAAACTTATCCTGGCTTTAGAATAAGAGAAAAAAGAAACCAGAAGACCAATGGCTCAGAGAACATGTGACTTTCTTTTTGATGGGATCCCAAATGAACTTGGTGTGCAGATTGGTCTCTTTCCCACATTAGGTGTTACAGACCTTGCTGTCTGGCAGTGCAGTGGAAGTGTTTCCTAATGAAACTTCCATCACTGTAAAATAATCACATATACTTCCTAAGCAAATAATGTCATAACTGTGATGTGGGTTTGTCAGTCCATTTGCTTAACAGCCTAGTTATTTAAGCAGGATGTTTGGCATATATAACAGTAATATAAATTGATGCTGAATAGGTGAGATTTTTTGAGAAGAGCTGTGCTCAAACCTATAAGAATTTAATGGCTTTTAAAGGCTGTTTTGTTCTTTGTTTCCTTGAGGGTTTTTTACTGCTTATTAGGTTTATGTGTGTGCAGAGTAGAAGTGACTTTCAGTAGCTTGTCAGTGAAGGATCAATGACTGATTGTGTTGTAACAGACATTTGGATAGGTGCTCTCTGATAAATTTATATTTGATCTTTGTGTAGACATTGCAAGTGTCACTTTCCAGCAAGCAGCAGCTCTTATAGCTCCAGTGATCACCAACTGTTATTTTGGGAAGTTACAGGAAGTACATGCTTAGTCTGAAAATAGTTGAGGCCAATTCTTAAAAAAGAGGAGTTAAGCCATCTATGACTTACAATTGACATAGATAACTGTCATTATATTATAATTATTCCCTAAAAATATTTCAGGAGCTATAATTAGAAGGAAACAAGAAGTGAAACTCAAAGGAAACAAATTACAAGTCCAATGTGCTTAAATTCTCCCTATGTCATCTTTGCATATTTTGTTGTTTTCAGTATTTCAAAGCAAACCTTACCCAGGAAACAAGTCAGATTTCTCTCTCTAACATTTGCATTCCATGCTTTCTTCTCTGTTGTTCTTGAAGGTTGACGAAGATGAATTTAGATTGACTTTGCATGGTTGAATAGCCTTGGTGTTTTAGCCTAATTCCACCTGTAGTGTAGCTGTTTGGTGTCATTGCAGTACTGTGGTCTCTCTAGGTATAATATTGAATGTATTTTCATTTATTATGAGGGAAAATAATTCAAAAACAAACTTGTGAGAACTCCTAAGTTAGTGCCTGCAGAAACAGGTTTTACCTTCTGTGCTCCCTCACAGGAAATGAAAGGTCAGGAGAGTTAAACAGGAGTGCTGATTTTGCTGCAGGAAAATGCAATGCCTCTGTATGATCATGATTTTAAATTACTTCTCCAGCTTTGTCACTGTCAGAATTAATCAGGTAATTTATGGCAGAATGAACTGAAATACACAAACACAATAAGGTACCTTGACTTCCTAAGACAGGGGAAAAAAGCATTAATTTCTGAGAGATGGCTGAATTAACAAGATAATTCTTTACTATATGAAGCAGTCCATAAGATATTAGTGTATTGTTTTGTGCAGTGTTTTATTTTAATGGTGAGACTTAATATGAGGCTGCTTAAAGGAAGGTCACTATCATAAGGATTCTTTGGGGGTGAGGGGAAAAAATTTGTGATTCCCTGCCAGGTTTTTTGTCTGAAAATGGGGTTGGTGTGAGAGTATGCTGTGCATAGGCTTCCTTAAACCAATGTCCTGAGGCACACAGCAAATAAACACATTGGAGGTTGTAATTATTGTTTAGTTGATGCCCTGTTTTAGATACTGTTTAGAAGCAGAGAATAGATGTCACCCTTCCTCCCACCAGCAGAATTTGAAGGAGGTGAAAGCTGGGTGCTAGGCTCAAGCTTGGACACATGTTTATGGAGGGATGCAGTGGGGTAAAAACAGGCAGCAAGGATTAGGAAAAGCCTAATAAAGTCCACAACTGTGATCTTTGCCCAGGGAAACGGGATGATCCAAGTGGAGCTTGGATACTGAATTTAACTTTGCTCACGTGGTTCTGGCCTTGCCTGCTGTCTGCTAAGCAGAACTGACCTCAGAGGAGGGCTCAGCCAGGGGTCAGTGCTGTCCTGCCCTGGAGCAGGAGTGTTTGCAAGGGCGATGCCACAGCTCTGCCAGGCCCAGGTGTGGCTGCACCCAGCCCAGCCTGGTGGGAAATCCCAGTGCTGATGATCACTCGTCCCTGACACACCGAGTTCAGAGCCACTGTTCAGGTGCACGGTGGTTATGCACCTCACAAAACAAGTGGGAATTAGGCTGGTCAGAGAGCAGTCAGAACGTGTCGTGATGAAGTAATTTCCTGCAGTCCACACAGTCAAAGTGGTCCTCCTTCAGTTTTATAATTTATGAATATGTTCCTAGGAATAAACACAGGATTTGTGTGCTCGAGGCAATTGTTTAAAGCCTTATCTTGCTCTTGTTTCACTGCATAACAAAATCCCCATCATAGATGGTAGTCAGGCCAGAGACAAAGTTTATAATGAACTGATGCTAATTTGGTTTTTTCCTAACACATACCGTTAGATTTTTGTAAACATTTCTTTGTTAGTACCTTCTTGTGTACAGAGTGTCCCCACCTGTGTGGAAAGTCTGCCACTGCTATGAGAATGACTTGACCTAGATTTTGTAACTGAACCCAGGAGGTTTTCAGCTGTAGGCTTACATTTTCTCTGGAACTGAACTTTCCCAAAAGTACATTGGCCTTGATCAAGGTCTGGAACGGGTGGGCCGAGAAGGGAATTCTTGCAACTCAACCCTGACTTTCTGATCCAGCCAGCATAATTATAGTTTAGCTACCGGCCAGTAGCACTGCTCTGGATAGCATCAAAGCATTCTTGTGAACGTTTTGAACTACTCCCAATGACCACTTTTGTGGTTGCTGTGCAGCAGCCTCTGAGCACACCCTGAGCCTCTCCGTGCCCAGGGAGCTGCAGCTCCTGCACACAGAGCCCAGCTCAGGGCAGTGTGGATGGCTCATGTACCAAAGGCTCCTTGGGAAGGCAGATAATTTGCCTGCTTGGGCATTGTGGCATCCATTGCATAACTGCACTTCAAATGCTGTCTGGAGTCCGTGGCAGCTTCCCAAGCAGGATCTATCACATCAGATAATGCATCTGGAATGGGCTCTATCAAAAGCTTTAGCAAATCAATGCCTACAGAAATGTAATTTGTCTTTAATCAATTGCATTGTTAAGAGTAAAAGAAGAAGCAGTAGATAAAAGCTTTAAGAACACAGAAAGGAAAAATTTAATTTGTAGGAAGCTAATTAATTTGTTTTTAAGATGTGTTTTTCCAGTCGTTTGCTGGAGTGCAGCTTGTTGAAGGGAACCGATGTGCTGAAGGAAAACACAGTGTCCATAGGAGTGTGTTTGTGCAGAGAGCAGTGCAAATGATTTGTGTTTGTTTCTTCTTTCTTGAAGGACCTAAAATATGCCATCATATAGGTGTGTTCTGATTCAAGAGAAAAAGAAAGAAAAGAGAATTAAATGAAACAGTAGAAGATAAGGAGAAAGGTAATGGGGAAAGCATCAGAGTGACTGCCTGAGAAAGTCTGTATGTATGAATATATATGTGTAAAACCAGTAAATGCTCCAACAGCACCCACTGCAGTTTAACCAAAGGTCACTAGTTGCCCTTGAAAACTCAGTTCTATTTTTGTCCCCCAGCAGCGTTAACATCTGTATTTTGTAGGTATTTATTCATTAGTGCATTACATGACATGATGGGTTTTGTGTGGGCTTCAAGTTTGATGTGATTTCTGTTGAGATGCACATGTCCTGTGGGATGTGTTTAAAGCTGGATATTCATCCATTGGAGGAAATGTTGAACTGCTTGTGTTTCAGAGGATGTTGAATATTCCCAGGTCTCGATTCCCACCCCTGTGAGGTGGGCTAAGTTCAGCAGTTTCTGTTGGACCAAGGTAATTTTGGAGTTGCTTTCCTGCAGGTGAAAACTCTACTGAATCTCTGTCCATGTGAGAGAGGTCTTTGCATGGTTCTTGCTTCTGTAGCAGGCTGCTCAGGAAATTAGATAATCCTTTTCTATTGCTGTTTAATTTGAGGGATGTCTTCTGGGAAAGACAAATACATATAAATCTGCCTACCTGTTTAGATGGTATCTGAAGAATGTCTGTGAAATTTAGAGGCCATGTATTTACATTTAACTGTAGTCATTGTGTAATACTTCCCGTTCCATGTTCAATGAAAGAAATTAAATAATGGCATTGCCTATAGATGTATCTAAGATTAGCTGTCAGTCAGCCTGTCCTGATAATGCTGTGAATCCAAGCATTAATTTTCAAATGCTCTCCTTTTCCCAGTTTTCTGTCAGCTTGCTGCTGCTATTCTTAACTCCTGAGCAGTCAGCATTTGGGCTGGGGGAAGAGGGAAAGTTGGGATTTCATGTCTATGTTTCTTATTGAGGACAGCTTAAAGCTGGAGAGGTGAATCTGAACATTTGTGGGGAAGAGCTGTGTGAATAGAAATCGGAGCTAAGCAGTATGAATTTTTTCTATTTATTATTTTAAAAGCAAGTGAGATTTTTATAAAGTTATTGGAAATTACTTTAATGGGACAGAGACAGGAAGTATCTTTATTTACAGCTTTTGGACTTGTCCTGATTTCCACAAGTGCAAGGCACTGACAGATGCTGTCTTTTACATTGGGCTCTGAGGTTATGGCACGTTTCTGTGAACCAAGCCATTTGCTCCTGATTCTGAAACTAGCTTCTTAAGGTATTTTGATCTATAAAAAGTGTTTTATATAATTTGCAAATATTGTAAATTATTTGAAAAAAAGAGTTGTATTTGAAGGAAAAGCATTGGAATTGTTACAGCACTGTCAAGGAGCAGCAAACCTATGAAGAACACAACAAGGAAAGCATGTTTGCATGAACTACCATGCATCATTTCAGGACTTAAATATCTTCTTTTTGTTTTATTCCCATTTGCAGCATTTTTTCTGTTTTGTTCTGTTGAAGTGAGATAGTGCTGATAAAGAAACAACTCTCTCCTCCTCCTGCTTGATGTAAACTCTCACCTTTACGTTAATCCAGATTTAAAAGTGTGTGTCTGTGCACATACATGTGCATGCACATAAATAACAATTTACACTGAGGGTGTGGGGGAATGCTGTGACAATTGCCTCAGTAACTTCATGAACTTAAATGCTGACTGCTCTTCAGAGTTATGATCCTTCAGTTCTAGGCTGAACATTGCTGGAGGGTCATATTACTATTCTGTGTGCTGTATATATTTCCTTGACTTGCAATAAAAAGAACCCCTGCTTTTTCTGTAAGCATTTCCAATTTGTAACAGATCAGCAACCCAGTGTTGTTTCTTTGGCAGGGTGAGGCCATCAAGACCTGTCCTTTTTATGGGTCTTTCCAGGTGATTTACTAGCTATGACTTTCCCTTCATATCACACTTGAAGTTTCATCAAAATAATTTGGAATGTACTGGGACCAAATAAACGGCATAGGCTAAAGCATCTGTTTGCCAAGATAACCACACTACAACTTGCCAAACTAAACATTATTGTTAGAAACATGGCTTGACCATAATGCCTATCTCTGAACTGGAGTGGGAATGGTTTCATGGGAAAAAGTTTACTCAACAATATATGGGTTCATAGAGCCTGTGCTGGAAAAGAGACAGCATACTTTAGTTTAAATAAGTTGAAACTGCAGCCAGTTCTATGGCTTGTGGCTGATCTTTATTATGTGCTATGTTTTCAAATTCTACTTTTTTGTTTTTAAAATGTTATCTCAAAATAATTCCTTGCTTCCCCCATTGCTGTTTTTGAGGACTCATTAGAGAAAGCAAACTGTATCCTCAAAGATTCTTCTTTCATTTTGCTTTTGAATTTTGTGACTGCTCCACCTCAAGGAACACACAGCTGATTCTTGACTTTACAGTGTTTGGGTGCTTTGGCTTGAAACGCCATTGCAGCATTGGAAGTTAGAAAAACAGAAAGGTTTCATGATGAGATTATTGGAAAGGAAGTGGAATGTTCAACATCCAGTCCAACTGGATGTTGGACTTACCAGCTTTGCCTTCAGTACTGGTGGGAGTTCCCAAATTTAGTAGCATCACTTAAGAATGGCTCATTTCTCTGACATGGCTCTAACAGGGCTGAGGCTCTGAAAGGCAGTTTCAACATTTCATAACCTACCTGAAGTCATACAGGTATGTCAGTTGTGGATGGGAACAACAGAGCAGGATAGCACTGCTATCCTCAGCACCCAAACCTTGCCAGCCCACAGAGCACAACCAGCACAAATTGATGGAGCCAGCTGCAAATTAGTTGAAAAGTCTTTTCCCTTGATTTTTGTGCATGGCTCACTCAGGTGAGGCAGTGCTGTGAGGACAGTGCAGCAGCAAAGCCATGTGAACTGTTCCTTACCCAGGGGCTGGACTGAACTGGTGCAGGGGCAAAGCACCAGATTAACAGGATCAAAGGGGATTAAGTAATCAGGGTAAATTCTTTTTCCTGGAAAACTTGGAAACTTGGCCAGTGTTTCTTCTTGCTTTTTAGCAAGGAGACCCATGGCTGAGCAGCAATGTTGAGATTCTTTCTTGCCTGTACAGGGTTTGTTCCAGTAGATTCTGAAGAGGCAGAGGGGATGATGGAGCACTTGACTGCAGTGCTCTCAGCTGGCCTTTCCCTTTCCCTTTCCCTTTCCCTTTCCCTTTCCCTTTCCCTTTCCCTTTCCCTTTCCCTTGGAAAGCTTTTCTATCAAGGATCATCCAAATATGTGCCATCTTGCCTCGTGAATGTGTCTAGTGTTTCAGTTTGACCTTGGTTCAAATTCTCAAGTGGTTTGAGTTTTGTTTTTTTCCAAGCACCAATGCAGCTCATGTTTTGTTCTTCCCATATTTTCCATCACACTTTGACAAATTTCGACTAATCCTTTCAGCAGCTTTATTGTCACTTGTCTCTGTGTTACTGTTTCTCAGCTTGTCATTTAATAACTGAAATACTAGGACATATAAGAACATGGGAAATACCATATATCACCCAGTTGTCATGTTTGGAATTGCAGCAGCTCTGTTGCACATGATACAGTTATAAATTAAAATTTTCCATTGACCTGGAGCTTAGAAGGCTATTTTCCATGCAGTTTTTACTTAGATTTGCTGATCTTGATATATTTATATCCATTTATCTTTTATGTATCTATTTGTATTTCTTCTTATGTTCCTATTTCTTATTTCATTTTGCTATTCCTAGTAAAAATCCATTTCTCTGGCATGCCCTTGTCTCTATTGAGGTGATATTTGCAACCATTCCTGAGATGGAGTGAAAGTTTTTGATTGTAAATGGATTGGCAAAAATATACAAAATCCTGGGTATTTTTTCTGTGCAGAGAACCAGGGAAAGTTGAGTTTTCTTAAACTCAAGAGGAGTTAAAGGAGAAAGGAGAAAATTATATTTTTCAAAAATGGCTGTCTCTGAAATAATTCAGAATAGGAAGGTTTTATGAGACCTCTCTTTATAAATTCTGGAATTGATCCATTTGTCTCTTTAAAATTTAACTGCAGTCAAGAGAAAAATTAAAGATTGTGTCGTTTTGATAATGTAGTACAAAGCTATTTTTGGTAACTTAAAGAGCTTGTCGAAAGCACTTCCACTAGGACTAGCACATTGAGGCCAACATGGGACTTGAATCCAACCCACTTTTGAATCACGACAGACCCAAGACATTTTTAAAAATGTTGAGATCGCACATGCTGTCTGATTTGAGACTTTACAGGTAAGTTCTGCCTTGGCACAAGGTCGTGAAGTTGCCCGTATGTTGGTGGTACTTTTCAGGAGCTGGGGCTGTGTCACAGTCGGCTCTGGCAGGGAAGGCTGTTGCAGGTCCCTGCAGAGAGGCATTGTCTCCTCAGGATAAAGTGAGAGGTATTTCAGAAGTGCTTTGAAGCCGTGCCAGCCTCCTCGCAGGGCTGTGAAACCTGATACCTCCGCTTTTGAGCTGTTGGGGAAAGTACAAACTGTAGTACTTGTGGAATTCATTCACTGACTTCCAACCTCGAGTCTGGCCTGGGAATGGAAGAAAGAGTTTAAGAAGAAGGTGGAAAAAAAGACTTCAGTAGTATGTGGCAGTTAACTGTCAACTTTGGCATCTTTTCAGATTTGCAGCTTCATGCTTTCTAGAGATAAACTGTGACTTTTCCCTAAGGACTGGAGGATTTCATTTTCCTTCCCACTGAAGCTGCTAGGATTTTATGACTGTAGGAGCTATGTGAACTGCAGAACTACCAGCAAGATGCCTGCCATGCTCTTAGGTAGTTAATTTAAGGTTACAGAACATTTCTCGCAGCTCGTTCCTATTTACATTAGCTTCTCAGTATTTTCCATTTGTAAAGCAGATCAATAGGGTCCTTCTGGCTGTATTACTATGCCTTGTCGTGTTTCATCTGGGTTTCTCTGAAACCTTTTGTCTCATTAAGAGGTGGAGTGAAGATTTTCTGTGGGCTCAGAGCACATTCCTGTGCATCCTGTGTGACAAAGGAGCTTGTGTAAAAGCAGGGAAGGAGCAACCAAATCTTCAACGAGTCAAACTTTGTTACTCTTTTTGTTCTCAGTGGAGCTCAGATGCGAGCGGGCAGTTTCTGCTGTGTCGCCTGTTGCTTTTGTTTCATTTTGGCAGAGTAGAAGAGAAACATTCACTCATGTCTCTCCCGGTGCTCTCTGGCCTGCCTTGGCCATGCAGGACCTGTGAGGTGTCGGTTCTGTTAGGAAAGCAGCAGCCTTTCAGGTGGGGCTGGTGCTGCTTGCACAGGAGCCAGAATCTCACGGGGTCAGCCAGGCCAGGCTGGGCCAGCGCGGTTTGCCAGCTGCCAGCGCCGTGCCCGTGCAGTAACACAACCCCGGGTGCCATGCCAGGGCACTGCTGCTCTTGGCTAACAGTCCCAGAGGAGGGACAGGGTGAGACATGAGCCTGGCTTATGGCACTGAGCGGGACAGGGAAAGATGGCAAAGGTGTGTTTCACCTCTGGGGACTGGTATGACAGATTTCAGAGACACGTAAGGGAGAGCTGGAAAGCTCGGGCTAAAACTGAACTGCAACTGCTGAAGAAGGAAGAATAGCAAGAAAATATTTAAGTAACAAAAGTGGAGGAAAGTAGAAGTTTATTGCTTAATAGGGAAATGAGCAAATAATAGGTCATCTCTTTGATGTCTTTTTCCTTTCAACCGCCACAGAAAAGGTGAATTATGACCAGATGCTTAAACCAGTTATTTTTAATAAAAACAGGACTAAAAAGGAACAGGTCAGGTGTACTTGATAGATAAGAATGATTATGCAAGTCAGCAGGACTTGATACAATATCCTATAATAGGAAAAATTTGCAAATGCTTACTTATCTGCCATTCTCTGTAAGAAATGTGGAGTCTCCTGATGATGTCAAGAAGACAAATGCATGACGTGTGTTTGAAAATGCAAGGGCAGCTGAGAGGGAGGAAGCCATGGAGAATTTCGAGAACTTTAATGCTTATTTAGTATTAAAAATTAATAATGGCATAAAGCACTAGATGATACTTTAAAAATCTTTCTTTTCCTTACAAATGTGATAAATAATTATCATGATGCCACTCTGTACTTGTGCGTAGTAGATTTGGTAGAACCTTATTGCAAAGACAAGCTAGTACACCATCCCACATGACATTCTTGAAGGCAAACTGAGCTGGGTTTATGTGCTAAGGTAGGCACACAACTGACTGAGGCGGTTGTGGGCAAATGCGTATTTGGGATTTAGAATTTTTCCTGTGAAGATGGCCCAGGGAGGTCATGATGACTTTGCTGCTGGAGTATTTCAAAAAGACTGTAGATATTTTGTACTTGATGGTGCCTCAGAGGTGGGATATAGATGAGATGATTTCCTGTGATTCCCTTCACTTCTCTGTTCCTGGGACTCTGATGTGTGGCTGACTGGGGAGGTATTAACTCAAGTGCAAATAACTCAAGTTAACTGTGCACTGAAGACACAACCCTCAGCTTAATAGATGTCATTTTAAAACCTGGCTGGGAAAACATGGTTTCAGATGTGGTAATAATGTCCCAAGAGGACATCCCAAGATGATTGGTAGATTTGAGAATGATATGGCTGATTGGAGAGGTTCCAAAGTGAGAATGATCAAACAAATAGGAAACAAACCTAGAAGGCAGCCTGAAACAATCTGGATTGAAAGAAAAATTGCAAAAATCTTCAAATAACAGAAACGGCTGCTATAAAGAAGAGCAGTATGATGCTTAGAGAGAGTCCAATCCCTGCAGAAGATGGAACAGGAATTAGTGAACTAAACTGCAGGAAAAAAATCTCAAAAGAAGGCATTAAAATAAAGGGGGAAAACCCCAAAACAACAACTATCCAAATCAGGGATAGCAAGTACTGGAAAAGATTGCTTGGGTGATTATGACATGTGATGATGTTAAAGGGCAGGGGTGAGTGAAATACCTCTCAGAAAGGACATGGAGATGGTTGTTCTTACTTTGGGACCTTTCAATGTCCCCATCTGATTTCTTCAAAGATTTTTTTTCTCCTGAGAAGGAATGCTTTGCCTTGATAGCTGAGGACTAAATTTATTCATTTACTGCTCAAAATAGAATTGCTACTTTCTATTCCTATCAAAACTGTCTTTCTAGCAAGTAGGGCAAATAGCCAGCCCTGCATCTGAGGTCTTCACCTTTCTGTTCCCTTTTGCCTGTGACAGGGAATCCATGTGAGCTATCCTTTACCCCATTGCAGCCTGTGGATGGGGACACAGAGATGCTGTTTCTTTGCAGGAGATGCTGGGGCTCTTCACAGAGAGGCCACACTGAATATCCAGACATGCCAGTGAAACTGCTGGGCGCAGTTCTGAATGCAGCCTCCTAATTAGTGTTTGCAGTGGTCCTTCAAACAGCACTGTGTTCATTGCACATATTTGAATTTTGTTTCAAGTAAAATCCTCACACAGCTAGAGTTTATGTCTAAATTGTCTTTGTCTTTTGGGTATTAAGGTGGAGAATGTGTTGTAAGGTAGAAACAACCCTGGATGCAAAAGGCAGCTCCTATCTAGGCAGTGTCACATAGGTTTTCTAAGGCTAGATCTGTTAAAAAGCTACAAACGGATCTGTCATTTCTGGTTAGAAGTTCAGAAGGAAGCAGACAGTTTGGATCAGGCAACAGTCTGCAGCGATGTGTCCAAAACAAGAGCTTTTGTTCCGAGCGGGGCTGATGCAGGCCACCAAATATGCCAAGAATGCGGGGCCGTTTGTGGCGCTGCACAGATACCATCACCGGCGAGCTAAGCACCCACATTCCTGCTCCAGTAACAGCTCTGGGGATGGAGGCAGCTGAAACCCAGAGCAGGAGGTTGCTACTGCCTCCTTGTACACTAATGTCAGAGATAAAACGACCTCTGTTTTTCTTTGAATTGCGTTTTCAGAGCCCTCCCTCAAAGAGGCAATTAGCTGTGAAACCTCTCAGGGTCAAACGGCCAAGGTTAGTTACAAGAAGGGAGTTAAGAATTTTTGAATCAGCTGCTGTGATTTCAGTGAAAAATCTATGAATGATTTCAGTGAAAAATCTGTGTAGTCTGTGCCCTTTGCATCAGGAAATTATGTTTCTCTAGCTGACATAATTGCCAAAATCAAGTAAATATGTGAAAGCTCTGTGTGTAAACATGTATGGATTGGAGGAGTTGTTGCACTCCCTGGTTTATGAAAAGGCTCTACAAATTGCTCTGAGCAATTTTCATACCCATTTCAGTGGTATTTTTGTAATGCCATGACAATTAACTGCTAAGATTGTATTCATACTTTTAAAGTGGGGTTTATTTCTTGTTATTAGATATGAAAATAGTAGTTGAAATAACAAAAACAAACAGTATCCTTAGGGAAAAGGTTTATTTTTCTGTAATGGAAATGTACTATATCCTTTGGTAATTCAAAGAAGTTTAAAGAAGTGGTCTTTGAATTTTACAAGTTCTATGTAACATTTCAACTATCAGGACAGCGTAGTGGTTGAAGCTTTAGTGAGGCATTGATTGCAATCCATTCCAATAGCTTGTCTATCTTGAAAATAATTTAAATTAGCCATGACACCTTGTTAATAGTGGCTAAGGGAGCTAAAGAATTAAAAAACCCCAAACCCACAGTGCTCCAAATCTGCCATATGGCACATCTGAACTCTGACATTGCCAGTTTTGGAATTAGCTCCTTTGAGCACCTGGTAGAGTTCATCTTTAGTAAAGCAAATATTTTGTAGAAGAAAGTTTTCTTTCACCCCAGGGTGTGAGGTGCAGTAGGGAGCTGTTCTTTGCAGGACCATGACTCTAAGAGGTTGCTCTGTGTCAGGTTCACCATCTCCTGATGTGTGGTGTGCTGCAGGGGAGGTATTTTCATCCTCCACAGGGGTGAGCCGAAGTAAATCTGCCTGCTGTGGGTAACCCTTAATAAGCCCAGCTAAGCACATCTGGAGAACAGGCATTCAAAGCCATGAAACACCACAGCCTCAGCTGGTTAAAAGCTCTCCTCCAGCAGCAGAGAGGCTGGAGGGGCCCTTGGCACTTCTGATGCTGGAAATCAGAGTCTGCCTGCCTGGAGGTTACTTGGTGGGTGTAGCAGAAAAAAATGGCTTGGAAAATACTGATTAATAAGTAAAACCAGGCTGCTACTGCAGCTGACACCAGTAGCAAAATGGGAAGAAAAGCAGATTAAACTCTCTCTGGAAGATCAGTTGGTGAAGGCAATGATTTGGATCCCAACCTGCTAATTAACCCATCTAGAGGAGTCACTGTGAAGGATTCTCCTAGCCAATGTTTTGATGAAAGAGTTGAGTGGTGTAAAATCACAAATCCAACACAACTGGTATTTTACTGTCTTTCATTACAACAATTTTTCAATTATGCTTCTTTTCACTAAGCTCATAATGCAGATTAACAGATTTCCCTTCCTTTTTAAAGGAAAACTGTGTGGTGATACTAAAGTAAAAAATTTAGGGAAGAGGCACAACTTATTTTCAGTATCTTTATCATCTGTCAATGACAAGATGGATAATTAAATCTTCTCTGTCTTTGCAGAGTGGAGTTTATGTTTAAATGGGTGGGTCTACTCAAAGCTAAAAGGAAATTTCACAATATATTTTTTGTAGAGAAGACTCCCAATGCTAATGAGTAGCCAAATCTGTCTTGGGGAAACAGTTTGTTACTAAAAATAAATTGCAGCCTAACTGTAACTAAAATCAGATTGCAGAAACCAAGCTACTCCGATTCCTGATTTCTGCTACAGAAGGAGTTGAATCTATTACAAACAGCTTTTATTATTATATATATTTTTAATGTGCCAACTGAGCCCTGTTTTGAAATTAATCCACTTGTGAGCTTCTATCAAATGCTTACAGCATTCTCCAGAGATTTTTCTTCAGACTCTGCAAAGCCAGTGAGGAACCAGTTCATAGTTATGAGGCCAAAAGGAAAAACAGTGCACACGAGCTATTTATAGAATATGAAGCAAAACAGTGTGATAAAGGGCAAATGAAAGCTTTCAACGAGAGGCTTTTCGTTCCCAGTCACATGGTCTTTACATGCAATTTCTTTTTTACTATACAATTTAGCAGGGAAATTAAATCACTTGACAGCAGCCTTTTTCTGATTAGAAAAGAACTGTTCAATGCTCCTTTACCATTTATAATACGCTCACTTGTGGCTGTTGCTGTTTGAGAGGGTTTGTTTGCAGAAGTTTCTGCAGAGCCAATACTTTCCTGGCAGGTGGAAGCAGAAATGGTGGCCAGAGGTTGCCCTGGGAAGATTTCAGTGTGGAGCATGGAAAACCACCCTGCTGCCGGGCACAAGATGCAGAGTTCTTAGTCATGAGCCCCAGATATTTGGGAAAACAAGACAAGGATCCCCCTCCTCTGAAACTCTGACAGTCACAGGCAGTAGAAGCAAGCAAAGGTAAATTCAACATTTTTAATTGCTTTTGTGTCCCATTACCCCCTGTATATAAATGTCCTTGTTGTGTTCATGCCTTTTTGTTCTTAGTGCAAAAGCATTAAGCAAAAAGCAAAGGACATTTCTGTCCTGGGAGTTTATCAACCACCTCATTCATTTTTAATATATTTCTTCCAGACTAGTTTGTTCAAGTCAAGTATCTGTGCTCCATCTCTGGGGGCTGTCTTTAAGCAATTCTGACCTTGAATAAAACACCAACTTGACCTGGGTGCCAGATTGTGACTTAGCCTAAAACCATATTCGACTCTTTCAGAAATACAGGAGTTGCCAATTACTAAAATTAGATATTTTACTGCCTAAGTGTGGTGATTCCAAGAAGGGGAATGGTAAAGAGAAGAAATTGCATGAACTGTGTCCCAGAGCTCCAGGCTGATAAAAATAAATGGTGTCTCAGATTTCTTTTTGTTATCTTTCATTTTCTTTGTATCTGTGATGAAGTTTGAGGGAGGCTAAAGAAACTGGATAATTTATCTCTCAAATATAGAGGCTGATGCTGTCATTTCAGAATATTTTCACAGAGAAGGTGATTTATGGCAGCAGCCTCTTCTCCTTGGACATGAGCAGCATGTTTGCAGGTTCGCAGTGTGTTCTCTACCTGAGCTTCTCACCACACAGGCCATCACCCAGACTGTCTTGTCTCATCTGTGCCAGATTCCTCCTTAGTCCTGGGAGCTCCTGTGTTATACCAATACTTCACAGACTCATTCTGCATTGTGACAGGTGAATGAGTGGATGAAATGCTGAGGCTTCAGCAGCAGTGGTGCTGTATGGGAGCTGAGTGCTGCAGCTGGGCAGCTGGGGGCAAGGACTATGAATGTGGTACATCTATCTGTAGTCAGTCAGTCCCTCAGACAATTTTACAGATTTGCTAATGGGAGCAAGGTTTTTTAGTGTGGATTCTCCAGGCCCTTACAAAGATGTGAATGTACTCCAGAACCCTAATGAATGATAAGCAGAAACACTGAAAGACAAATTTCTATTGCTGTTTCTCAGACACATGAACTCCTCCAGAAGTCAGGAGTTACTCTAAATTTAAAGAAATCAATGCTGGCTTCCTCCCAGGATGTAAACTCTTTTTAAGAGCTCTGTTTTATGTGTCTGTGTGTATGTGTGTATATACATATGTAATGTTGTTTTCAAATACCCAGTGGAAATTTAATGGAGTTGCAGGAACAGCAGAATGGAGGAGAACTAAGTCTATATCCAGCATATAACCCAAACAGTGCTGCTGAATTGATCCCCAAGAGGAAGGCAGGGCAGTAGTGCAAAACTAGAGCTGAGAGGTTTGGGACTGCTCAGTCCCATTGAACAGCAAGAAAAATCCCCACCTTTTCTGCTCCTCTAGTGTTCCTGCTGGACACTAAAACCAGGCTAAAAATAAAACCAAGCAAAACTGGAAGAAAAAAAATATATTGGAAAGAGTGGAGGGAAAAAATGTTATTTTCAGCAATGTATTCTGTGCAAGCTTTACTTTGCTGGTAGACAATTAAAATGGCAATTTTGAGCCATGATGGCTCACTGTAGTTGCTCAGAAACGGGGTGCTCCCATTTCTCTCTACACCTGGAACGTTCCAGTCAGACTGGCAGTGTCTGGGAGACACTGCCTTCCCAACAGCTGCATGGGGGTGAGGCAGAGGAGCGAGGAGGTGCTGTCACCCTGCTGTGTGAGCTGGAGGGTGTCCCCTCTCTGTCACACCCTGTGCAGAAGCAGTAGGGCCCAGGCAGTGCAGCTGCAAGGGGAGGTGACAGGAGTGTGGAGAGCAGGGCTTTGGAGCTGCCTGAGCCTGGCTTTGCTTCCCTCAGGTGTTTCTGGGTGCATGATAACGCCTCAGCTCATCTCTTCCTGTCTACTGTGGCATCACTGATATTTATTCACTTGTAGTCACTTGTGTGTGAGGCCAGTACAGGTCTCTCTTCCTAAGCTAGACTGTGACCAGAACTACAGTCAGTAGATTTAGGTTGGAAACCAAGACAAACCTCACATGCAAGTTCCCTTCCCAATGACCTGGAGCAAGGGTGAGTCCGAGAGAAGGACCTTAAAGACCTGATGGTGTTGGAGCACAACTGGACACAAATCCTCCTCTCTGCACTTCCTGTCCCAGCCTGAGGCTCAGCCCCTGCAAGTGAGAAACAGGCTGATGCCATTCATTACTGTCACCTTCAAATATAAACCTGCTGGAAAAGAGAGCTCTTCTCAAAGCCTTCCCATACTCTCTGTGCTAACAAACAAGATCATGCTTGTAAGAAGAGCATACCATGAAGTGGCATAGTGTTCTCTCTCTTTTTTTTTTTTTTTAAGCTGATCAAGAGGGACAAGAGACACAGGAGAGTGGCTTAAGGGTATTCAGATCACAAGACTTTTTAATGAAGAGAACATGCAGCTGGCTGCATATGCTATTCCAGAAAAATAAACACCAGTTGTAAATATCCAGCCCTCTTGCCATCTCTGAAGAATTTCTGCCAGCTGATGTAAGTAGCTGAGGAAGAGGTCAGAAGGCTGTCACCCTCGTGTGTTGATGGAGTGGAACAAGCAGTCTGCAAAATCTGGGGCAGGCAAAGATAAGCAGAAGGGACTGTCCCACCCCTGGTTCTGCTGAAGCATGCACGAGAAGAGTATGCACTGCAATTTACACTGAAGGCTCAAAGGGTGAATCTCACTGGGCACAGGCCTGTTTTAAGGAGTTGCTGAAATGGTCTCTTAAAGTATGGGACTACCTCACATGATCTTGTGTGCTCTCAGCTGTCTAAAGCTGGCTTTTATCCTGCCACTCCAGATGCAGGGAAGTCCTTTGTCACAGATGGGATCCTCTGGCATAGCTGAGGGGGCTGAGTACAGGCAGAGCAAGGGCTTGGCTGGAAGGGCACCCAGCCACAGATACTGAGCTCAGCTTTCAGCCCTAGGAACTCTGCATGGGCTATGAAGTGAAGCAGCCCTTACTCAGAGAGACTTTTCTGGAACAAAGGCAGCACTGAAGCAAGATCTGCAATGTTTTGAAGGAAGCATTGATTTGTAAAGTATCATGTAAGGTGATAGGTCTCCTTCCTGAAGAGTGGCCGAGGCTTCAGAAAAAAAAACATTGTGCCTTTTATATATTTATCTTTTCTTTGCTGTTACACAGTTATAGAGACTACTGCAAGAAGTTTTAATTTTGGTATAAGAATTCATCTCCTTCTGCCCCTCTTTCCTCATATGAAGTCAGTGAAGTGAAAGTTCGGGTAGTATCTGGGTGTGCTCACTCAGTTTCAGCAGTTAAAGTTTCCAAAATTTGGACTCCAGCCCAGAGACATATGAGATTTTAATACAACTTGTCTGATTCCCTTCATTGTTACCTCCTCTTTCAGCATTTTACTTACACTGCAACAGGATTAAATTAACTTTATTATGAGTCATACATGAGCATACATGCAGGTCTGTATGTGCATAGAAACAGGGAGAAGGGAAATACACTAGGATATTTAGAGTGCTTAGTATCTACATATTTGCATAACAAAATCTAGCCTATTCTGTTTCCATTTTTACACAGGCTTGTCTGATTACTTAATCCAAAGCCACATCCTCCACTCATGGCTGCCAAAGCAAGCCACAGGCAAGAGGTGAGCTGAGTTGTGTTTGGTCAGTCCCCATGCAAGCTGTTCTTTCCTTTATTTCTTTTCCTGCTCTGTGGTTTTCTTGCTCTTCTTTTTTTTGCCTTTTTTTTTTTTTTTCCTCCTGATTTTTGGTTTGTTTTGGTTATGTTCTTGCTCTTCTTTTTTTTGCTTGTTTTTTTTTCTCCTGATTTTTGGTTTGTTTTGGTTATTTTCTTCATCATTTGATGTATGATCCTCTTGGTTTGGGATGTTCTTTACCTATGTGTTTACATTGCACCTAATCACATTGGGCTGTGATCCCAACTTTGGGTCTGTGTGCTACTGGAATATAAATAATAATGTCTTGCTGCTTTGGTAGGCAGTCAGGTTGGAATCTGCAACTCTACTCTACTTGTGGGCACTACCCATTGCAAGACTGCTTTCTGAATTTTTACCTGAAAGTGATACTGTGTGTAGTACAAATAACCCTGGCACAGCAAAATAATGAACAGCAGCAGCATAGGAAAAAAATCTGCTGTGCCAATGGTGAAAGCATTTTCTTGCAGGAGTGAAATTGTGCTGTAAGTACTTGTTGGTTTGTTAGAAGTCTTGGGATGTGTAAATATAACTGATCCCATCTAAGTTACATTAAGTTATCATTGGCGAGTCTGAGGTTAAAAAGCCCCTAAAGCTCAAAGGATAAGGGAAACAGGTGCTTTCCCAGAGCCTTGGAAGTTATGCTACAATCAGTTTTTTCCTTCCCTTTGGGCTTAATAATATACTAAAGTTGATACGTTATAGCTGTGGTAACATTTATAATAAGAAAATATGCAAATACAGCAGCAACATAATTTTTCCATACTGCTTAGCAAGTAAATGGTTGTGTACAGAATAGCCTTCAATCCTGTGAGCGTCTTTCTGTCAGAGGCAGCTTCTGGTATTTATGATAGCAATAAAACCACTGATTATTATTGGACAAATTTCTCAGACATGAAAAAAAAACTTCAGACATTTTACTTCCAAATCTTTCAGTATGTAACAAAAGGTTTGAGGTTTCAGAAGTTTAGTCCCTGAGGATAAACAAATAAAGTTGTAAAGAGCACACCTTGCTAATATGATTGTTCCTTATTAGCATAATAGTTTTCAAATAAACAACCTTCTAATGTCTCTAATAAGCAATTACTCTATGATGAAAACTGCAAATGGGGCCCACTGGTGGGTAACAGATAACAGTAAAATCTGTCAATAAAACAAATATTGTTCTGCCTGAACAGCTCTCTTCCTCACTCCAAGAGAAGAGAGAGCTGCCTGGGTATTTTTACAGGCAGATGCTTGACAGCCAGATATGTTGCAACACTGCTCCTCTGATGCTTTGTTGTGATATTACTTGAAGTCTTTACTCTTTATGGTGTGTTACAACAAAATAAGGCAGAGACCTTTACTTATTTGGAGCTACCTACTCTTGAGTCCAGTAAAACCACAGTACGATGAATGCTTGCCCAGGAATAGGGATTTGACAGATTAATAGAGTTTGCTTTCTTTCATAAAAGGAAAATGATAATTAAAAATTTGGAGTCCATCCTATCTCTGAAACATGCAAATGAATGGAAGTAGCATCTCAGCACTCTTCTTGCTATTCTAAATAATTTGCAGTGGCAAAAAGGTGTTAAATGCATGCAATAATCACACTTTCCCAAACATTGAAAAGTATGAAAAAAAGTCATAACTTTAATAACTTTTCAAGCAAACTATTTTCAAAACATTTGCAGTGCAATTGACATACTTGCCTAGTTGCTCTATCATTGATTACAAAGCTGTGTTGTGCTTGCTTTGGTCCTTGTACTTCTGCACTCATTTTTCCAAAATAATTTTGCATTTAGTTTTCAAGAAATAAGGGTATGGAATATGAGAAAATCACAAATCCCCAAGCCTGGTCCTTTCCAAATTCTGTGGTGAGTATGAGGGTTTTATTTTATATATAGCTTTGTAGAAACAGGATCATTTGAAGGAAAATCTTGAGCAATTCTTATCTTTGTTCCATTCTGGGCTGACATCATGGTACGAAAACGCAAGGAATGTACAGTAAAGCCTGGTGTGGGAAGAAGATCTTGACAGAAGGATGATTAATGGTGTCTGAAAGAGGGAAAACAGTTATGTAAGAAATACAGCCCATGAGTTTGAAACTGAAGAAACCATCACAGGTGCAGGCTGTAAACAGGCCCCAGAGGGAAGAATATTGGTCTTTTAAAGGTGGACTCTGTAAACAAACAGATGAGGCATAGGAAATATCCTTCCATATAAATTTTTATGGTACAAATAAGTACATGGAGCACATAAGCACTGTAAGTGTTTATAAACTCAAAGAACATCCATATTGCAGTAAAGCTGCACAAATAGTACCACAGTGTAAATTTATATAGCGTGAGGCAGATGTGTGGTCTGATGGCTTAGTTTGTTTTTCTGTCTTTAGCAAATGACATGATTTCTGTGTCTCTGGTTTTGTTTTGTTCCATTTAGCTGCTCTCAGCTACATAATTGTTCTTGCAGCTTGTAAATATTATGGTCAACCTCCAGCAAAGTTTAGATGAGGCCAATCAAATGTAAACAAGTGTGTCTGCACCAATGATGTGAGTAAGCAAAGTCATCTCTTGTGATGTTTCCTCCCCCTTTTCTTACTCCCTTGGGACTGCAAGAGCTTTGTGGAGCCTGCTGTGGTACTGCAGAGCCTGGGGTTCCGTTTAACTGCCTGTCTGGGATTGTTTTTTCTGTTTTTCCTCGCTATTTGGTGTTGAATTTATACAGAGGATAAATAAATGGACCAGTATCACCTCTGGGGTGCATCTCACATCTGTCCTGTCTTCTGCCCTGCCCTAGGGTGGCTGCCTGCAATCCCAGCACAGAGTTCATACAGGTGTGAGGTGCAGTGCAGGGGCCCAGCAAGGCTGAGGGTGAGCAGACTGCTGAGGAGCCACAGCCTGATGCAGGGCTGTGACACAGAGGGGTGGCAGTGCTGCTGGCAGACCCCTGTGCAGCTTCCCAGCAGGCTCAGCCCCTGGGCTGCTGTGCCCTGCAGCACAGGACTCTGGCCTGGTGGCTCTGGCAGAGCTCTTTCTGTGCCAGGGCCCCAGGTGCTGCAGTCACCAAATCCTCTGGGTGAAAGCCTGTGCATTAAAAAGGTGCACATGGATCAGTTTTTACCCTTATTGTTACCCCATTATTACCCTGAATGCGATCTTTAGGGTTTCATTCCATGTTGCTCTATTGTCACTGTGCAACCCCAAACCTGCATGACATGGCAGGCAACACAGTGAATGCATCCCATGGGCTTTCTGCTGCAAACACAAGAAATCAGGAGGGTTTTCTCTGCGTGCAACCTCCTCCCATTGCTTTGGAGCCTCTCACTGTTGTGCACTGAACACAGGCCCTGCCTGCTCCCCTGCATCCAATCTTTACCTGTCTCCCACCCCAGTTTTGTGTCTCCAAGTGCCCAAATCCTGCTGTAGCTTTTTGCAGCTGCAGCAGTTCAACACTACCGCCAGCCTGACATTCCACACCTCATGCTCCCATAAGCAGTGCACTGTTGGGTCACAATTTTTGGTTAGATATAATTAACCTTTAAGGAAAAAAAAAAACCCACCAAAGTAAAGACTGCAATGCTATTGATCTCCTGGGAACAGAGCCTGGGAGGTGTCTGACATTTTACATTGTTATCTATGGGAGAGGAAGGAGCTGGGCTGTTTTTTCCCACAAGAAATGTATCTATTTTTGAGAGCAAAGTACTTTCTTTGCTATGGGACCCAAAACCATTTTCATTCACTGACTCACAGTCTCTGGGGGCCTTTTCCCTGAGCTTAGGAGCCAAATGCTTAGTGGTTTGCAGATGGAAAAGTGACAGCCCAATTAGCTAAAACTGTTAATTTAAAGGTAAAGATGTTACCTGTTTACAACTATCTTGGCTTTGAGAACCAAACAGTCTCCACTAGCCTCATTCCTCTGTTTTTACATAGAGTTGCTGCAGGTTTGCTCATAATAACTATTGGGTGAGAATCTGAAAGCAGTGTATCAACAGCATATGATTTATTCTGTGGTTCTTGTGCAGAAAGCCAGAATATGATTTCATGCTTTCCTGTTTCTCTTTTTGTCTTCTTATGGTATGAAAATCATTTTTAGTTATTTTCTATTAAATTTTTCCAGTAGCCTATTTGCTTAATTATGGATGAATGTTTATTGATGAATTTTTCCTTTCCAAGAGACAATCTCACTAAGACCCAGGCAGAAACAACGGGAAATGTATCTGGACAATGTTCACTTTGTATCTGTTCTTGTGGTGTATGGCAGAGCCAGTATGGGTCAGCTTGGCTGCTCCTGGCCCCAGACAGATCCACAGGATGCTTCCATGTGTGGTGCTATTTATTCTTTGAGTTATGAGGAATGTCTGTAGTAGCATTCATGGTCCAAACAGCTGAAAACTCTCTGCTGCATCTCTGCAGGGTCTGAGGGTGGATCCACATCTGCCTTGTCCACATGGAAGGACAGGAGTTGGTGGCAAATGTACTCTGAGAGCTGCCAGTGTCCACACAGGCTGGAAGTTTTGGCAGGCATGGGACACTGGCAGTTGGGACCAGACATCTAAAAACGCTTTTCTCTTTCATTCAGAGATTGCATAGGGACTGTTTAACCTTTAGACAAAGCCTTTCTAAATAAAATGCTTTACCAGAGGAATCAAATATCAAGGAAAGAGGTATAGCAATATTTAGAATTCTTCTGCATTGCAAAATCTGTGTGAGGAACTTCAGAAGAGCTACTACCAAATGTGCCCAATAGCATTTCTTAATATTTTAAATGTATATACCTAATCAGCTCTTTAACTTGTCTCCAGGCATAAGGAAAAGGAAAAAAAAATTTTTTAAAATTGCCTGAAGGGATGAAGTCTCTTGGTGTTTATGGTAAATGCACTGCTTTGCTCTTGTTAGAGTTTTCATTAGTTTGAATTGTCTGTCTTAATGCAGCTTGTAATTTACTGACAGTAAAGGAGATTCCAAAATGGCATGTGTTACCATGGAATACATTTACTGTTAATATAGGATAAAGAGGTAACACTTATATATCCTGAAGTCAAAAAGGAACTTTAGATTTCTTATTTAGAAGATGATATCTTAATTAAGCTCACCTGAGAGATCACTGGGTAATGTTCATGTGATGTTTTTGGTTAAGGTGTGTCTGTCAGGTGCAGTTGGTTGTTTTGAAAAACATAGCAAAGAATTTCAGTGCAGTGAAACTATTTTGCTGTCTGCTCACCACAGGTCATGTTTTCTGTTGGCTTTCTGGAGCCTGGTGTGACTGAGGCTGTGCCACAGTAGGGCAGAGGATCCATAAGCTTCTGTATCTCGAGGCACAGAGGCAGCAGAGCTACAGGCAACACTCTGGAGTGGGATTCTGGCTGGGTTGTTATCTACCTTATCTAACAACTGAGAGCTCCTTGCACTACATTTTTGATGCTGGTGGGCAGGCTATGGACATGCAATGTGCTGAAGGTGTGGACAGGACTGGCAGTCACTACCTTGTGTCTTTGGGGAAGAATTCCAGTCTGTAAAGGACCTGCTGCAGCTGATTTTGTGCTTTTTCCTCCTATCCTTTTGAATCAGCCTCATGTGCAGAATGTCTGCTCAAAATCCTTCTTACTGATGTTTCACGGTCTCTTATTTCCATTATTTGACAGTTACTAAAAGGAGATCTTGTACCTGATGCAGCATTAAGAGCAGATCTTATAATAATCAGTAGTTTTAGCAGCTCTTTCTATTCTCCCTGCTTTTGTGGCTTATTATAAAAGTGTCAATCTCTCACTGCTATCTAACAAACAAACTTCTGCCCTGGATCCATTTCCTCTTGGGC
This sequence comes from Passer montanus, assembly GCF_014805655.1. NCBI lineage: Eukaryota > Metazoa > Chordata > Aves > Passeriformes > Passeridae > Passer > Passer montanus. Next base: position 4,207,860 of record NW_024369707.1, read on the forward strand.
AGTTTGCCAGGAATAACAAATTAAACTCCAGCTCTCAGTTTAAGAAGTTTCACTTCACTGAGTAGAGTTCAAGTACAGTCTATTATCCTGACTAAGTGATAGAGGAGTCCTTTGATGTTTGCTTCTTGAGTGGTTTATACAAGCCAGGGCTTCCTGTAGGAAAAAGAGCTGCAGCTGAAGGAAATACTTGATTGATCAGGTAACCTCTTCCTCTCACTCTTTCTTGAGAGTGTCTGAGTGCCCTATGACAGATGCATGTGGAGATACAAGAGAGACCCATTATAGTCTCCACCAGAAGTCACACAGTTTGATGATGTTTCTCAGTTTTTCAGATGAGAGGGACCAATCCTGCTCCTTCCACCTTCCTGTTCCCCACTGCTTTCCCCACAGCAGTTCTGGTGGTCCACCATGGCTTGTTCAACCCACTTAATTTGTAAGACTTCACAAACAAAATGAAGTGTTAAGGGGACAGAGAAATAACATTATATTGGAACAGAAGTCCTCCCTCTGCACCTGCCAACCAGCAGGTCAGCCTGGCTGTGTCACTGAGCCATGCACTCAGGGCTCCTCCAGAGCCCTCTAACCGTCAGCTGAGTCCCACTCTGAATTCTTTCTGGAAGAAGCTGGTTTTCTCCTTTGATCACCAGGGGCTGTGTTAATTTCATTACATAAAAGATTCAGTGCTGGGTTTTTTCTCTCTATAAGAAGGTACAGTGATGCTCTCCTCCCAGTAATTCTGGCCTGGACGTTTGAGAGAAAAGCAGAAGTTGGCTAGAATATATTGAGGGAAAACGGAATGTGCAGTGCAAGCTGGTCACAGCATAGGGCTCAGCTAAGAACAAAAAGGAAAGGAAAGAGCTACCAGCAAACCTTGCATTGTCTGAGTTGTTTCAAGATATCCACTTTTCTGTGGTCAGTGGTAGTGAACTGCTGTGCTTGGATTTCTGAATCTGAGTATTTAAAAAACTCCCTTTGTTAGCTTGTCACTCACAGATAATTGGGGTGTTTTTTCTGTGCCAATAAATGGTCACTAATACTTTGCTTCTCCCTGATTCTTTAGAGGTGTGGCCACAACATGTGGTGAGTGCAGCATTGATTTCCTGTCCACCTTGGAGCACTTGGGCACAGAACCCTTGCAGAACCCTTGCCTCTAACCAAGGGGACAGCTGAACAGCTTGTGAGTAGCATTGCAGTGCCAGAAGCAGCTGTGCTAATAGTTCAGTGTTACAGGGGAAGTCTTGCTCCCCTTCTCAGCTCCTGGCTTTGCAATTCTGCAAGGAAAAGATCAGGAAAGTTCTACTTGCTGCTTTCCTCGACTTGGTTGTTGGGTGCCTGTCAGATGCCTACTGAGCTGATTCAACTCATAACTCAAAAGAAAATCATCTCCATGTAACATTGTCACCATTGGCTGGAAGGAGGGCATGAGGAGATTTGGAGGCAAACAGGCTTTATTTTGCAATTAGATGTTGCAATACCTGTGGATATTGCATGCTCCACAGTGTTGCAAGAGTCCCTTGAACAGAACTCATTGAGTTTGGTTTGTAAAAGCTTGTCTAAAGTATGGGTATTGGAAGTTGTGAAATTACCTGTTATTCAGTGCCTGCAAAGCAATCCTATACTACTTTATTACAGCTTATTTTTGGATTGTGTAGAAGCAGCTTTTCCTTCAGCTATAGCTTTCCTTTCAGCTACATCCATGCATGAAACCCCTTTAATCCCCAGCACCCAGATTCTCCTGACCTCCTTTGTTATACAGAGAAGCACTTTAGTAAGGTCTAATTACCTGTAGAAATGCACATGTTGAGACCTCAGTGTTTCCTTGCTTTGGAGCCTGATGTAACAGCTGGTTTCAGAGTACCCCGTGGATGTCTGAATAAACATGGGAGTTATCTTTTCCCCACAAATTATTTGCTGTTACTGTCCACTCTTCAAGATCTGGACTCCCATCCCAGAGAACTTTGGAAACCTTTTTGCATGAAGCCCCAGGAGTTTGTCCCATGTAATGGACACTGATGTTTTCCAATCAGCAATGTTATTTTTAAGCCCTGCCATGTCACGTTATCTTATTGCTTCACAGACCCCGTGACTGCTTGTGCCTGCAGACAAATCTGGCACAGGCCAGGGGGAGGGCAATTCTTCCTTTTTGGTCTGCCCCCTCCCCTCTTACATCCCAGAGGTCTATTTCTATCTGGGAGTGGAGGCTGGGAGGCCAGTTGTCCATATGTGAGTTTATGTGACAGTGCCTCTGTGAATCCAGGCAGCCTGGCTGCCTTCTCTGAACCTCTCCTGTAACCCACGGCGCTTCTTCTTCCCCCAGTGAGACTTTTGCCTGTAAACAGCTGTAAGTTTCCTTGGGAATAATTTCTAAAGCAGCTATAATTTTCCTGTTGTATACCCAAAATGTGTACACCTCTTCAAAGAACCCAAATGTTTCTTTGAAACCCTCCTCTTCCTGCCTTCCCATAGAAACGCTGCTCAACAGCAAGTTCAGCATTTGTGCATTCCTTTTCTTTCCTAGAGCTCAATGATACTCCTTTCTCAGTCTGAGGATGGAAAAAGGATGGTCCCTCACTAAATGGAAGCATATTTTTCCTCACAAGAGATTTACTTTTATCCAAGTTGATTCTTAAAGGAAGACAAAAATGCTAGAAAGAGAGATGTGAGCTGAAGCAATTTGTTTGTCTGCCTGCAGGCTCACCCTTACATCAAAGTCCCGTGGAGTTATGTGGTCAGATTGTCAGGTGTGTGTCCTGAGTGTGAGGAAATGAGGTTTACAATAACTACAAAGGGATAAGCTTTCAGAAAAGTTGAATTGGCCAAGTCTCAGTTGCCCTTCTCTTAGTTCCACTTATTAAAAAGCAGGTTCTTATTTTCTCATGGACTCTCTTCTGGATGGAGCATTACAATGAGTTCCATTATGCTCATCCTATTCAGGTAGTATGTCCTCTGGAAAAAGCAAGTGATAAATTCTACTATCTTTGCCAAGATTCTCATTTTTGCATTCAATGAAACACATTCCAAGGTGAGTGTAAAACAGAGTTCCCCAGTTGTAGATAATTTTATTTTTGGTGTTTTTAAATTTGGTTTTAAATTTCAATTTTTAGGATCATGAGCTTTGAAGTGGTAATCCAGGCTGGGTCCAGATTCTGACCTGCAGAAGGTTTGGAACAAGGTGTTTCGAATAAATAGCATTTTCTTTGGATAAATTCTGATTATTTGAAATGCCTAATACTTCATACTGCTGGTCAATTTGATTTGTTGTGCAGAAGAACCAGCTCTGTCCTAGCTGCCCAAACCCCTCAGACTGTCCCTGGGTATGCTTATGGAGACACAAGAGCAGGCACCTCAGCATCCCCTCCTGAAAGTCTCTGTGCAGGGTGTGGTATCTACCCCTTGCAGCTGCAAGGCTGGAACTGCAGCCTCTGTGACTGACTGCAGCTCTGATGGTAAACATAAACCAGAAATACACTGACTATTTGCTCTGAGAGACAAAGCAGCCCTATGGCAATAGGACTCCTGACTGCCAGCATTTCTTGCCTGCCAATTTACTTCTGTAGTAACTGGGATAAGGCCTTAGGGGGAAAAAAAAACCATGACAACGAACATGGCAAAATATGAAGCTCCTTTTCTTTAGTAGCAACTGCTCTCTTCCCAAAGCTGGCAGTGAGAGAGAAGACATGAAGAGAGCCTGAAGCTCCTTTTCCCCCAGTGTGTATTGATTTCTACCACTAGCAAAGCACACGTAAGAAATTCCTGCCCCAACAGATTGTTCCTGTCACAGGGTTTTGAGCTGGCATGTCACAGAGCCAGGACACACTGCCCCACAAGCAGCTGCACCTGTGTCCCTGGCATGGTGAGCTGCTGTGGAGTAGCCACGAGCATAAAGCCACACTCACAGCACACCTCGGGCAGCCAGTGCAGCCCAGGGGAAGGGATCCTTCCCACCTGCTGGCCAAGCAGCAGCACATGTGCTCTGTTGCTGTTTTTGCAGGTGATTGCAGTCGGAATGCTGAAGGGTTGGATGCTTCTCTTGAGAGTAAAGAAGACTGTGACATGATCATTTGATTGAAAAATGTGCAAGGAAGGACAGAGGGAAGAGAAGCAAAGCCTTGACATCTCTCCAGCAATAATGGAAGAGGAAGGTGATGATAGGCCCTTTTTAGGAAAGCTTTGCTGCTTCCTTATGAGTCACTCCCATTCAGCTGGAGGGCCTTGTGTTGTGTTTGTCCTGCATGGGAATAGCCAAAGCATCTCTCATAGAAATTTTAGGAGTCACATGCCCATGTCCATTGAGTTCAGCTTTGGGAACTTTAAGTTTGTTGTGCCAGAGGCTTAGTGTGCCTCTCTCTGTATGTGCTACTGGTAAAGGCATTTTGCAATTGCAATTTGGTTTTCAGGCTTTTTGGCTTTCTCTTTTGTGGTAAAACACACCTCCTAAACTTTGGGGAAAGGATGGGAGAAAAGGAAAACTCCATGCAACTGACATTTTTATATTATTATTGAACTATTCTGATGAGAGAGAATCCTGGAAGATTTTTAGTGATTTGAAACATTTTCATTTTTTTTGAAAAGTCTTTGCTGAAGTGGATTCTGGGATTTTGGCTAGCATTTCCCAGCAGCTGTTGCCAGATTTCCTACAGGTCTGCTACAAAGTGCATAGACTCTGGTATGCTGTGAGACTGTATGTTCCTGGATGTTTTGTCTCTGTGACAGTCCCCACTCCTCATTTCAAATTTTAGAAGTCTGCACAATGATAAAGGCTTGAGCATCACACTGCGCAAGTGCAAATGGAAACTGCCTTTGCTGGACCCCCTAAGGCCCACCGTCTTTGCTAATAAAGATTCACTGTGTAACTCCCCATTAAAAGTGGCAGTTGGAGGCCAGGAAAAAATCAGTTATCCAGTGTTTGAAATATCTGTTTAGCTGCTGGGAGCCACAATTTGATCTTAAGCAGGATACTTAGATGTGTTCATTTTTAAGTGTCAGGTAGCTCAATGACTTCACTCAGCATTTGCATTTTATGGGGGTACATGTAACCTGAGGAACGAAAGGAAAGTTTGCTATTTCCTGTAAACATTTTTATATAAAAGTGTCACATGAAAGGCTGTTGGATGAAAAAATTACTGTATTGTGGAGTGCCTGGAAAAAATCACTTAGGCATTATTTTAATCCTTGGCAGTAACTATTCCAATGTATATTGTGTGTTTAGGAAACCTAGAACACTGTTCCTAAAATGACTTTCTTACGACTCTGGGTACAGAGCCAAGTGCAGGGAATCTGTGTTTGGGTGAGCAGATAGAGGCTGTCCCCTTTGGGACAGTCAGACCATGTAAGGATGCAGAAGGATTCTGACTGTTTTACCTGGAATTTAATTCAGACCACATTGGTTTAGCAGTGGCATATGCCTGCAACCAAAGCAAGTAAGGCTAAAGGTTGACAGTCATTAGGTGATTTTCCTTATACCCCAACAAAAAGCATTGATAATGAGTTCTCTCTTTGTCTTCTCAGGCTCTTTTGATTGGTTGAAAGGTGTTAAACATGCCACTCTTTTAGGGCTTTCATCTTTATGGCAACAGTGTTAAGTTGCTCTCCTTGCGTAATTATATGATAAAAAAGAACAGAGAATGAAAAAACCTGGAAAAGCCTGAAGATACCCAAATGAGACAAGCAGAAAACACATTTTGTGACCATGAGGTGTAAATCAAAGATCTTACATATTCAATAGGAAATTTTGTCCTTTCAAGTGGCAAAAGAATTTTGGTGATTAATTTTATGTTTAATCTTGTATCCCACCACAGAAATCTAAGTTTAAAGAGTGATCTAGTGACTGACAACAGAAATAGATCAATAATTTCAAGCCTTGATATGTCTCCAGCAGAAAACAAGCACCAGTAAGAAACAAAACCATCCCTTTAATAGAGAAATTGGTGGCACAGGTCACCACCTACTTTGAGAAGTCCTTTTCTCTTGTGTCATTTGTTGGTTTTACTGTTATCTGTAGGAATGATCAAGGAGACTGATGTGTCATTGGAGAGCAGGAGAGAGGTCATACATGCAACTTGTCTCCTGTACTATCTTTAACTGAACTTTCCCTGCTGTTTCTCCAGCCTGGTGGCTTTTCTGCACAGATTTAGCTGCAAGCAGTGCCTTCAGAGATGCCAGGTTAATGTGACAGCTTGGCCAGAGCAAAAGTCTTGAAAGATTGCAGGAGGAAGAATTTTTGGTAATGGTAAGTGGCAAACAGATGCATACAAATAGAGGAAGGCAACTATAAAAGGTCAAGAATATACAAATAGAGAAGGACAAGACACAACCGACAACCTTTCCATGTTTAAAGGAACTTCTTTATGTATGTGGCAGTTCTGGACACATGAGCTGGTCTCATGCAGTCAGATACTTTTCCCAGGAAACCTTCAAGCAATTTGAATGATTCATATTTATTTTCTGCTGCTTAGGCAGCCTGTGAGTGATGATGTTGAGGAAATATGAAGTGTCTGACAACACTGCTAAACAGCAAACTGTATTGTGTTTATCAGGACCTAACCTGTCCAGCTCTGGTTTTAATTTAAGAATAATTAGTTACCAGTTGCTCTAGTGAAGACACAAAGATATGAGGAGGTATCAGCCTTTTTCCTACCTGCTGTTGTCATTGTCCCTGAGGGAGGAGGAAGAGAATACAGAGGTCCTTATTTCAATTATCCCTCTTGTCGGGGAGTCCTCTCCAAGAATTTTAAAGTCCCAATCATTCTGTGCTCCTTGCTCTGCCTGAAGGGAGGTTTCTCTAGGAAGTCTTTAGAGGCTGTTTGTCTGTTGTACCAGAGGAGTTTGGGCAAATGCTTCCTCACCCCTTCTCTACTGCTCATCAGAAGTAGCCACCTGATATTATGCAAATTGTGGTCTCTTTGGATGCAGGTCAGGTACATGTTGTCCCCATAAATTTGCAGATAAAAGTGATGCTGAAAAAGGTGAACATGTTTAAGAGGTGAATTGGCCAGTAGGAGATACTTCCTCTGTTGTACTTTCCTTAAATGCTGTAAATAAAATGCTATGGGACATTTATTTAGTACATGGGAAGGTTATATGACTTGAAGTTTTGTGACTTTTCTCTTTGCTCTCTGTGTATTTCCGGCATGTTTTTGTTTGGATTATTATTTTTTTTTTTAAATCCTGGAGGGGCTTTTCTTCTATTTTTTTCCAAGCTTGCTTGCTTGCTTTCCTGGTGTGTCCCTGAGTCCTTAGCAGGGATAGGAAGCAGTCCTTCTTCAGATCTTTATTGATAGCCAAAAGTAGCAAACCAGAAGTGGTCTTAACTATGCAGAGCAAAATCATTCCTGTGTTTGATATTTAATTTTAGGTAACCAGGACAAGAAAAAGCTTGTCTGGGTAGAACTAATGTAGAAGATAAATATAAAATGGTAATAAAGTGTACATATTTATTATATATACAGTTACAGCATATGGGACAGTTAGGTGCTTTTTGAAAAGTAAGTTTTAAACTTATTTAAACCTTACTAACTTGCTCAATGGCAGTTTGAGCCTCTTCTGGCCCCATGCCCTCCTGCAGTGTAACTTGCAGTATTTCCCTCTGACTTGCAGAGCTGCCCTTGTCAGTCCCTTGTCAGAGCAGGGAAAGGAGGAGCCCTTTGTGCCAGCCACAGGAAAAGCCACAGAGGTTTCAGGCCAGGTTATTTATTCTCCTGGTGCTGCATTTTGTGCTGTACCACTCAGGACAGAGCCAAAGTCATGGAGGCAGGTAGGTGAAAAGCACTTCTAGGCTTTTCCCTGTTGTAGCAACTTGTCAGGGAATCTCTAATAGCTGTTTTCATTCTTGCATTGGTTGAGTCAGAGCCATTTGATTCAAAACTGCTGTCCTGAGATTTGAACCTTTCAGCAGACTGTTCTGGCAGCACTTTATTTTTCTGTTGGAAAAGGAGGGGAAAAAAATCATTGACATATAATTAATGGAGTCAGATAGAATCTGAAATCTGAATGACACCCATTATTGAATAATGAGATATAAATTCTTAGTTATAAATCACTTTAACATCACAATGGCATCAGAGGGTTCAGAGGAGATGGGGACTTGTTTTGCTTAAGCACTGATCTTGTACACATAGAAATGCTCATGAGAGTTGTTTTGTTAAAGACAAATCTTTACAGGGCAAACAGAATCATGGACCAAAATGGCAAAATGGAGCCGGTAGGAAAGGTGGAAGGAAAGCAGAAGGAGATCAAGATCTTACTTGGAACTTTTCAACCTGATGAGTCCCTGTCTAATTTTATTTTAGAATCAGGACTGTAGAGCTCTAGACAGCTCTGTCTTACATCTACTTTTCTGAGGTACCATCCACAAATGTGTTTCTGTCCGTGTAACTGTTGTCTCTCAGAATACAAAATATTACTAATGCACAGCTTCTAATTGATTACTAAACTATAATTAATTGTTCTTTTTAACTAAGGAGCTTCAATGCTTTAAGATCTCATAATTTGAAAGTAATTAATTGCATATTAAGTTAGAAGCCACTTGTTTGGTTTAACAAAACCAAATTCACATTTGAAAAAAAATGGCTTTATGCTGTAAGGAGTAATTGTTATATAGAGCAAATGGTTATAATTATAATTTGAATTATCTTTTTATCAGTCCCAAAGTATAAAATATCTCTACTACATGAAACCTAGATAAGTTTTGGAGGCATATTATATAGTACTGTGGGATTCTGCAGAGACAGGTAGAGGTGTCAGACTGACACTGGATAGAAGCAAATGTAGGTTAGCTGAAATTCTAGGGCACCTCAGATACGCTTTAAGAAAGTGTGATTCTTCAGTGTTTTTAAGAAGACGAGAGAGAAAAAACAAACAAATGTTTACCTGTTTTAATAATATAGTCTGCAAAGATTTTGACATCTGTTTTTAGTGGTAACTGAAAGCTGAGGGATTTGGGGAAATTGAGCTGTCTGTGTGGGTAGAATCAGAGAAATGTTCTTTAATGCCACATCCCAGGATGTGAGCTGACAAAGCTGCTTTCTATGTAAAATGCATAAGACACAAGCTTTTTTCTGCCATATGTAAAAGATAACTGAACCACTGGCAAATGTTTCAAAAGTTCAAAATTTGCTCCATTTAGGCTCCCTGCAATTCAGAAAACTATTGAAATTTTTCTTTGTTATCTCTGGACAAATCCCCTCACCTGAATGCAGGCCTGCCCCATGCTCTCTTGCCTTGGCTCATTGCTGATCCGAATCAGCTCCACTCAAGCTCTCCTGCTGTGCTTGGAGGATCTCTGTCCTGGCAGGCTGCTGCCATGGATCAGGCACATTCAGGGACTTTCCTCAGGATTAGAAAGGTGCAAAATCTGTTCATGCCTCTCCCTGTGAGGAAGCCCATCAGCAAGCAAGATTTGGACACAAGCCAGGTAAGCATTACTGAGTCTGCTGAGATACAACTGCGTGTTCCACAAAACATCAGCAAAGGGATCTCTTCACACCTTTTGAAAAAGAAACAGCTGGGTGATTTTCTGCTGATATATACCCAGGTGGACCTGGCTCTGGAAAACCTGATTTGGTTTGTGCTGTTGAGAAAAGTCAGGTTCCAAGACAGCTTTATCAGTGCGAAGAGCAGAGGGCTGATGATCTTTATCAGTAAAGAGCGTCACCCCTGGCATAATCTACCTACTCTTCTTCTTAGATCTTGTTTTTATAGTTACATTGGAGACCAAGAAATTGCAGCCTAACTCAGCAAAGCAGGACATAGCACAATGCAGTGAGCTAGTGCCACAGTGAATATCTGAGTATCCCACATTTCCTGGGGACAAATCAGCACCAAGCTGCTTGGAGAAGCCCCTGTGTGCCTCAACTGGTGCAGTAGGTGTCAACTCATGTGAGAGGCAAAGAAAAGCAGCTACAATGTACAAGTTAACTTGCAGGAACCATTTCTGGAAGAGCCAAACAGTAAAAACTGCTAATAAAATCTTGCTTTAATACCTGACAAATTAAAAATGCTCCTACTTTTACATATGCTTTTTATATGTGTGTACTTTCCACTGAAATGTTTTTATATCTGATGCAACCTCTTCATGGGAACAGGATTTCTTCTAAAACAAGACAAGGCAAAATTGTCTAAAATAGTGCCTTTATTAGTGTTTTGTCACTTAATTAATGCTTAAAACATTGGCCAGTAGCTCCATATACTTCTTGCAATTGCAAATGGCGTGCCCATGCTAATACTGCAAATGTTTTGGGTAGTACTCATTAAGAAGCATGTCACCAATGAAATGTACACTAGACAGTTGTTTTGTGTTGTGTTGTGACATTAGGCTATTGCAGCTTAATTCTGTTATCTGGCCAGTTGTAGTATTCTGATGGGACTGGGGAAGATAAGGTTACAGGAAGAGGCTGATATGAGAAAACCTCATGTGCTGCATTAGATTGAGTGGGTCAAATGCATGGCGTTGTATATAGATAAAGAAGTCTGTTCTTGTTGGTTAGCAGCTTCTATTATGGAGCAGAGGAAAAGATAGTGCTTTTTCATTCCTGTTTCAATCTGGTAGGAGTCCATTCCTCATCTAAGCTTTAGTGATTGTGACATGAGGTCTTTGGGAAGAGTGACATAAAAGAGAGGAAATGACGTTTGGAGAGGAAAATTCCACTTGACCTCAGAGGCTTGTCCACCCTTAAGTTTTTCTTAACCCCCACTTTTCTGTTTTGTCACTAGATCCTTTAATCCCTTCTCTCTCCATAAAAGTGCCAAGATGTCTCCAAGCCACTTAGACTGCAGTGTTTCCATGTTCTTAGTTGGCAACTAATTCTATGAGTTCATTATTCTGACCCTGAGTGAAATAGTTTGAATTTCCGGTATACACAATTATTTTAGGTTATGACTTCTGACTTTTGAACCCCTCAGCAGAATGCACCATTTAAATCTCTTCATCAGCTCTGAGTGCTGTCACTGGGTCAACTTGGTGTCAATATTCCTCTAACAGCATTATGCTACTCAGAATTTCTTCCTATGGCTTCTCTTGGAACAAGTTCAGCAAAATCTGCAAGCTTCTGTTCAGAAGTCGTGATCCTTCCACTATTATTCATGTTCTCCAGGAGTCATGGGATTGTTTACGGCATATGGGACAGTTAGGTGCTTTTTGAAAAGTAAACTGGAGTCAGTAACTAATAGTCCTTGCTGTGTATTTCATGCTCTCTGCAGCTGTGCTGGGCTGCATTCTGGTCTCATCTGCAGCAATACAGGCAGTAAGCAGCACAAGCAATTTTAGTACATGATCTGAGTGCAAAAAGAGATAGAACTTCACAAAGCTGATCGGCTGACATTTGTCTGTGTAGTAAATATATTCTATATACATTTTGTTTTCAATTTAAAGCATCTTCATTTTCAAAAATATAATTAAAAATCAGCAGATATTAAATACCCAGTCACTGCACGGAAAAAAGATCATCTGATTTATCTTACTGTTTCTTTCACATATTTTGCTCTGTAGCTGCAGGAAGTAATAAGATATTAAAGAGTAATTTTCCATCTAGTTGCTTCATCCATTTATTGTATTGATATTGTCAAGTGCTCCTGTAAAATAAACTAGCAGCCCAGACTCACTTAATTCAGCCAAATACTAATCTACCAATATATATCTTTAGTGAAGCCTGATTTGGTGGAAGGGAGTTCAATTGAGGGTGCAAAATGGACATACAGATGGATTCCCAGATGGAACTGTTTTGAAGTTTATGTAAAAGCAGATAACAATCTCCTGAAATGCACTCTCAGCCAAAAAAGAGCATAAAAAGACTTACACCACTGAAGTGGTATTTACTATTTTTTATTTCCTTCCTTAGCTTGCTATCAGCCATGGGAATTTACAAGCTTTCCAACAAGACTGAAGAAATCCAGGAAACCACAAAGACAGATCCACTTGAAACAACCATTTCATGTGAGTGAGTTGAAGAAATACAAAATATTTTTTATCAGTGGCTAAAGATGTCTGTTGGAAACGTCACTACTACTATAAAGTTCAGGGTAATTAAGAGTGTTTCTCATGCACAGCTGGCAGGGATTTGCTGGCATCAGTATTTTTTTTAAGTGAAGGCCACTGTAAGCAATATACTTTTCTCAGAAATGAAGGTAAGATTAGAAGTTTTGGGTACTTTCTTTAAATAAGGGATTTGTTTTTCTCTTAAAATACTAATTTATAAACAAGAGATCTGCTAAGAAAATCAGACATCATTTCCACAGGGTATACACCTTCCTATTTCAATAACCCAGTATCCCATCTTTTTATTGTACAATTGCTGAAACTTAAGATGGTGACATTTCTACTACTTATTAATTCTATAGGAAGTGTTCAGAGTCTGGCTTTGAGAAACAGTGTGGTGTTCACTTCTCCATTTGACTCTGATCCAAAATTCTGGCAGAGGACCTGTTAGTGCCTTTATCTGTCCCACAGACTGTTACTGTGGGTTGAGATGGAGAAAGCCGTTTGTCAGAGTGAATCTCAGATCCCAAGCTGAGCTTCCAAAGCAAGCAAGATAAAATAAATTGTGCACAATTTATGTTTAAATCAGTAAGATACAAGCAGTATGGAATCTCAAATGTAATACTGGTGGGAATAGGCAAATTACTGTAGCTAGTGAGGTACTACTGTATATCTGAGCATGTGGGTTTAAGATTGCTTTTGGAAAATACTCTGTCAGTTGTGCTATCCTTCTCTTTTTTTTTTTTTTTTCATGCTTTGTTGAGTCTTCTGCTTAGTCTACTTTAGGTCTCATGAGTGGAAGTTTCCTTGACTGCAGTCTGCAGGTGATAACAGTATCACACAAAGGTGACACACTTATGCCCATCCCAAGTATGTTTTTTGGGGTAGAGCTTCATTTAGGACAAGTTTTTGGGGCAAATGAAGGCATGTGGGCCCACACTCTCTGGCTTTTTCAAGAGGCTTTTTTGCTGGTTTCCACACCATGGTTTGTATATGCTTGCCACCAAGAGCTATTCATTCAATAGGACTGAGATTGTTTCCCATACACAGTACTCCATTGCTGCCTTGTTAAAAATGATCATATGGTTCTTTTGTAGGTTACAAGCAGTCCTTGGAATTTTGTAATTTCATTGGAAGATGCCTACAATCACCAATTAACTCCAGGCTTAATTGGCTTATTAGCTTGTCTTGTAACTCTGCCTTCCCTTTAAATTTTCAGCTTTTTTTCCAGGATGTTGCTCAGCAGAGTGTCATTTTGTACTTATTTCAATTTTGTGGATGCTTGGTGATAAGTTTGGCTTGGTTTTGAATCTAGTTTAAATAACTATGCCTATACAGAACCTAGTTTGCCCTGTATAAAATTTAGTACTGGCACCAATGTAAACAGAACTGAAATGGCTAGCAGGCCACAGGATAATAAATCAGAATGATTAGTCAGCCTCCTGGGACACAGATGAGTCAGCTCAGGTCAAGACACTTCTGGGAAAACTAGATAGCTGGTAAATGTATTACCAGCTGACTATCAAAGTCCCTGTGCCATACCAGGAAATATCCCTGCCTTGGGCAATTCTTCCTCTCCTGCAATGACAGAAGCAAACAGTTGTTCAGAATGCTCTCCTCCTTTCTATTGCTACCTACTGTGGCAAGTCAAACAAATTGTTTCTCCATATTTGTGGGCTAACAACACAGCTTTTTATTAGATGCAGTACTTTTTGCAGTGTAACAAGCAACCTTTTAATCTTCTAGTAGACAAGAGGTAGAGTTACCTCATGATCTCTTAAAATTTGTTTACTTAATCATCTTTTCTTCTTGTATCAAATGGCGTTCAGACTGTGATTTCAGAATAATGCCAGGAATGTTCTCTTTTACTGCAGCACATTCTGCTGTGATGTACAGAATTAAAGCCTGAGCTCCCACCTGAGTAAGGATTATATAGTTTGCTTCATAATAGGATGTGAAACTAACCCCCCATCTGTTCTCATCATTAGCTCTTCCTTTTCATACTGGTGATTAAAGGGCACTTGAAATGTCCTGTTGGGGCTAACACTGATGCCTCAAGGTAAAGATGCTTCTTAAACTCATCTGGAAATACCCACAGTTCCTTTTTAATTCGACAGGCAGAGCTGATCAGCAGATCCACAAGGCCCTTTGCCTGTTTATTTTGTTTTTATAAGTAACTGCTCTCCAAATAAAATAGAAACTCCTTCTATCTTAGTCTTGTCCACATAATCTTATTTTATATGTCTCTAGATATGCCACAAACAGGGAGGCCCTTGGTGATTTCTCCATGACCTCAGCAGGATGAATTTACTAAGGAGTCTGTTAGTTACCTCTTCTCCTCCCCTTCCCTTTGCTTTTGCCTTTTATCATTTCCAAGCAAACCTGTCAGCCAGGACCTGTTGAACATCATAGGTGGATCCAAGTCTGATCTAATAATTTGCATCCAATTTTTATGCCCCTGAAGCTTTGGGTAGTAACCTCATTCCAACACGTTCTTTTTATCTTGTGTGTACCTGTGTGTCAGAGGTGTAGCACCATCCAGAGATTCGGGACAAATGCTGATGGGAGTGGAACTGTCTGGAAACGTTCCAGCGATGCCAAGATCTGGAAACACAGATCTGTTGAGGCTGAAGTATTTGGAATTACATGCATTTTTGCTGAATTGCTGCAGCCTTGCTAGAGAATATAATCTTGCATCTGACATATGGCTGCCTTGGGAACATGATCCCAATGCCTGCTGGAGTCTCAGATCTCAGGCTGACCGATAGCAGCCTGACCTGCATGTGGACTTTGAGAACTCCACAGAGGAGCAGCCCACCCAGGCAATGTGGTCTGGAAGGGGTGCTTTGTGTTTGGTGCCCTTTCCAGCTTTGGAGACAGATATCTCAGAATCCAGATACTCAGCCTCGTGTGTGACTATATTCTTTGTCAGAGCCCTAAACAAGGAATTGAACATGTTTCTATGCCTACAGGGTATTACCTTCTTTGTGTTTGCTTCTTCAGATTCCACTAGGACAGACATTTATATAAAGAGTAATTGTGACCTGGAATTGTACCAGTGATTTTCAGTATTTGTGTTCTGTGAACCATATTAGTTGTAATGTTTGTTTTGAATGAATGAATGAAAGGCTTCTTTAACTTACCAACCCAATGTGAGTGCACCTATTGTCTCTTACAGTGAAGAAGTTGCAGCTGAAGACAGGTATCTGGATAATAATTTGGACTTTTTGCTGTTTGAGATGTAGGCCTATAATGTCTTTCATGACACATCTGAGAATTTTGCAATGTGTGCACAATGGCAACCATGGGAAAAAACGGTTAGATGATTTGGTTAGAGCCAATTTATACATGCCAGTGATGTTCAGCTAATAAATTATTTAGTGCAAATAGATAAAATTATCTACAAAGCAATATATTTGTACATTTAGTCCCTCATTGCTGTTTTTGTCGCTTATCTGCCTTGGCCAGAACCACATTTTCTAAACCTATGAAAAACTTGAATTTGTTTCAGAAAAGAAAAAAAGGTTTTATTACAAGAGAGTTTGTTTATTTCACTCTGGTAGACATCATGAAGGATTTGATATTGCTGGATGAGATAAGTGTGATTCTTAGGTTTTTCTGATTAATCTTTTTGAAGCTCAATATTCAGAGAGCTTGGCAGTGGGTATTTAATAAACAAGGTAAGAGAAATGTCCGGTGGCCTGTTCAAGGTTCTGTTTCTTAGGCTGGATGGGATTCTAAACCTTCAGACAGATAAATCATGTATATGGCTCCTGGGAAATTCAGATGTTAAAGTGATCCTCTCCTGATGATAAAGCTCAGTTAAGTATCCCTTAAAGATTTCAAAATGTAGGCCTCAGTCCTACAGGATAAGGCACTTCGATTCACTGGCTTCTGCTAAGGATTTACTTGAAAACAGGTGTCCTAGAGTGAGTAAACAGGGCAGGATTAAAACAGATTCCACCTTCTTTTGGTTTCTGGGAAGCTTTTACCAGAGTACGGAAAATTGGTGTTACAGCCATAGGGATACTGTTCTCAATGGCATAAAATCCCAGTGGTCTACAGAAATGGAACATGACTGGTACTTTTGTGTGACTGAACAGACCTAGTTATCACCTATCATTATTGGGTTTTTTTTTCTATTGCTGCAGTTGTGAATGGGACTTAAAAATGCAGGCAATGCAATGCCAATGCCACAAAGTATATGCCTGAAATTGAAATGCTCTCTTGATCCTGTGGATATTAATTTGTAACCTGGATCTTAAGTCTATTAAAAACCCAGGTAGAAGTATCCTTCTGGCTTCACACATCTCTTTTGGACTTATTTCTTGCAAACAGAACTGCTCTATTAAAGTCCCTTCCACAGAGAACTCTTTGTAGGATTAGGACTGTAAGCAGGCTGTGACAGAAATGCCAGCTGTGACATAGGATTGTGTGTCAGTGCTGTGGGAAGATGGCAGAAGAGCCTAGTTCCCGTGCAGCACTTCTCATTCATAGATTTTTTGAGTGTTGTTTTACAGTAACATCCCAAGGTCACTCAGCAGAAAAGTGACACAGCTGGAAATGAAGTCCAGGTGTCCTGAGCACTAAAGCACTGCTCCATCCATCGCACTTCCAAGGACGCAATGTTTGCAAAGAGCTGTAGGAAATGCCCGATTTGCCTTGTGTTTCATCCTGGCAAAGGAATGTTAGGTCAGCAGTATTTATTTTATTATCTTGATCTCACTAATTTTTACTTTTTAAACAGCTCTCTCTCTGTAATGGAACTTCTTGCAAACTCAAAACATGTGTTTGGTAGAGCTTGGAAAATTTCTTGCAAGTTATTGATGCTTGTAAAATAGCGATTCCCAAACTTAGGAAAATGGTACTGGGAGGAAGTGATCTCCTGGCAGCATGTAAGCTGTGGTCCCACTTGCTGTCCTGATCCCACAGATGACTGGATTTGAGAGTGGACCATGGCTGGTCCTGTCTTTGCACTGTTTTGGATTTCACCCCTCTGCTCTGAAGAGAATGGGTTTAGAGGTATGAACTCAGTTTCTTGGTCTGGAGCTGAACAGATTACTGGACCTAAAAGCCCCACCACGCATTGCTACAAATCTATTAAACATCTCCAGTTAACCATACAGCCTCCTGCTTCAGCAGCTGAGCATGTAAATTCCTGTGACCAAATAACTGCACAGTTAACTGCTTTCACATGTGCTCCCAACGTGCATCTCAAAAGGTGAAATCCTAGCCTGGCTTTGCCCCATGGGCAGCTGGACGGTGACCAGGACACGGCTCTTTGGGAGGCTGGATGGGGCACCCTGCAGCCTGTGCATGGCAGAGGGGCTGTGGGCAAAGGCAGCCTGGTGACAGCGGCACCTCTGGCTGTCCCTCACCCTCCTCTCCCCCACCCTGTAAGAGCCAGTGGCTGCTGTGGGAGGCTTTCCCAGGATCTGCCCCTGATGGAGCTGGGCAATAGATCTCGTGGTGGCTCCCTGGCGTGGCCCGGTGTGTTCTGCGGCTCTCCGTCCCACAGCCCCGCCACACCTGTGCGACATGAACCCGTTTTTATTTTCCTACTCCGAGGCTGCGGGCAGGTTTTGTTCCAAGCGGAATAATGCCCTGAGGGGCGAGGAGCTCCGCGCGGCTGCCCCTGCCGGGCTGGCACGCCGGGCTGTGAGGGGCCGGCAGCGCTCGGCACAGCAGGGCCGCGTCCCCCCGGGCCGGGACCCGCGGCTGCGGCGGCGCAGGCGGAGCGTGTTTGCCTCGGCCGCCGCCGCCAGCGAGCCCCTGGCCGCCGGCCAGCTCCCGATGTTTCCTCTCGCCCTTGTTCGCAGAGGCATTCAGGAAAACAATCGGCAGCGATGAGGGCTTTCCCGTTCCGGCGGCGCCGGCCAGCGCAGCCCGGCCTCAGGACCTGCCACGAGCCTCCTCCGCGCTGGGGCTGGGGGACGGGCGGTGTTCAGGGCATTACTTTAAAATAAAAAAACCCTCACCGCGGTGGTGCGGTGGGTATAAATTCTGTGCATGAAGCAGGCTGCAGGCTGCCCAAGATGTCAGCTAGGAAATCCTATAGAAGACAAACTAGGAAGGAGAGAAATGCTCAAATTACCTGCCGTTTGCATTACCTGGGGCACGGCAGCAATAAACGTGAACACAAGGAAACTTGGCAAGTCCCTCCTTGTACAGATACAACCACACCAATTGTAATGGAGCCAGCCAGGTGCCGGGAATGCCCCTTCACGGCTCCGGGACTGCCTGAGACCTTGCAGGATCCTGATTTCCCTTGCAGATCTGAGCCTGCGGGCCGAACCGGGCACAAACAAGCCGGGACATGTTCCTGATGCCGGGGTAATTCCGTGTGAGCAGGACAGGCTCCAGAGTTCACCAGCCCTCGCTAATGGCACCGAGGGAGGGTGCCCACCTTGAGTCACTACAGCCCAGAGAAGCTGGGCAGCTGAGAAAGAAACAGCTGCCAGGGCTGGTATATAATACTAAAAACGAAGTCAGAAACTTGGCTGCAGAGTGTTTGCTGGCCTCTTGCTAGTTCCCCACACCACGGCTTGTACCTGCTCTGCTGCTCTCAGGAAAGAGCTGCTTGTTGGGTGAAGCCTTACATGTGCAGATGAGGCGCTTTCAATATTGCAGCTTGAGTTCTTAAGTTTTGGGGTCAAATTTAAAGGTGTTTTCCTTGTTCAGGAGGCGGGAATGCTAAAAGTAATGTTGAATCTTTAAGTGGTGTGTCTCATCAGAAGCCTGCACAAACAACCATTGTTACTAGAATAAGCTTTTTTTTTTTTTTTTTCAAGTAATGATCCCCTGACATCTAACTACAGGAACCTGCTTTGGAAGAACTATAGCCTTAAGGGCAGGTGCACTGGTTATACAGGAGCACATCTATTTTTCAACTGTAGATGTGAAAGCCTATGACATATTACAGCCTAAACTAATTTTTATTTTAATGACATTTGAAAAGCACTTGAATTTTTAAATGGGTTTCTTTCTAAAATAGTCTCAACAGCACAAGCTCCAATTTTCAGCTGCACTCTTCTTCTGCATCAGAAGGGAGTTGCAAGTAGAAGCTACCTTGAGTTAAAAAATTGCACAGTTCTTGTTGCTGTTCAGCTGCAGAAGGATGCACTGCATGTTTCTCTTTAGGGCTGAACAGTTGTATCTCACATCCAGCAGTACCAACAGGGAGTTTTAAAAAGCAGTCTACCCTGAGTGTCATGCCTTTTCATGCTTGAGGAAACACTAGGAACTCTGTCTCAGTTCCAGTGAGTTTGTAACATTCCTTTATCTCTGTGGAGTCTTACATTTTTCTAGAAATTGTGGCAGCCCATGAAATGGACTTCATTTTGGAATTATAAACTCTGAATTCAAATTTTATCACTTCTTGGAGCTTAACAGAGCACTAGGTTTGTGATTTTATTCACAAAGCTATGGATCATTGCAAATTGCTTCCTACTATTTGACAGCTTCCTTTTTAGAAATTTCAACACTCCAGCTATCTGCCTTTAGCAGTGTATGATTCTAATCACTGATATGATTTCATAATCCTTTAATTCAGCAAACATTCCAGATTATCAACATATGCGATTTGTATTTTGGGAGAGCACAGTGCCGAAAAAATTTCCTGTTGTCAGGCTTTAGGCTTTGTCGCTGAAGTGTACACATTGTTAACCAGGGGTAATTTCTTAGATGGAGTTTATAAATATGTGTAACTATTTTGAGTTGTAGAGATGACATTCCCTTCAATGAATGTAAGACATAAAGCTGCAGAGTTTAAAGCCAAATTTAGCAGGAAGAAAGAAAATTACTTCCATATATCTTCTGTATGTCATTAAATGGAAAATGAGATAATTCTCCCATACATCTGAAAACTAAATAAAAAGGTCTATTCTCCTCAGTTTCTGGGGATAACTTCAGCTAATTTTTGTGGCAGTTATGCACATTGGTGGGAGAAAAGATGCCTCAAGTAGGATGATACGGTATACATACATTACTAAATAAAATACTCATTTTACTTAGGATAATCCCTCTTTGTTCCAGATATATGTAGGCATTCTTCTTAAAGCAAGTGTTTCAGTTGTCAGGATGACTTGATACATTTGTTCTTTGATGTCAAATTCAGTTGCATCACTGTGGAATGGTTGCTACAGAAACCCCAGCCCAGTTTTAAAATGTATTGAGTTCACTCCTTGTTACTTAGAAAAGCTGGATTTGATTTCTTTCCTGTAAAAAAGTTCATAATAAAATGGGTGCAACCTCTAAAACTGAAGCAATAAGCATGGAAAAAGTACCCAGATAGTGAGATCAGAGACAATAAGGAAAAAAAGCAATTTAGAGTCCCACAAACAAAATCTATCTCTTGATAAAATGCTCCCCGTTGTAATTGAAACCAGAGCTAAATTAGATCAATACCAAAATATTAAAGTGTGCCAAACCTGTTTTCTGTAGGCTTTGCTATAATTGGATTCTGATGCAAGAGATAGCTTAAGTAGGCAAAGTCAAGACCATGATTATCCATAGAAAAAGAGCTTCCTTCTAAGGTACATTTATCTGGTGTTTCCTGAGGAATTAATACATTTCTATCCCACCCTTCCATGCTGATGCATTTGAAGTCTGGATCTTGCCTACAGTAAATCTGTGTCTTGCTTAACAAGAAACTATTTCACTGTATAAGCGAGGCATATTGACAACAGATTTAACCCAGACAACTCAGCTTTATTCAATCAGAAGAATGCTGGCCTGGTTTCAGGTTTCTGGGATACAGGCACAAATGGACATGCCCCAAGTAGAATCCATTTGTTTTCCCATGAATGCACCTAGTAGGAGGTCAAATAAAAATAAATATTTTGGCTCTTCAGAGCAAGATAGATTTCTGGAGTATTTGTGATTCAGACTGGAAATATGATTACAACAGGCAGAGGTAGCATCTGAAATATGTTGTGTAGAGAATAAAAAAAGTGTTGTTTTCCCTCTCTCTCTCTCTCTCTCTCTCTGTTTTAAGCTGTAGTTATGCCTTGTCTTCACTAATCAGGTTTATGAGAATAACAACATATATCTTTATATTGTTCAGCTCTTCAGAGAATAAAAAAAGTGTTGTTTTCTTTCTCTCTCTCTCTCTCTCTCTCTGTTTTAAGCTGTAGTTATGCCTTGTCTTCACTAATCAGGTTTATGAGAATAACAACATATATCTTTATGTTGTTCAGTTCTTTGTAGAAGCTCAGGAGTTAAGGAAAAATAGCCATTTTTGTAGTATTTTAGAATTTTTTTTAATGTCGGTATAACTTAAGCAAAGGAGTAGTTTATTGACTTCCCCTGTGATAGTAAGAATAAATCAATTTAGATCCAGTGTACTAGGGGCCTCAGATTCTCTGTGGAGTTCCACCAAACAATGGAATAAATTGTGCAAGGGCAATTTGTCCCTAATGTTTTTGGCTATTTGATTTTGTTGAGGTTTTGCCGGTATTATTTAGATATTCACTGTAATTTATACTGCCGTGTAAAAAATCCCTGCATATTTGCCTGCAGGGGAGTGAGTACTCTCTGAAACAGTCCTTTGAACATAATAAAAGTGAAATCCCCAGGTAATAAAAAAAATCCCTGGCTTTTATGAATAATGCATTTGTGGAACAGGGGGGAGAGGAAGTGCTTTTTAGATTTATTTCCCCTCTCTGCTCCCCACTCAACCTGTTGGAAGAAATAAAGTCTGGGTTGGGTGTGGGTTCCTACATTGTGATTGTGCTCTCAGGCACTTTTTAAAGTCCTGGCCTAAATGCTGCAACAAAAACAGACACTAAACACTGGTAATTCTGATTTATTTGTTTGTTTGTTTTTAAAGTCTGTGGGTGTCTTCCCCTGTGTATTGACCATCTGGTTGTGGGTTAGGCTGTTTGGGATATGCCTGGCATGCTGAAAAGCAACACAAAATTGCAAAGTGATTGGAAGCCCATTGAGGATGGTTTGTTTGGGGTCCTCAGTGAGCTTTGACAGAGAGCAGGTGTTGTGATGATAAATTCAGAATGGGGTTGAGGATTTTTCTCTTCAGCTGGTAAGTGTGTGGGAAATGCTGGAGGCACACTGTAAAAATTCTCCTGAAACATTCAGGAGACACTGAAATGGAAACACTTTTATGTCACAATCCCAGTGGGAAAGCTGTTGGAGGATTTTAATGGATTTCACCCCATAGCAGTGGTTTGGGTTCAGCACAGGAGGGTCCAAACTCAGAGCTGAATTATGGCTGTTGAGCTTAAGTGAGACTTAAAACCAGAGTTTTAGTAGAGTTCCCATGAACAAGTGTCCCAGCCATGAACATTGCCACAATACCTATTGTGGTTTTTGAAATAAAGCTAGCAGTTCCCAAAGAGAGGATATTGGAGGAAATTTTCATAAAGTGTGAGGGGTGTACACCAGGCAGTAGAGAATCAATTCTCGCTGGTTTCTGAGAGTTTCAGTGAATGTGATGCTCTTACAGCCTGTTAAACTTTGAATAATCTTTTCAGGAATAAAATATATTTTCTGTGACTGTGATTGTGCCAAATCATTTTAACTTGCCAAAAAGCTGCTTTGGAAGGACTTGAGGAAACCACAGCTGGGAATTGTGTCACAGATATAAAATGAGATTTATTTACTCTTCTACATCCAACACTGAAATAATAAGGAAGTCAGGAACAGATGAAAGAAACACTTGCTTTTTAGAGATTTTTTTTTTAAATTTGATTTACTTTTTATAGAGTTTCTGTAGCAAATCTGCATTTTCAACAGGGACTTAATGCTCTTCATGCTGAGGTCATTGGCCAAATGAATACTAGGAATGAGTCTGTTTTGGGGGTAGGGAGTAGAGTGCATGTGCTTCATGCCTCAGCAGCGTCTTGAGGATTTCAAAGCGCCGTGCTCAGTGTGCAGAGCCTGTTCCCAGGCCCATGTTCACTGATGCTCTCTCTGCACGCCTGTTTCGCCTGTGGACTCTGCTTATCTTACTGCTCAACATCAGAATTCAAGTGGTGCCCAGGGACTGACTTTTACTTCCACAAATAAAGCATTTTATCACTATGATTTTTAAATGCTGTAAAATGCTTCTGCATCTTGTGGGTTGCAAGGATCCTTGCTTGTACTGGGAACCTTTCTGAACTGCTTGTATTTCAACATTTTCTCTTGGACAGTGTGTGGGAACTTGCAGGACATATATATATACAAATATAGGCTGACCACTGCAGATCTCTCTCCATGAATCCTGTTTTTTTCAGTGTAAATTAAAGAGACCTGCCAATGATAATTCTTCTGAAGTCTTTACTTTTTGGTGTTACTTGTATTTGCATAACTGATCAAGTTACAGAGTGAGGGGTAAATGTTATGCTCTCTTCTGCTTTTCCTTATCTAATCTACTGAGAGATGCATTAGCAAGAAATCTGTCTTCTACCCTGGTGCAGACAGGAACTTTCATGTATCAGAGCTGATAAGGACTATTGCAATAATGGGAATCTGAAAATACAATACAGCTGAGTACATGTGTGTGTGTTTGTACAATGTACTTCATTGTATTTGAGCTTCTAAAAGTATTAGGCCAGTAAATTTTCTGTTCAGTTGATATGAATAATTTATTAAAATGCTCTTGCTTTGCATCAAATGAAACATGTTAGCATGCAATGATTTTTTCCCCTCAAATGAATGCCCTTTAAAAAATAGCACTTAATTGTTTTTGAGTAACTGTTTTAATCATTGGACAGGTATCTACTTTATAAGCAGCAACTGGCAGGGGGGTAAAGAATGAGCAGAGACAAGCAGAAACTGTTAATGAGTTGCAGGTTCCACACCATTGGCAGAGGAGAAGAGAGAGCAGTTTTCTACTGGAATGTAGAGGGAGCAGTAGCATGGTAAAGAAGCTGGGATTTGAGGAAAGGTATTTTAAACAATGAAAACATTTTTAAGGACTCCTTAGGAAGCAGTAGAATTCTTGAAGCATATAGCATGGAGTCCTTAGTAGGGTCAAGCCCTTAGGATTGTATAGTTTGAAGTACTGAGATTTGGATTTGGAGAGCATACTTCTTACCAAAAAAGCCCATTTGTATTCTACAGGTATTAAAAAATGCCAAAACAAATTACAGAGAAAGGAGCCAAAATTAAGCAGAGGCAGATTGGCATGATTGAAATGAAATTATCTACTTCACTTTGTATCTTTACAACCCATTCAAATGTTTATGGTAGGATTTGTGTGAGCAAATGTATAAACCCTGAGGCAAAACGTGCTGTAAGAGCTGTGTAAGATGCACTTGCCACCGTTTCATTTAAGTTCCATCTGCTTCTGCTTGGGGTGATTTTGTACTGTTTTATGGACAGCTATTCCAACAGTTCTGAATGAGCTTTTTGGGGATGTAGGTGGTGTTATCAACATTTTTATTGAACATTTTCAAGGAAAAAAAACTTCACTGATGGGAAAGCACTTTTTTTATGTTGCTGTGCTGCAGGCTCACATGTTTTCAAGGCTCAACTGTCCAGTCCATCTTCCTGGAATGGATACATCTTTACTCCAGTTCAGCTGATCCTCTCACATGGGAAAGGTGTGTATGTAACCCCAACTTTAGAAAAACAAATAAATCTGTGGTTTTAATTCATACTGCATGTACAGCACCTTTAGGCACTGCAGGATTTGAGACTCTCACTGAGCATTTCCACTGAGTCTAATTAGTTCAACTTCTCCTTGGTTTTGCACAACTTCAAGTGTGACTGAGTGCTTCAGTATTATTGGGAGGTGGATGAAGCACTGTCATGGTTTGAGGCTGGCACAATGCCAGTTCTTAACCTACGACAAGTACTTTCTATCAAAGCTCTTTTTTCAGCCAAGCCAGTTCTTAGAATATTTACTGTTTTTTTTATCACATGATCCTTGTGGACAGTCTTTCTTTAGCTTTGGAAAGCAGAACTTTAGAAAACTAGAGACTAAACTATGATGATGCTCTTCTGGGGAAAAGGGACAGTGTTTCCTAAGAAGGTTTACTACAAGGCCAGATTTGTTGTTTGCAATCCCTGCCTTATGCCCAATGAAACTGTTACAAAATGCCTTGTATTTTCTATGAGAGAAATGAAGGTTAAAGGAGTCCTGAACTATTTTATTGCTACTTTGGCAATCTCAGCAGACCCCATTTAACACCTTGCTGTTTAGCACATGCTTGCAGTGGAGATGTTTAGCTCTTTTTTAAAGCCACATAGTAGATTTTCTTGTTGTGATTTTATAAATTGTTTTTTCAATACAGTTCTGAACTTCATTATATTCATGACTTTACAAGATGCCAAAGAGAGCAATCCTCCAAACTGAGGCTTTAGGTGTAAAATACTAACAGATTTCTTGACCTAACACATATCCTGGAGTAATCTCATGGAGTAATACTCCATGTTCCTATTCCTTGTGGTACTGAGTTAAAATATCTCAGATAAATAACATGTCTGCTGTTGTCATATTTTAAATTAACTCCTTCTTAGTATAATCAGCTGCAACTCCTCCTGTAGTTTTGGAGCCTTGTGTCATTGGCTTCCGTGACTTAAAATTCCCTTTGAAAATGCTTGTTCCCGTGATGGTGTTTTCTTTCCTTCCATTGAGCAGATCTGTGAATAGTCCAATGAATTGGCCTTTTTCTTGGGTTGGTGATAGGAGTCAGTTGCTTTCACTTGCTCTTCATTTGTGTTTCTCTTCTCTGAATCCTTCAACCAAATGCAATTACAGCATGTTAGTCTTTTATACAGGAATATCTCCTGAAAAATAAGAGACTTCTAGTTCTGTAGTACCAACTGTTGCTGTCCTAGGAAGTGTTGGAAAAGCCATTGAGACTTAGATACTGAGCAGAGTTTCTATTAGGTTTGCATAACTTCGGTGAATAAATTCAGAGGCAAAGTTGATTTTCTTGTGCAGAGCTATTGATATTTGTGAAAGAGACATTATTGTTTTGAAATACTATGTAAAAATCTCTTTCATACATGCAAAAAGTTTGAAAAATAACAACAAATAACATTGTATCTAAGACTAAATACTTGTTGTTTTTATGTTTTGGAATAAAACAAATTTTGTTGCTAAGAAAGCATGCCAAAAACATTGAAACTACTAACTTCCACCCTTTATTTGATGTATCTGCATTATGAATCAGTGTCACTTGGCAATTTTTAGAATAAAACATTTGCATCTACACTAGCAATTTGACATGATGCTTCAGCTGAGTATGTCTTAAATGGTGAACTAATAAAGTGGTTTTAAATGGAAACTGAAATTATGTCTTAAAAAATTATAGTGATTATCTCTAATACTTTAGTCAGTTAAATAAATATTTGCTTAGGGAAATATGTACAGGATGGAAGAAAATTCTAAACAGTTTTAGAAATACCTGTCTTACTTGCAACATATATATATATATATAAGGAGTTTGGATAGTTTCTTATCCCGTAGAAGATTCAGCCTTACTCAGAGGCCCAAAACAGGTCAGTGTCCCAAAATATAACATTGTCCAGGAACGAGAAACAGTGCTCATGATGATGTGAAGAGAAACTGTCTTGGAGATGAAAAAACTGGCAGAAAAATTGTGATTTCTAAGCGCTGGAAGCCTGGTTATTGTAGAGTTGCTTGCAAAGAAAATGCTGTCATTTAAAAACAAAGAAATCCCAATGGAGCTTAATTTGAGATTTTGTAAATCAGCTGTACAACTGTATTTATGTTACGTATTTATTCAAGTATAGAAACTGTGGAATGCTCTGATGTGTTATTTTGTTAGGGTGAGGGATCATGGCTAGCAGTTTTCAGGGGTTTTCCTCTATGGCCATAGAGTCTGTTTGCTTAAAGGATACGAAAACATGCAGAATACACTGCATCTTCAAAAAACACCTAATCAAACTTATTCTTGAGGGTCTTTTCCAACCTAAATGGTTCTGTGACTCTGTGATTTATTATCAAAACAGAAGCTGCACTCTGCTCTTCCTGAGGCCCTTCTGTGCTATTATCTGTGGAGGTGCCATGCTCAGTTTGCAGTAGCAGCCTTTGCCAAGGTCTGTGTTGGTGTGCAATTCTCAGTGGCCAGAGGTACTTTCCACCCCACTTGCTGGCACACAGCTGCAGCAAAACAGTGAAGGGTCACCAAGGGTGGGATGTGTCAGTTCTGAAACTGCAGCTTACAGCACAAATTCATGGAGGAAGTATGCCAGAGGTGTGGAGGCCTTTGTCCTGGGGGGGATGCTGTTCCCCACCTCTGTAGTGCTGACATCAGGAGGTTTTCTCACTGTTCTCAAGCTGCAACAACATTGTGCCTTTTCACCGGAAACTGTGCCAAAGATTTTTTTGGCTTTTATTTTTTTGCAAAACTTAAGTGATTTGCATAATTTTAACAGAAGCAAAATCCTGGTTTTAAATGGCCACTATGACCTGAGGAGGCCTCTTGACTGAGAAAACCCTTTGGGCAAAATCACAGTTAGCAAAGGATCTCTCTCTAGTGTCCTAAATCTGACCCAATCTGCCTCTTTGGCTTTCGGGGAAAGTGAGCCTGAAAGGTTGTCTGTGATATGACAGCCCAGTGAGAGGTTAGGCAGTGTCCCAAGTGAACAAAGTTGTGCCCAGATTAACAGAGAGCTGTTTTGTATAGAAATGGAGAAATGTTTTCCTTCATATGGTAGCAGAAGTCAAAAGGTACATTGTCTGAAAGGGGAATTCCTCTGTCTGGTGTACTTAGAGGGACAGGGAAACCCAGAACTTGGGTACTCTGGAATCCAACAGGAGCAATACTGTGTTCCAGGAAGGAGGGAGACTTCTGGATGGAGGGGCAGGGAGAGACAGAAGGTGGGGGTTAAGGAAGGTGCAGGTTGATAAGTGAGGGATTCTGGAAATATCCAGTGTAGGAGGGCTTAGGAGAGGCATATAAATGGATGGAGAAGGAAATCACAATAGAATGAGGAAGAGGTGCATGCACAATGATTTGTGTTGATTGCAGCTTCAGCACATATTTTCAATGTTTCAGCTTTGTTTCTCTGAATTAAAAACTATTTATGGTCTTATTGCTGGCCTGTTCTGCAAATTTTTCTTGGAAGCAAGGGAGAAATTACAGATGTGACTGCAGAATGCTACGGAACTTCTTGAGCTTTCTGAGTGCTAGCTTACTCAAGTCCTGGAAGCAATCTTTCCACAGGAGTTTGAAGATCAATCCAGTTTAATTTATTTAGCAGGCAGGTCATTAGCATTTTGCAGCCTTGGTGTAAGGCTTTGTGCTGCTGTGGGCAGCCAACCAAGCTGGGTGTTTGGCTTTAGCTGCCTAACAGTCATGGCTTTGCAGAAGTGTCGAGTGGAGTATCTTGTGCAGAGCCAGATTCTATGCAAGGGAAAGAAGACCTGCTTTGGCAATAAGACTGAAGAAGTTGAGGAACAGAGGAGTAAGATTTCCAAAAATATGTATGGAGTTGAACAGATTTCAAGGAATCTTCTTGGCCAACATTAATATATTATGGCAACCCTGAGTCCTAGGCAGTGACATCCTCATTCTGGGTTTTGGTACAATGTCTAGCATCAAGAGCTTTGTATTTCATTGAGACTTCGGCATCAGTTTAAGAAAACTGTAATGATTTGCAGCTTAATATTCAGGCATGAATTTCAAGACTGCAAGCTGCTGCTTATTGAAATAACTGTAGTAGGTGGTTGATACATGCTGTTTGGGCAGCAGGAGAAGGTTAAATACTCCCTTCCCCTGCCACCTCTGAGAAGGCTCAAGTATAGAAAGAATCCTTGGGAAACTCTTGCAATGGCAGTAGGGAATTACAAACCTGGAGAAAATGAAGTCATGCTGGGGAATACTTGTGCTGCCATCATCAGTGATTCCTTGGCATGCCTGGTGCAGGTCAGCCAGCCCTCCTCTGCCCAGCCCCCACCTGCCAGGGCTGTGCTGGCCATGCTGGGGAGGAGGCCCTGGTCCCAGCAAGGGGCTGGGATGTCCTGTGCTGTCTGGCACAGGTGTATGAGTGTGTGGAATGTGGTGGGAAGGTGGGGATGGAAGGTGCTCATCTCGGTATTCCCTCTCCCTTGTGTACAGCAGTGTAGAGCCTGTTAATTCTTACATCTGATAAAACTCTGCAGGGATAAGATCAGCTGATTGTAGTTGCAAACATGTGGAATTTACAGTAAGTACTGAGCTTACTTAACCAAGCAGGAAACAACTGGCTCATAAGGGTGCACAGTACACTGGTTATAGGAGAGCTGGAAAATCCTGGTTGTGGAAAACCTGCATCATTCTAAATAAATAGTGAGACTGGTGAATTCCTGTGCTCCTGCAGAACCTAGGCTCTAAAGAAAATTCGTACCTGAGGTTTCCCATTTACTTCTGCATCTGATTGACCTATCTGATCTTGCTTTCTCTCCCCTCATTGTGCAGCTGTTAATGTGGCTCCCAGCTCCCAAAAGAGTGCACAAAGGGCACTTCTCTTTTTGTACACTCAGCTTTCTGGACACATGCTTTACAACATGAACACCTGTGTATATCGGGGTGCTGTCTTCCCTCTCCTGCAAGCACAGATGTCATGCTCAGAAAGTGCACTTGCTGACTTTTTGCTGCAGAACAGCATGGAACCAAATGAAGGCAGCTTTTTAGAAGCTTGATGCAAGAGTATATCCCTGCAGCTCTGACACGTCTTGGAAAGTGGATGGAGTTGTTCACTGTATTGCGAGGGCCCATTGTGCCCAACTTGATGAAATCATTGGCAGTTTTTTGCTGACCTTACCAGACTGGATGTCTTTCTTGCTCCTATCCCTCACTTTGGTCTCCCTGTAACTGAGGGGAGATAGCCAAGGTCCCTGTCTGTGATGTCATGTGAGTGCCAACATTGTGTCCACCCATCAGAATTCTGTGAAACAGATAACACAAAACTGTTCCCACATTTTCCCACGAGGTCTCGGTCTGTGATGTCATGTGAGTGCCCATTGCAGCTACTGTTTGTGCCAACATTGTGTCCACCCATCAGAATTCTGTGAAACAGATAACACAAAACTGTTCCCACATTTTCCCACACAGAACATGTGGAAGTGCAAATAAGGAAGGCCCTGCTCTTCAGAGGATGTCTCTCGTCTCCATGTTGGAAATAGGAGGTGTTTATTTTTCAGACCTCTGCTTTTTTGACAAAGTTGGTTAAAATTGGCCAATGGCTTCAGAAGTTACTGGAGGAGAGGGAATTTATAATCAGACACAGACAAGCTGGCTTTATGTGACTGTGTGAGCCTCATTTTTTAGGAAACCATGGTAAAATATGTGGATAAAGTTGCAGTAATATTAAGGTTAGAGTTCATGCTGGCCTGTATTTCTCTCTCAATTTTTCTAGCATGACAGTGTTAGTCAGCTTGAGCTTTTGGAAACTTTTTATTCCA
This sequence comes from Passer montanus, assembly GCF_014805655.1. Classification (NCBI taxonomy): domain Eukaryota; kingdom Metazoa; phylum Chordata; class Aves; order Passeriformes; family Passeridae; genus Passer; species Passer montanus. Next base: position 4,238,192 of record NW_024369707.1, read on the forward strand.
TAAGCTGAAAGCTTTTGAACTTAAATTCTCTATCTTCCCTCATTTTTCCTTGCTGAGTTTAATCATTAGGTGGGAAAGTGACCACTTTAAAAATAGAGGAGCCAGTGTAGAAATGTTGCTGGCTAGATTTATTTGTTGTCTTTTGTAAAAAACTCAATGTTGCCAGAACATTTTGATTCATTATGGTGCTAAACCAGCATTAAAGCCTTCTGGCTAGATAGATTCCCTTGTGGCCTGCCAGGAGTCCCAATCACCACAATGATCTTACTTGAGAAAGAAAACGTGCTCTACATCTGGGAGCAGGGCTGTGTCCTGTTAAGCATGGTCAGGAAGAGTGTTAACTATGTTCTCTCAATCTTATTTCACTTAAACCCAGTCTGTTGAATTATAAGGTGGCTATAAGATCTATAAAGACTTAAGCATAAGAGAGAGACATGGAAGTATTTCAAGTGTAGCATTAGCTGAGATCGATGGATTTTCTTTGCAAGGCTGGAAAAGGCAGAACTGCCCACATAGGAATCAACTCCCGGCTTTTTGCTTGCCACAGCATATCAGATAAGTACAGAAGGGATGAATGGAGAGGTACCTATCTGGTCATGATTTTCTCATCAGGTTCAGGGTGTGTGGGAAAAGGCAATCCTGTTGTGTGAAGTGTAACCTTTAGCAGCCTATTGAATAAGGGGATGATAGCAGATGTGGCAGGAGACATTCAGGCTTATTTGCTCCTACAAATGAAACAGCTCTAGCAGGGAAAAAAAGCCCTTAAGAGAATTAGCTAAAACAAATGTGTCAGACAAAATTGTGCTTTGAATGCATTATAAGTGCTTACTCTCTTGCAGTGAGAAAAGACAGTCAGGTGTTGATAGCATGTAGGAGGCAAGAGCTGTTATTAGTGAGTGGGAAGAAACACATTGAGTGTGGTGTGGGAGTAGGGCAGATGGGAATGAATCTAGAGGCTCTTTTGGAATCACTCATTCTGAATCATCTTACTCTCAAAGCCTCTGGTGCAGAACACCATCGTCCTCCAAGGTCCCACGGCACCACTGCTGAGTGTGGAATTGAGAGTGATGTTGAGTCAGCTCTGTGTGCAGTTGTAGTAGGAGATGTTCAGTGAGGAGTTTAGGTAACTACTTCAGCCGAGTAGACTGTGACTACAATACAGAGGTGGGATGCATATTCATTTATTCAAGCCCTCTGTGAGATGAAAAACTGGTAGCGTATTGTTATTGAGGTAGTTCAGTGAGTCTGTGCAGAGCCATTAATGAAACAATTTCCATGCTCATTCACTTGTGAATGCAAGAGCTTTGTTGCCAAGAGCCTGGCTCTGCAGGAGACTTGGTGGGAACCATAAGAGCATGTCCAAATGGCCTAAGAGGAGCCTGAAAATGTCTAACGAGAGAGCTCTTCCTTGGACTTGACATCCATGCTATGTGCTCTGACAGGAGACATATGGTGATGGTGCTAGAAATCTGGTCCTGGCCTTGCAGACCATGGTGTTGCCTACACAGTGTTTTGAGAGGCACTGCAAGCTGTCTGTCCAGGCTCCCAACAGCCACAAAATGAAGGAGGCAACAACAGATGGACTCAGTCCAGCAAGTTGGGTACTGGAGGTGTGGACATCCCCACAGTGACACAAATGGGAGCTTGCTACAGTCTGGAAGTGAGTGCCCTGTGAAAAGTGGCAGAGCTGTGACACAAAGGCTTGTGCCTCCAACCATTTGGGGACATTTCATGGTTCAGCAGCTTGGAAAAAGCAGGAGCAGTAGGACTTTCCTAGGACTCTCTAACCTGCAGGCCTGTGCTGGGTGTTTTTACATCTGCAGTCTATCACTGAGGCACAGGGTCCTGTGACGTGAGAACCTCTTGAATTGCTCCTCTGACAGTACCTTTTACCAGCTGCCACCTTAACATGCCCCCCCACAATAGGGAAGTTTTAGAAGGAAATTTATTTAGACACAGGTGTGTAGAGCAAGTTTATGACTTTCACCAGTTACACTGTGCTTTGTATGCTCAGCTGTGTCTTAAGACTTGCCTTGCAATGAGGAGAAAACAGTAAAAGCTGTGAGGGTGGGTTTCCTTTCTCTTTTCCTGGCCTCTTAAGGAAGAGCACTAAGAGTTGCTGGGTTAGTGCCTGACTTCTGTCTCTGCTTTGGGACTGCACTGGGCCAGCTAGTCTGCCTTTGGATATTGAAGGTAGGCGCATTCTTGGAGAATAGAAAATACCAGCAGAAGCAGATTGATAGAGAGCTTAACACAATGAAGCCTGTTATCTGGGATTGTCACAAATCCATTAACTTATTCCCTAGTGGATTTTAATTCTGAACTTTTTGCTTTTTTGAAAAGCAAAAAAGAAAACCAACATAATTTTACCAGACTGTTGCTTGCAACATGTATGCACCTTCCTGTTTGTTGCCTTTATTTGTTGCTGAATGTGCTTGTAGCTGTATTTTTACTTCTCCTGCTTTTGTCTGCTAATCCAGTTTACTCCCAAAGGACAAAAGAAGATTTATTTTACAAATTTACACTTGAACTTCCTAGCACTAAGTGGTGGTTTTCCTCTCAGGTTTCAGGAGTAGTGATGAAAGGTATTTCCCACAACACTTGTGAAATTTAAATGAAAAGGAGTCCCTACATTAAATTTTTATTATACTTCAAATGTATTATTACAATAATTGGATACTCTTTCTGAGGCTTATTATGGTGGGATTGTGTGGTATTTCTTGATCTTTGTAATTAATTTTGCCTCAGATTCATACATTTATGTAATGTTTATCTGTATACATAGATGGCTAGCTAGCTAAATATTAAATATATTTATAGTTTGTTTCTGGACAATTGTTGTCATGTCTGAATAGTAAAAATGAAAAAAAAAAATACAAAGAAAGCTAACAGGAAAATATATTTTCAATTCCAAGCTATCATGTGGGTGAACAGTGGGGACAGGAGGGAGAAAGGAAGGAAGGAAGGAATCAGTGAATAGTTGTAACAGAGAGGTGAAAACACACATATTGAAAAAACCAGTAAAAGCTGTAGATTCCTTCTGTGTTTTTCTGAGGTCTTGAAACAATTTAAAATATGAAAAAACTTAGACTTACTCAGAACATTGTATTGATTGGCCCCGATTTCCTTTCTTTCTTTGTTTTCAATCCAGCCTCTCTCATTATAGTCTCTTAAAATAAATAAATAAAAACTCTTTCTATAAATATCTGAAAGAGTCATTCTTATATAATAGCCCTTTCTTGCAGCAAAATTTATCATTATAACAATACTGTAGTAGTTTTGCTGGCAGAATCACAGCCAATCAAAGCTATTACAATAATGGAACATTTCATGGTTTGGAAAATTAAATGTGTAACCATGGAACTGAAGTGTCTCTTAAATCATATTTGGAGATGTATTTTTCACCAAGTGATTTGCACATTATCTCATTCCATCTGAATTTTATTTTCATCAATATTTCACCATTGACTTTTTCCTTTTTTGTTTCTGCAGTAATTTTGCAATAGAACTTCCCATCTGCTTTCACTTTTTGCAAGCTTGATCATATTTGTTCAGGAAGCAAATCTTCTTTATCACAAGGCATAATTTAACAGCTGACTAATGGTCAAGCTGTAAATTGTGCTGTAAATAACTGGCATGCTCAGTTTCAGGAGTGAATAATACTGTTCTCAAAATTCGTAGCTCTATTTGTTTCCGTACATAAGAAAGTGGCTGATGCAGTCATTGTTCCAAGACCTGAAATCAGCTCAGGGCACATGAATCCTCAGAAATTTGACCTGTTGGAGAATCACGGGAGCCAGGCACTTTTGAGTAGCTAAGGTAGAAATCTGCAGGTGTTTGTTCTCTATACATACACCAAGTGTTTCCTGAGGTGTTTGTATGCACCTGGAGCCATTTTTGGAACTGAACTAATGTGCACTCTCCTCTTTCCTAGGAACAGTGTCTGTCTCCTGTGCACAGGAACTTCATAAGGTTTGTTAGTAGAACTTCCTGGACAACTGGAAGGAAACATAAAAATTGAAAAACATAGAGAAAGTAAAAATATGCAGAGAAGATAAAAACATATCTGTGGCATGGCCACGGATTACATTTTAACTTGTACAGCTCAGATGGAACATCTTTCCACTGGAGAGCAGAGAATTAGTATAATCAGTGCCTGCAAAGAATATATGGGTTTGAACAAAATGTTGAATGAGGAAATGAAGTAAAACCTCATCTTGCTTTTCTTTTTCAGTCATGAGAAAATGTTTTCTTCAGCGTCACAATTTTTGTTTATATGGATTTGAATGAATTATTTGTGGATAAGGGAATATATGATTATAATTTGCATTTTAGTTACATCTCAAAATGAAGTGACACAATTTAAACAAAACTGTTAGTGATATTAAGATGTGGATTTTTCTGGACCTATAGATTACCCATGACAATGGCCTGGTTATGATTTGGGTACAGACACATTCAAAGTAGTTCTTTCTGGAAGGTACAGAAACACTGGACAGGGTTGGTGTGAGTTTTTTTTGTGAAAGTGATCCAGCTACATCAGAAGAGCAGGTGGGTTTATTCATTTGGGTGCAGAAGGAAGCTCTCTGGGCTGGTGCATGCACAGACTGCTCTGTGAGGTCAGGTGGACTCACTGTCCAAGGTCACTGTCAGCCTGGGATTCCCTCACCTTTGGTGCAGGGATTGCAGTGCTATTCCAGGGCACTGGCCTAGTGACAGGGCTGTTGACTGCTCTTGGGATGTCATTTCTCTGATCAGAAATACCATCTTGTACCCAAGAAAATGTTCCAGACAAACTTAGTATGTATATTCCTGCCAAAAGCTTTGTTTCAAGTAATTGACATTTTCTTTTGAAAAACAACTTAGAAAATTACCAACAAGCTCTGGTTTCACACCCTCTGATCTGACCTGTTTAATGAAATCAGGGTTCCAGTAGTTCTTGCTGCTGGGCTTTTAAAAATCTTTTAAGCTGCCTTCTGCTTTTGTCTACATTTCTCTTTTACTCGACTCATCTGCAGCTATTTTCCTCTCCTTAGGGAGAACTCTGATCCTGTTCAGTCTCTTTTACAAAGACTGCCTGCTGGTTTGCTGGCTTTTCCCTATGCCCTTTCCCCCCCGGAATTGTCCATAACTAAAATATAATGGGAAAAGAATCATCCCAACCTATTTGCAAACTCGAATTAGGATTATGCTGATATTTGGCAAAGGTTCAGATCATGCTTTCATGTGAGATCTGGATACAGTCCTCAATCCCGCATCCTCTGTCTGAATGGTTCTTGCAGTACTGTACTCACAAGTGGTTCTAGCAAGCAAGCCATTCATTAATCTGATTCATCATAGGCTAAAATTTTGCATCTTGTGATCCTACTACTCTTTATTTTTGAGGGGCTAACTTATCTTGGTTTTAAACTTAATAAAAAATTAGTAACTTTTGCCCTGGTTGTCACAGCATCCTATTCCCACAAATAACCAGAATGTATTCTAGACTTTGGTGTTTGAAACTGCCAAAGGTAATTTCTTTATACAATATTTCATGTTGAGAAGGAATAACACTACATGATGGGGAAGGGAAGTACAGGGGTAATTCTGGATGTGTTGTGCTTCAGTGAACAAAAGCATTTGCAAATCTCCTTGCTGTGATATAGTAGATTGCAGGAACGCTTTACACATATCTTTCTCAATGTGCCCATAAGTTACACAGGGTAAAAAAACCTCCTCTAAGTAAAACTGGCAAGTGTTCAGAAACCACAACTATTCAGTGTATTGCCTGGCCATTTTTAAAATGTATTTTGCACTTTTGGTAGATGTTGTAATGCATTCAGCACAGTGTGAAGTCTTGGCATAGATGCTGGATTCTAAAATAAGATGAGCTCTGCCTTTTAAAAAAGAAATGTTTGCCTGTAAAATACCTTTGCTATTAAGGGGTTTTGGGAAGGGGGATAGGAAATTATTATGATGCTGTTACCATGGAGAAAACAGATTTATTTTGAATTTTGATAAATAATCAAAGCAATGGACAAAGCCCTTCTCAGTGAACACTGGGTGGGCAGAATTTTATTGTCTTTATATGTTAGTCTCCTTCCCCAAAAACCTTTTAACAGTCAAATGTGCTCTTGTATTGTGCATGTGACAGTGGCATGTGATTTGGTAGAGTGGGCAGAGGTCTGTCCCATAACACACTGTTTCTGAGATTGTTTCCTCCTCTGCAATTGCACATCAGCAGTTCTGTTCTTGGGGCCTGGTTTAGCCACTGGCTGGGGGCAGCCTTCAAAAATGCTGATGGGTTGGCTGAGTCTGTCAGACTCCTTTCAGTAAGCACAGACCCTGATAAAGGTGCAGAGCATGAGAAGCTATTGCTGACAGCAGTGGGTTTGCTCACCTTCAGCAGGGCTGCAGCCTTGGAGTGGTGTAGGAATGGGGGCAGTGTGGTTGTTGTGTGGGTGGCACACCTGAGAGGTGCAGTGCAGTGTGCTGGGCTCCTGTCCTCAGTGTCTGCACAGAATATAAAGGCTATGCAGATGCTAAACTTTTGTTAAAGGTGGGAAGGTTTTTAGGAGTAGAAAGGAAAGAGGGGGATTAAGTATGCCGATGCAAAACCTATAATGAGCTCCATATAGGTGAAATTCCTGCTGTGGCAGTATGAAGAAAATATGTGACTACAACTGAAGAGGACTGAGCAATTTGCCATACAGATGGAAACTTTCCAACTTGTGTCAAGCTGGAGATCGATTGCTCCCTCACAGGTTCTGCTGTGACATGTTTTATGCTTTAGGTTTAGTTGTCTTTGAAAGTTCCTATGGAACATCCCCATCCTCTCTAGAGGAATGAACAGTGGAACAGGGTTTTTCTGAAAACCCTGGGGTGGCTGCTCTCCAGGCTCTGTCAATGCTGCAGTGCAGGAGGAACTGGTGGGCATTTTATAGCTGTGGTGTGAGGTCCTGGTTCCTGCTGGTACACACTGCAGTGACTGTTACAGGACTCTTTCTCCCAAGGAAAAGTGTATGCTAGCCCTGCTCTGCTTTGGATGCAAAATATAGTGTTCCTGAAGTATTCCCATGAGAAAGAGAAAGGAGAGTAGCTGTAGCCTGTTCTGCAAGAGAGAACAGTTGCACCAAGTAAGTTGGCCTCAGCCACTTTACTGTGCTGAGAATAATGTGGTTAATGAAATCAGTGTTAAAATGAGGGCAGAGGTACAGGGTGTCTTTATTCTTGTACTGTCAGCACTGACTCAGATTCTCTTCTAGGCTTAAAGTAGTATCTCTGTTATGCGCCATGAAAACAAAACAAAATGAGAAAATACAATCAATCACTTAAAATACTGTAGCCCTTTCTACCTCTTCCTTTATTTTTCTCCATATTTTGGTTTCTGTCTAAGTCAGGTGGAGTTGATTGGTGTAAGAAATCTTTCTCCCCGAGAGCTGATCACATTTGTACTTTGACCAGAGTGCATCTGGTGGTCCTGAAGGGCCTCAGGAGTCAGCAGGGCTGGCTGCAGCAGGTGCTGGCTCTGCCTGGGGAGCAGGTGTGCCACCCTGCAGGGCCATGGCTGCTCTTCCTGCCCACTCTGGGCACTGCCATGTTCTGTGTGCCCCTGCCAGGGGCAGGCCTTGTTGCTGTGCTGCAGGGTGCTCTCCTCATTAACATGGTTTCACCATTACCCATGTTGTTCGCTTCCATATATGAGCCCTCACGTGTGCTCCATCACGATTACGAGCGCAGGGCTGGCTCTAGGAGCCAGGGAGCTTTGCAGGGCACCTTTGTCACTGCAGCCAAGCTCTGCTGAGAGGAGGTTGTCCCCTTTTGCTGCTGTCAGCCCTGCAGTGAGCTGCCGCTTCTGCAGCTGCGCCGTGGAGCAGAATAAACCTAAATTGGTTTGTTTATGAGGGCTCCAGGGAGCCGTTCTGCAGCCCTGGAAGCTCGTCTCGTGTGTTTCCCTTGCAAGTGCCGTCCCTGTCTCACAGGGTATGGCTCTGAAGTGCTTCCAGCTGCTGGCTGTCCCTCTGAAGTGTCCTGCTGGGAACCTGCAGCCCATCCCTGGGTGGCACAGCAGGCAGCAGCCGGTGCCGCTTCGGGAGCCCAGGTTATTGTCCTCCCTTGGCACACCCGTCTGGCTCTGCCATGGCTGTCTGTGCCTGGCGGCAGGACTGGCTCTGGAGATGCAGCTGGCTAGCGGCTGCCTGCAGCAAGCAGGGATGGCAGCCCTTCCGAGGGATGGACTGCGCGGCTAGCGGATAACTGCAGCATGCAGGGATGGCAGCCCTTCCGAGGGATGGACTGCGGCCCTTGGGTGTGCTAAGGGCTGCCTGCAGCGTGCAGGGATGGCAGCCCTTCCGAGGGATGGACTGCGGCCCTTGGATGTGCTAAGGGCTTCCTGCAGCGTGCAGGGATGGCAGCCCTTTGGAGGGGATGGACTGCAGCCCTTGGGTGTGCTGAGCGCTGCCGTGTGGTGGAGGTGCCCTGCCGCAGGGCTGTGCCATTTGTGCCATTTACAGCCCTTCCGAGGGATGGACTGCAGCCCTTGGGTGTGCTGAGCGCTGCCGTGTGGTGGAGGTGCCCTGCCGCAGGGCTGTGCCATTTGTGCCATTTGTGCCATTTGTGCCATTTGCCCCCGCTGCCATCCCTGGCCGTGGGCGAGGGACAGCGAACACGAGCCCTGGCGCGGCTGGAAGCTGCTGCCAGAGCTGCAGGCACTCCCCTGGGCACTGTGCTAAGGCTGGCCCCTGCCCAGGTGTGGTGGGGAGGGGAAGAGGGCTCCATCTGGCCTCCTCTTTGTCTTGTGCACCTCTGGGAAAGGAAAGCATGATTTAGCTCCAAAGCATTAAACAAAAAAACCCTGAAAGGCTATCCCTCCAGATTTGTCTGACCCTTTATGGCTTAATATAAGCGTGCCTGAGGATTGATGAGGAAAGGATGTTGTTCGTGTTGGTAATTACAAGTTTGCTCCTTCCAGTGTTTTTTAAAATTCTGATTGTTCCATTTCAGCATTTAGCCTTTGTCGTAGGTGTGTGCAAATGCATTCTGCTGTGTCAGGAGCTTTACTTAGCTATTCATGTGCTCATACCCTTGGTAAGATACTTATCCTTTCAGGCAGATCAAAGACATATGTTTGGTCATTTGGAATAGGTAAGCAGGAAGAAAGAAATCTCTTAAGAGTGATGGCATGGCATAACTGCTAAGTAACAAATGCAGTTACATACATATATGTGCACGTCCCTCTAATCATTACTGTTGCCCATGACACAGAAATGCTTTGCAGTTGAAATCTTTCAGTTAATTGCAATGTCTGTCAGTCAACCTGTCTTACCAATGATGTTTTTTTCTATTTCAATGATCTTCTCTCTTCTATTCAAGAGATGGGCTTCTGCCAACAGAGAGAGAAAATGTAAGTTTTGCTTTAAGAAGCAATGTTTAGAGCTGGATGATGAAACTAAAATGCAGAATTCTTCCCTCTCCATACAAAACTAAAGGCAAAAAAGCTAACAGATGATTAGTGGGATTCATTTAAAACTCCATGTTTCAGTCACAATATAAGCACGTGATGTAGTCAGTGTTGAATAGGAAATGTGGTGAGATGCAGGTGCTCTGTTTATTTGTAGATTGCAATGTGTGGATAGATAAATAAGTTTCAGTTTAGGAACAGACATTTTTGCATACTGGAGTGTTTAGAATTCAGACAGCCATGGCACTCAGACAGCAGTGGGTCTGCAGGAGCAGGCCTGTGATGTGTGGAGCAGATAACATTCAGCAGTGCAGAGACAGGCGAGCTCTGTGCAGTGAGGGGCTGCCTGAGCTGCAGAGGAGCTCGTTCTGGATCAAAGCAGTATAATGCAGAGCTAGCCTGAGCTCATTAGCCTGGGCGTAATGCCATGCTAATATATCTATACTGCTCCCAGGACCCAGGCTAATGGCTCAGCATGGTGCTATGCTGGGTACTCCCACCAGCTGGTGCAGGGATTTCTGCATTGTATAGTGTAGACATGCCATAAGGTTTTCACACCAGCTCTGTAAGCAAAGAGAAATGGATTAAGGGAATATAGCCCAAGACTTTAAAGAGCAGACATGTTTAAATTTGGGTTCCTGAATTCTTGTTCATGAGAATCCACTGTAAATGTTATGGAAGTCAAGGACACTCTTTGGATCAAACTCAAGAACTCCAAAGTCCAAAGTACCTAGTAATTCCTACTGATGTGATTTTTCAACACCATTTAATTGTATCTCTGGAAAACAGTCTTGTTGAGCTAGTCAGTCAGATGTGTGCCTTTTGAATTTATCAGGAGTGAAAAGTGACTGAAAACTTCCACCCTTGTTCAGGGAACATTTATATGAAATGTAAAAATAATACTCTGTTGTTTCTCCCTCAAAAACAAGGAACGAGTACTACATGAATAAGTGGTTGGACTAGCTGATATGAGTTAATAATGATCTAACTGCCCATCTCTGGCTGAAGATTTTTTTTTTTGCAAAAAGTAAAAAAAGCACTAATGTTTGAGTTATATTTTTATTGATATTTTCACTGACTTGATTATCTGCACCAACCTGTACTTACTAAGGCTGTCACTGTAGGTGTTAAGGACCGCCCCCCCCAAACAAACTCAAACTAGAAAAGAGATAGTCCATGATATAATTGTGGCCCAGATGCACTTAGGAAGTATAGGAAATTGCAGAACTGAGCCTGCTGTCATACCCAATCGAGCCTTAGATTGCTCAGTGAAGAGTTTAGGCCCAGCAGACTCAGTGCACTACTAATTCCCAACATGGGAGCTGGTATCAGCCAAATGATGTGCATAGGAAATGCAAAATCTTCCAGTGGGAGTTCTGCCTAGGAAACTACAAGTTCTGGCCTCAAAAGAGCAGGAAGTAGACAGTTTATGTCTGAAAAGAAGTTTTATATTATTTTAGAAAAAGTCATACAGACACTAGAACTCCAGCACAAGAGATTATTGTCACTGGGTGACAATAATAAAATGTTTATAATGTCCAGTTGAAATATAAACTATTGTAAAATGTAATCTGGTGGGATTTCAGTGAATGAGTAAGGAGACAGAAGTGTGAGGGTCAGAACTGGGTAGAACTGTCTGTCAGGGAGAGAGCAATTAAATAGTGTTTCTTTGCTAAGACTCATGACATTTCCCTTTTTTTTAGCATTACTGAACACATTCTGGAGCTAGATAAGAAATTAAATACAAATTTTGCCAACTTCACAGCTGAGGAAACTGAGGGAGAGAGATTAAATGTTGGATTTTCCATGTAAGTAACCTGTGTCCCACAGAAAGTCTAACCTGGGATTGTTGTGTCTGTAGTAATGCCCCAGAACTGCTCTTCTCTGTCATCAAGGTCATTGATACTGCAGTGATAAAAACCCCACTAAAAATCAAGGCTGATGTGCTCCTGATTCCCACTCTCTCACTCTAGCAGCAGTATACTTTAATACCTGCTTTTTTGATTCCTTGGATGCTTTTCTATTCCTTGAAAATTATTGCATATGCTTGTGCTTTGAACTAAATGAAAACATATAGTACTATAATAACTATAACTGACATCTTAAATACATGGATTTAAAATTGTCAGTTATGTCTTCCAGTAGCATTTAGCATTTCTCTGATTTTGTAAACATCACAAGGTAAATTTCTCTTAGAAAAGTCAGTTCTGTAACACTGTTCACGACTGAAGCAAGATGTGTGGAAATAGTACCTGCTGCAGAATGTCAGGAGGTCCTGAGGTCAAATCCCTCTTGGGAAATGGTAATAAATGGTAGCTCAGCTGCTGTGTTCTGAAAATATTTGTCAGATAAAACTGTAACCTATCCAAGAAAGATTAGAATCTTCTGTGGCACAGATGGGCGCATGCAACTGTCTGATCAAACATGTGATTAAGTATGTGCCAGTAGCCAGAAAGCTGTAGCTTTAAAATGCAGCTCATGCAGCATCAACAAAATTGTGTTTGCAGTCTAAACAGGGAGCTATAAAGTGGTAACAGTGGTAAATGCTTGTGCTCTAGTGTGCCCCAAAGGTTGTCAGGATGTGTGCTAGGGGACTGTAAAAAGGATTAGAGAACTAGGAAAGATGTTTTTGTCAAAACAGGATTCATAATAAATATTAATCTTCCATGTGATTCTAAACTGCATTTCTGGCAGAATCTTGATGATGGCTCTCCGGTGCTTTGGAGCTCACAAGAGGTACTTACTGAGAGTAGTATTTTTTAAAAGTCCCTGGCTGCTTGGACAACTTGTTTGTATTCCTACCAGGCCATCTGTCCTTGTTTCCACCCTCTCTAGGGTTCCTTTTTGTGTTTGAGTGTTTGACTTTGAGTTGAGTGTTTGTGTTTGAGTTTGTCCAGGAGCTCCTTGTTCATCCACACAGACCTGGCATTTTTACCTGACTTCCTCTTTGTTGGGATACCTCCCTCCTGAGTTTGGAAGAGGTGATTCTTCAATATTAACCAAATTTCTTGGGCCTCTCTTTCCTTCAGATCTTTTTTCCATGGTACTCTTCAGATCCCTGAAAAGTGCAAAGTTTGCTGTCCTGAAGACCAGGACAGGGAGCTTGTTGTGTACCTTCCTCATTTCCGCAGGGACCTTGAATTAAAATTTGAACTTTTCAATATAATTTAATTCCCTTATGCTTTATTTAGTTTCCCACTTGCAGGAATTTGTGGTAGGACTTGTGGGGCCAGGTGACTCCTGCGTCAATTTTCTTTCACAGGTTTGAAAGTAATTTAGTGTTGTTTCTCATGGGGCAACAAAGCTCTGGAGTCGTGTGATTAAAAGCAGCCTCTTGTTGCCGTTGAGCAGGCCCGTTAGAAGGCGTGTTGAGGGAAGAGCAAAGCTGTTTTTTGGCTTCCTTGGAAAAAGCAGTTTAAGGAATGAATTTACAATTTTTCCATTTTCAGCACACAGTCTTGAAGTGTCTTTTCCCTCAAATTTCCCATATTTTGTGTGTGTTAACTGATGACCCCATGTTTTCTGACAACAAGGATAAGTTCTAGAGTTCACCATGTGCCCAGGCAGTCTACCCACTCTAAAGCCCCTTTGTAACATGAAATGACACTTTGTAAAGCCAAGAAAATGAGAGGGTGCTGACGCTGCCCTACTGAGTGGCACCATTGCCTCATTGCTCCCAGAGTCTGAGGGGTTGTGAGCACAGGCTGAGATGGCCAAAGGGTTGTGTTCAAGTGCTTCAGGCAAAGCTGAGTCCCATTAGTCAGTCCTGGCACTGTGGACAGACTCCTTTGGGGCAGAGCAGTCCTTCAGTGTCCTGGAAAGTTGCATGCAGTGACCTCCTTTCATTGCCATACAGCAGAGACCTGTGGGCTTCACTAGCAAAGGTCAGGAAGAGCAGGATCTCTTTCTGGGAAAGGGGGGATGGCATCTTTTTTCCTCATACTTCTACCTCTTTGCTGAGAGGTATGTAAAGAGTTACTTCTTTTGCTTTTCAGTAGCTTTGTTTAATATTAAGAGCATTGTTTACTGCTAACAGAAGGTGTCCTTTGGAAAGGACACATGCCTCCTTCTCCTTTGTTTGATTCTAAACAACATGGAGAAAAGAGAGGTTTCGTACCACGTTTTGCTGACTCAGTGTGTTCACGCTCACAGAATTAGCGTCACTGCTGTTTCTGCATGTGAAAAATTTGCTGAGGTTTGGGAGAAGGTAAGCAGGGGAATGGTGAGAACAGGGGATGCAAATATTTATCCTCCTTTCAATCATGGCTTTTCATTTAAAAATTACTAAGCAGCAAGTAGTTTGGCATTTCCTTTATTTTGCTTATTAGCACATGAGTCTCAACAGTCATGGATCAATCCTGTGAGAAGATCTCTCATAAATATCTGGGATGAGCTATACTGCATGATGTACTCCAAAGAGCAATGGATCTTTGAGGCAATGGCTTTTGTCTGCTGTTTAGGTAACCAGCTTAGAAATAATAATAAAAAAAGACTATATCTGAATCATTTTGACTCCAGAATGACTGATTTCAGAATGGCTTTAGAAGCATAATAAGAATGGTAATACAGGGATCCCCTTGGATGGCCCATCTGAAAAGCAGCAGTAAAAGGATGATATGCAGAAGAAAAAAAAAAAAAAGCTGTTGGTGTTGTGAGGAGTGCCAGCAAATTAGCCTGTGGCTGATGTGGTGTCTTCACCTAAGTATTAGACAATTTCTGAACTGCATCTTTTCTCTGCTAGCAGGACATCATGTAAACCATGATCAAGTCTTGGTGATTCCTGTGCTCTTAACTGGTGTACCTTGTCCCCCTGGCAACCAAAACAATGAACTTAATGAGCAACACTGTAAAAACACACCTCTTAAAAAAAATAAAAATTCATTTTTCTTCTAAAAGACAAAAAATTCCTTAAATAACATAAAACTTGTTACTGATATCAGTGCAGTGATTTTCCTGGCACTGAAAAAAGAATTTTTGGGGTCATATCACCAGAAACAATGCTCACAGTTTGGAGATGATGGCACTAGTTCATGGTTTTCCTTTGCCATGGGGAACTGTTACTGTAGGAGAAGCTGGCAACTATATTTTGTTTCCTATCCTTCTGCTGGATCACATCTATTCAACCTCAGCTGTATTTGTGTAAATATGTATATATACATTTGCATACATTTGAATCTCTTTATCCCGCATGCTATTCTTGGATGTCTGAATGAATTAAAGAGAAAGAACTAATGCAGAATTAAGAAGGAGTTTTAAGATTGTTTTCTATATATATATATTTGAACCATGAAGAATTACTTGAACATATCCAGTTCTAAGGTGTGCAGGGATTATTGTAAGGTATGGATGTGTCTCTGCTGGTATAACAATGTAGATGAGGTAACACATGTGATGAGCGGCATTAAAAGAATTTATAGCACAAATAGTATTACAAAATAGTCTTTGAAGATCTGAAGATCTTAAATGAGGAAAAAAGGGTCTGTTTTTCATGCTCGAAACTTCCTAACTTCCTTACTGATAATTTAAATGTCTGATTTTTTTTTTAAGTTTAACATATTTGTTGATTTTATGAATGTGATCCCTGTTCCTCTCTAGTGTTGTCATGTGTTCAAAATAATTTTTTTTTATGCCCACAACAAATTAGTAGCAGAATCTGGAGACTTGGGTCCCTGTTTCATAGTTCTCAGTGAGAAAGAATGGGCAATGGTAATTTGAAAAAAAAAAATGAGTCAAGTATTTTTAGTTTGGGTGCTTGGAAAATCAGTAGGATTGTGGCAGTACTGAAGGATTATATACTGGCTGAACTTTCACTGAAATTTCCTTTATGTATCCAAAATACTGACAATGAATGTGTCTGCATATGACAGTTAACCCCAAAATGTTTCTATTTTGGCATTTTTGCAGACGGAGTTTGGAGATTTCCACATTTTTCCCCTTTACAACAGTATTTCAGATACATTCCCTTTAACTGCAAAGACTTTATTTCTATGCACCTCAGATAAAGGCACCCTTTATCTTAACAGTTTTCTTCTAACTTCCTTAAATGCCATAATGAGAAATGTTTATACCTACCTGTAGATCTGCTAAGTTACTGTATGAATATGGGAAATCAAATCCTCAAAGGCAGAAACTTGCACAAATTCTAGACTTTCACTTTTCTCTCAGCAGGGCCCTGCTGAGAGAAAAGGAAAAAAACAATTGGATCTGGTTTGTGCTCAGCTCACTAAAGGAAGGATCTAGAGCTGGAAATAAAATATGACTTTTATTCTTTTTCTGAGCTCAAAGTTTTGGGTTATTTGGATTCAAAGGGCTTGGCTTGGCTGCTTCCAGGCTTTATAAACAGTATTAGCATCTCTGTTTGGTTGCTTCCCCAGAGGCCACTGATACCCTCAAAAGGAGAATTAGCAGAGGGAGCAATTGCTATTTTGGCAGCAGTTAGTGGTCAGCAGGCAACTTTACCTGTGCTTAAAATGTAAAGTTTATGTTGGGGATTTCGGAGGGGTCTAAATGAGTTAGGCAATAAATGAAATTTGATGAGAGCTTTGTGCCAATGCTCCTTATGCTTCCTTGAAAGTTCCAGATTAGTTTACATCATTCTGGCCTCTTGGGCCAGCACAGTGATGAATCACTGTGAGAAACCAGACAGAGTTGCTGATAGGATTGCCACAGAAACCCATGTTGAGGAAATATATGCATAGTTTCATTGGCCAGCCCTCTCTGTGGCTATGTTGCCCACTTTTTAGGAAGAAAAAAATCTGGGGTATATTTCTTCTTGATAGTGAACATATGCTGGAAGGGTTGGAGATGTTTTTATATCTATGATGCTAAATAAAGATACTCACTTGAGCATTTTGTTTTGGCTGAGTCTGCCCTTTCAGGATGCATGTGTAACCTCTTTGTGAATTACTGAAATAAAGGAATTGCCTAATGCAGAAGAGAAGTTCCACAAATATGAAACCCTTGGAATGTTTTCTACATCAGCCATTTCCTTTTTTGCTTGTGCAATGTGTATGGATTGTCAGCATGATGTGGTGTGTGGTAACCAGTGTGTGCAGGAGGCTATTAATCTTCTTACAGTCCTGTGTTCATGTAAAATTTGGGAGAGAAATGGAATCTGTTCAAACACGCTCAGCTTGTACTTATCTGCCCATATGAATCCTTTGCATGCTCTCACAAATGTGAATCTATTTTCTGTATGTATCAGCATGTTCATCCTTCCCTTACACTCTGGGTAATCAGTCAGCTCATGGATCTTGATAGGCTTTATTGATCTTTTCCCTTTGTGGGGAAGGGGATTCATATTGTCCTGGGTGTGCTCAGGGTAAAGAGTATGGTGGAAACAATTAGGTTTGACCTACTACCTATGGGATTTGAATGCCTGAGGCCATATGCTGTACTTTCAGATATGTAGATTTTGAGTTAATTTATAGATCAAGATTTCATTCTCCAACAACTTGCCAGACAGTGAAGCTTGCAGATTTGTTATACTGCAGTTGAAGTTTAAATAAGGGCTTAGCTGAAAAGGAGAAAACTTAAAGTCAAAAACATTGGAGGAAAAGTGATTTATTAAACTTTTTATTTCCACTGTCTTTGCAATTATAAACTATCACATTGTATAGAGTTTTCTTCCCTACAATGCTAACACTCCCTCTGGTATATGTAGGGTATTTTTTTTTCTATGGTGTTTAAATGTTTAAAGTCTGAGGCTTTTAGCAGTTTAATCCAAACCAAAGCATCTATATCATGGGACTTGCCTTTAATTCTCTCTTAGATGCTTTTTTCCTGTATGCAAAATTAGATATCATTCTGAAGGCATTCTTAATTAACATTTTTTTAATCAATGGCTGGATTCTCTGGAGGATTTTTTTCTATGCATCATTATTTTTCTCTTTCCACAGCAACTTCACAAGCAAATTAAGTAAACAGAAAGAAACACTTTGTGGATTTTTTCTTGTGACAGCCTGTAAACCTGTGAACTTTTTTTTTATTTTTAAGTTGAAGCTGCTAATTGTAGAACTGTATAATTAATGCATTATCCACGACAACAAGGTTACATGGTTTGTGTTTAGCAAACATGCTTTTTCTGGAGGGTGGAAAAATACATAGTGAAAAATTATGGAAACACTAGGCTGTTTTTTACCACTTTGCATGACAGCCAGTCTCTCAGCCATCATTAGAGCTGTGTGCCTAATCAGACTGAAAAGATACCCTGAAAATTGGCTGGAGCCCTGGTATCACTGTCTGAGTCCATGGCTCAAACCTGGTGTTTTCACCTTCCAAGACAGGCTGTGGCAGGGAGATATTCTCAGAACTGGAATGTTTGCTCTGCTAATTGGTGCATTCCTACGTAGATTTGGTAGGACATGCTGATTTGTAACATGACTCAAGAATTTACTTCTTAGTGGATAATTGCCTCATATTTCCTTAATCTTTCTGTTTACCAGCCTCTTTTCTATATTGTGCCTGTCTACTGCTTTCAGCATTTGTAATCTTCTTTTTTTAGCTAGATATCCTTCTGATTATTTCACATCTTTTTCACTGGTTTGAGAATTTCTTTGCTCCCTGGCCTTTTCATAAAGCAACTATGCGTTGGTGTGCGCTGGAAATGATGGAATGATTTCCTTAAAGCTTGCAGCAAGTGATGTTGTATCAATGCTGACTTTGTTACTGCAGTTGTAGAAACATTTTAAACAAATTGGATGATGCATTCTGTATTCAGAATTCAAATACAGTGTGTTAAGGGACTTTGTGAACTGAATGCTTGAGAGCCCCAGAAACAGTGTGACCTCTTCCACTATGAAAATTAGAAGCTTACTCATGACTTACACAAGTCTTAATGCATTTCCCAGTACAAAAATTTAGTGTAAATACCATAGATTTCACTGATTTGGTCTTTTTGGCAACTTCTGTTCAGGTAATTTTTTTCCCCCTTTACTCCTGATCATTTAATTCTCTTGATTTTAAGACTGTAGTGAAAGGAAAACCATATTTCAATTCTTGGATGAGTTTCATGTTTATTGGCATTGTCCTTACATGGTTATTGATGTCTGAGGGTTTCTTGGTGAAACACTTATATCACTATTCCAGACCAAAATACCTGTAGGAAAACACTTCTGCTCTCAAGCAAAGTTTGCACTAGGTTTGCTCTTTCTATGCCTCTGTGAATGTGCTGAAAGTTCTACAGGTGGCTTTGAGAGCAGAGATGCTTTTTTCTTGTCCTGACAATTTTCTAATACTTAATTTTTTTGGCTTTTCCCAGGATGACTTCTCTGGTGTGTCTGTGCTCATCAGCACTCAGAGTGCGTGCAGGGAGCCACTGAACAGCACTGTGGGAGAAAGAAAAGCTTGTTCTGCTCCCTGCACAAGATTGTGCCATTCAAAACTATCTTATCACAGCATCGCCTCCTTAGCGCTTTAATACAGGATAAGCTTATTAGAGATAATCTGTTTACTGAATGTCCTTAGCACAAAGCAATCTAGTTAACAGCATCTTTTGAAGCTTTGTCTTCTGGATATATCTTTTAAACTCATCCCTGATTATTTATCTATATCTGTATATTTAGATCCTTTTCTTTATACTTGTATCTGCTTTGGCATGAAATTACAGTGTCTGGCAAATGCACTGATAAATTTATTATTCTTGTGGGGAAATAAGGCAAACCAACATCAAAATGAGCTAGTCAGGGCAAATAATTCAATCTGTTCATGCTCCTTTAGGCTTCACAATAATTTTTATTCTCTAAAGATCTATACTGCTACCAGACATTGCCACAACCTCCACGGTGCTCCTCACACAGCAGCTTGTATGTCCAGATGATTCCCATCCAACATGTTGTCCTCCTTAAAGTCTGGACCCACTGCTTAAGATGTACAAAAGAGGAAAGGAAACCTGGCAATTCATCCTCAAATGACTAGGTATTTTTGGAAGATACTAACATGTCATTGTGTTAAAAAAGACAAGAGGAAAGAGCATTACAAAAGAAGTGCTGAAGAATGAAAGGTGAGAAATGTAATATAGTGAGCCCATTTTACCTTTGGATCTTCCTGACCATTGGAAACTGCTCAATAAAATTCTGCCTTGATAATTCAAAATACTTTACAGGTCTCTCGTGACACAAGAGCAACTGCACCAGTTAATGATGAAGACAATGTTAATGTGAATAGTGCATATCTTTCTGTTCTCCCTCTTTTCTCATGGAGTTTAGCTGTGTTAAACAGAATTACAAATTATCAAGCAGCCTTTTCTCTTCTTAGGAAAGAGAATCACAAACTTATCAATAAAAACAGTGTCTGAGCATCTTAAGAAATTGTTTTCTCCAAAAGGACCAAGTTTGGGACATAACCATAACTGATGGAAGTTTTCCTGTGATGAATTTTCAAACTGAAGTGACTGTTTAAAAACCTGTATTATGCACTCTGTACCTCTTGCTTAACTGATCCTTTAATTGCTGAGGTGGCCTGGATGCCAAGGATGTAACCAACCTGTCAGAAACCTCTTGAGGCAATCACAGATTTTTATCTAGCACTCAGGCTAATTTTGCTTTGGTGATTACTGTATCTGGTCAGGTCATAGCATGTGATAAGCAATAAAAGTGCTGCAGTTGGAGGGAATTGCATCTCAAGTGCAAGGCATACTAGATAATGCAAACTTGATTAGTGTCTTGTAGGCAAAAATCTTACAGTGTCTTGACAAGGCAAAATGAGCACCTTGTCAAAGAGAGTTTTTATTTTGGATCTTCTTTAAACTTCTTTCTTTGGCATTATTAGGTACATGCACGAAAGGAGGTGCAAGAGAGATTGGGCTGGAGTCGATACTTGTGCACCAAGGTGGTATTATTTCAGATGGTGAACAGTAAAGGCTTTCTGTAGGAGTGACTTAATTGGTAACATCATAGGCGAATTCTACAAAGTTCATTCTTTGTAGTGGAAAATATAATCATTGCAAGGATGCAAAGCTTTTGTGTACATCAAGAGGAAAAGGACAAAAAAGAAAATAAACGCTTCCTTGCCAATGTTTTTAGAAATGCAATGCCCATTCTTGCTGGTGTGGACTGAGCATTGCTGCATTGCTACCCCAGTTAGAATACGGTTGCTACATGCTGCAGGAAAGTGGAGAAGTGTTTCCTTGCAAGCACTTTAAAGCTACTATTGAATCTCTGTAAGTCCAGAGAAATCTAGTACCTCCAGCCTGTAAAACAAGCTTCTCTATTTGGCCTCATTAATGTTTAGTCTGTTTTTTCTTGGCAAAATTGCTTCAGTGACAGTCTCCACCAGATTGACACTAAAGTGTTTTCTTTACTTGCCATCTGTCTGGACTGATTGGAAAAAGTAAAGTGGGGCTTGTTTAGAAAAATATATAAGCAGTTCATTTGGCACAAAGTTTGTTATAGATGTATGAAAAGCAGCTGGGTCCAGCTCAGGAGGTTAAAAAAAAAGTTTTATTGCAGAGGGATGACTTTTTGTGTGCGAGTTCATGCACTAGATGTGTGTTCTTTCATTTAGCTTGCAAGAAGTGACTAAATAAATTAGCTATGGCATTTAATTAGTTTTATTTGTGTTTTACCAGGTGACTTGTAATATTATGGGTGAATAGGGATCTGATGTTTCAAATGCCAGCCAGTTGCAAGTACAACATTTAAAAGTAGCAGAATAGAGCTGAAAGCTTCATAAACACTTTCTTCCATCTTAATTCCGCAAAGCACTCGAATACATCAAAGTTAGCTGTTTTACTGGATTGATTCTGTTTTTTTCCAGGTTTCTCTGACAGATTTGCAGCATCTTGGCTGTTTTTTTTTAACATTGAGAAAATTTGGCTAAAGATGGCTTAGAACAGTAATGAGATCCTGTTCAAATGAATGCTTCCTCTAAAGATGTTGGGATGTGTTCCTATAAGTACATGTATGTGTTGAGAGCATAAGCATGGTCACATGATGCTGTTTTCTCCAGCTGTGTGCATTGCTTATCTTCCCCCTTTTTGGTATTCAAAATCCATTATGGTTAGAGGTCAGAATCAGTCTTTAAACTAGCTATGTTTGGCCGAGCCTTTTCCCCCCTCCTCCTTTGAGCCATCCATATCTGTCTTTTGCTGTGTTCTTACTCTGAGACTTACTCTCTACTTGTATTGGCTGAGCCTCTTCCGTGCTGAATGTAAAGCTGAGCAAAAGCCATTTTTCTATGGTTTCTGAACAAGACAGTAAGGCTGAATTCTAATAGGAGAAAAAAAAAGGAAATAAAAAATTCTTTGTTCTTTCTGAGAAACATTAATTCCTGATGGGAATTGTCTGCTATGTATATTCTGCTTCTGCTTGATCACAGCTCTCTCATTATTTTTTATTGCAAAAAATTAATCAGTTTTAGGAAGGAAATTATTTTTCAGGCTCTCAGGTAGGAGGAGTCAGACCTCAGTCTTCTGTATTTCTGTTTGTGGGGACTTTGTTGTTTATAGTTTAGGGTACATAATTATTACAGCAGAATTGTCAAAATGAGAATTTATTTCCCTGAGGTTTAAATTCTAGTACTTTAGCACACCGGTGCTAAAGGTTAGTCCAATTTCTGGTTCCAGAAAAAAAAGGAACTGAGTTAGCCCTGCTGAACTACAATTATGTTTTCTCTGTGTTTCATAATCATAGACAACTATAAGTTATCTATAACTATAACCATCTGAATGTGTTTTTAAATTTCAAACCTTCTGAAATTTCTTATTTATATATACACTTGTTAACATCTTTAAATGAGAATATTTTGCACTGTTCTAATGCTTTTCTCTTCTGAGATTCCATTTCTGGAGGCATTACTCATGTTGAGTGGTTATTCCTGACTTAAATATGTACTACTCAGGCCTCGTGGATTAGGTCTCATCTATTACTGGACAAGAATTTTCCCTTGGTTATGCATGTTTAACATTGCTAATCTCTTCTAACACATGAAGATTGAAGACTGACCGTGGTCTAGGCAGCTAACTGGTTTTAATTTGGAAGTATAGAGTGGTGAGTTGAGGTTAGTCAGTCCCCTTTTAATACAAAGATTGGCAGAAACGATGTTCCTGGAAATTATTTATGAATAGGTGAATGTTTTCATTCATGAATTCAAATACTCAACTGCGTTAGACACTATCAGTCAGCAAGCTAGAGATATCTGTACAGGAATTATTGGCATACATTGTACCTGCATCTCCTCTGTGGCTAGATTTGCAGGTGGGGTTGAACAACAAATTCTGTTGTTCAAAACCAGATGCAGCTGTTTTGATGCTTGCCAATATATTGATTTTTTTTCTCTTGAGACTTTGATTAACATATAATTATTTTTGCCATTTTGCTTGTTTTGCAGCATCTGTTCTACATGACATGTTTACTTTGTCTCATCTTGGTCTCTGTGACATGTTCCCACTCAGTATTTTTCAAATATTTTCTGTTGGGTTGGATGATTCATGTTTTTGCTGGACTTTATTGGCTCAATTTACTGCTTTTACTACTGTTTGTTTTCAGTTCTAATGTAAAGGCTTATTCCTCCTTTCTTCATTAAAATTATTATTTTCAGTACATAATGTCTTTATGGATGAGTCAGTTATCTTCTCTAGATGGAGAGGCTAATTTTCTTTGAAATCTCATGTGTCCATATGGCACTTGATTTGTCTTTGTTATGCTTGTTTTCTGCTGTCATAGTTTTACTAATGGCAGTAGAAATATATTTATATAAAATTTATATAATAGTCCTTTAGTACTGCTGGCACATATTACGGCATCTTTTATGCATATAGTAGGACAGGGTATAAGTATATATACTTATATACTTATTATATATAATATATATATATATAAAATATATACTTATTCTATATCGTATAAGTATATAGAAAACTCATGGCCTGTTCTGTGTGGCAAGACCCCCCATACTAAGAACTGGAATAATTTCAGCAAACTCTCTGACTTACCAGTTCAGAAGATCTTACCACTGTAGTTTCATGTTTGTAAATCTAGCTACTTTCAAGGAGGAATCAGTAGGAATCTGCACCTTGTTCACTCAGTGTTGCTGGTCACTGAGCAGTAGTAATATTCCTGCCTCTTTACACAAGCTATTGATTGTTTTGTATGTTGATGAACTGGTTTTGACTATACATAGGAGCCTGAATTCTTTGTAATGAAAAGAATATCATTCAAACACAAAGCACACTAAACTAGATAAATACAAGAGGCATGATTGATTAGAGTGGTAATCATGTGTGCTTTCATTTTAGAGCAGAGACAAATGAGTTTCTTCCCACACAGAACTTTGAAGAACGAATCCAGTTTCCCATTGTATATCTACCAAAAGGTTCAGGAATACTCTTTGTGGTTTTCCTCCTTTTTGCATAAATAATTGTGCATAAGCATAAACTTATGGGATAATAATATTTTTGACAGATGTAGTGTGGGCAGAAGTGTTACAATTGTTCTTCGTAGTGGGCTGCTATTGAGTTTCAGGCTAGTCAGGCAATGTTGAATTAAACTTGAAAGTCCTTTTGGTGGAGAGGGCAATTTTTGCTAAGTTTTCACATGATAGTTTATGAACTGAACAGACAAAGATTAGAGATTTTTGTCCAGTTCAACTGGGTACTCCTGCAAAATTAAGCCTAGTCTCTTATAGGATGCAGTAAAAAAGGTAGTAAGGAAAAGGAGTCACTGTTGTCTGTTTCAGGAGACAGTATTGAGCATGTGGCTCCAACTTAGCTCTCATTGTATGGCATTAGATGGTTCAGTAGTGATAGGAAATACCCTGCAGAGGATCTCAGATTATGTGAACTGTACTGTTTTAACTCACACAAAGACTGTCAGTAAGGACATCAGGTATGGATTTGCCAGGTTTCCTTATACTGCTCTAATCAAACAAGCATGGGCTTAGAAAGGAGTGGTTGAACCGAAACTATTTGGGAGCTGAAGCAGTCAAGGAAAAATTATCTTTTCTGAAATACTTTCTCAAGCAAGGACCATCTCATTTGGGTGGTAAATTTGCCTTACTCAGTTCTGGCATAGAGTTCTCAGTTCCTGAAAACCATTTTGGCACCTATGTTCAGCTGTGAACCACCAGGAGCAGGAACTCAAGAAGCAGACTGGACGTAGTGGATGGTATGGCCCTGTGCCTTTATCTCATAAGGTTCATCTTGGTCAAAACTAGTTTCTATTCTAGTTTTTAAGCTTTGGAAAGTAGAGAGTGCAGAAATCTCCCTTTGGCTTACAGAAAGTTGTTCTGGTTTTCTTCCCATGCAGCTTTGAAGATCCAGCTGCAATTTCTTGCAGTTCATCCAGATCTCACTGTGTAATTTGTGTCACAACAAAAACCCTGCAGCTGCTTTTGTGTACTGATGCCGACCGAGGTGGTTGGTAGAGACCCTGTCTGTAGTGAGGGTTGAATGAGCAAGGATGGGCGCTGCAAACTCAGTCCAAAATTTACCCTGGGGTTTTGTTTCTGGTGAGGGTTGTGGTTGCTGGAGATGTTTAGTTATTAGGGAAACTGAATGCTGCTTCTCATCTCCTCTAAAGAGTCAGTATGACAGTGGTGTCATACCAGCCTAGCACAGTGGTGCTGAAATTTGCACCCGGAGTGATTCCAAATGAGGTACCCCACTCACAGCCCAGCTACCACTTACATCCGTGCTTGTGTGCTGGATGGAGAGAAAGGTAACAGTCCACTACATCATTTGCCAGGTTTTAATTCTCATATTTACTTCCCATTCCACACTGGCATATTAGCACTTCCCTACAGACTTTAGACAGACCTTCTTCTGTGAGTTTGGGAAGTGTTTTTCTTCTTCCTCATCAAGTGAGAATGACAACATTTTAAATCCTTTCAGTATTTGAACTGCATATGTTATGCATGAGCTGATGCTCTTAGGGCTCAAGGCATTTTGGACTTTCTGGTGTCCTTTTCCCCCCAAGATTTTGCTTGCCCCATGCTTGAAGTCTGAGACTCATAAGAAAGACTTAAGAGGGAGAAAAAGAAGCCAAATTCCCATAAATACATTTGATAGACAGGGAAACTAAGGCAGAAGAGACCACACAGTAGTTTCATGTCTGAGCCAGGAGAAACTTCAAATGATCCAACTTGTGCTTTAATTATGAGAAAACACTATCTTCCTCCTCAATTCCTTAGCTGGTTAAAGCTCCTTCTCTGTCCTGGAGTGAGATTTCCACGTACAGAGCTTCTGAGAATCACCACTCTGGGGATTGCTGTTAACTCCAAAATGTGTTATTTGCACACTGAAGTACTTAACTAAGGAGCTTTTCTTTTTCCAGTTGCAGTCACTGGAGGCTTCATAGTAATAGAGCTGTCTTCTGCTCTCTGCCAAGTTTATTTTCCAAAAGAAATATCTGAATGAGGAAACAATGACTAAATTGGATATGTGAACTGTCTAGCATACTCCAAAGGTCCACATATTAACAAGAGAGAGGACTTTTGGATGGCTGAAGGATATATTATTATGACTAAATGAATCTTTTGTGAAATTGAGGGGGAAAAGAAAAGGAAATGAAATTGGCTATCAGGAAACACTTTGACAAGGGATATTTGCTGAAAGTCTCATGACCTGGGACAGAAAATCTAGGGAGAAACTCTCTATTGATGTAGGGTGCACTTTATAACCAAAAAAGTATTTTCCATCTCCCCACTTTTTTAAACTGATTCTGTGTTCAGCATCACTCATGTGTTAGTGTCAGGCTTAAAACAATGCCTACAAAATTTGGCATAATTTCAAGGCAGTTGGAAGAAAGAGGCAAAAAATATTTAAAAACCGGGGGTGATGGGAAGCTCTGAGGGAAGAGCTGGGGCCGGGGCTCAGCCCATGTTTCACACCTGCTTTCTCAAGTCCCACTGACAGTTTGCAAAGGGTAGGACCTGAGAGCCTTGATTGCCCTGATGAGCCCCACCTGGGCTCACCCTATTTAAACCCAATGCAGAGCTTCTCTTTCTTTTCACACAGTGCCTCTGCAGTGCCTTGCCTGCTCCCTCCCTGGGTTGGTTTCTGTTGCTGGGACAGGAAACATCTTTTTTGTCAAGGAGAGAGTTAGTGGTGAGTCAGGTTTAGTACTATTTTCATATCACGCTTTTAATTTGAAATTTCTTTTTGGTTTTTGTAATTTAACTTGTCAAATCAGTTCATGTCCATAGAGCAGAAGTGATCTTTAGGCCAAATTGTCTGAATGCTCAGGAAGAAAATGGGATATCTCACAGAGGAGAGAAAGAAACTTGTGTTATCTGGCAAGTTTCAGGCTCAGATGGAGAGTTAAAATGTCAGCTAACTGGGCCAAACTGCAACCTGTGATAAACTCTGGCCTTCCATGGAGATTGCTCTGTTTTGCTTAGTTTGGTATGAAATCACCTTGCAGTAGCTTGGAGTTAAGCTCTCTTCTTTTCCTCTGTGTAATGCTTACTACACCTTGAGACTTGGAAGTTTTTGTTTTGATTGAACAATATGCAGAGTGAAAAATAGCCTTCTGAAGTGAATGTCCTTCCTTGCTCCTTCAAGAGCTTTTTCCCAGTCCTTAGTACATTTAACAGCCATTTCTGGGACCAGTGGCAGTGTTTGAAACCCACACAGGTTGTAAGGCTTGAAATAGTTCTGCTACAGTGCCTGAAGCTGCACATGTGTTCTGATTTGGAGATTGAAAGCAGCTGTGAGAGCTGGTCAGGTGTGCTGCAGCCAGGGGCTGGAAGAGCTTCACTCTGAGAACTGCTGTGGAAAAGAGCTGCTTTGAAAACTGCCGCAGCTGGGGCACTGCCTTACAAGGTAGCAGTTTTTCCCGTGTCGAATTACACTAAACACTTATTGTGCTGTAGGTGACTGTACTGTACATAAATATACACTTTTCTAACAGCACTGGCAAAGGTGTTGAACCATTTTCTGGGATTTTGGTTTGTTATTCATAGATATCGTTGGTTAATTTGATAGCCTTTACAAGTTGTCAAAGTCAGTTTGAAGATTCTTAGGCTTCCATGAGATTTTCTGTCAATAAAGGTACCAGAACCTGGTCCAGGGCCAATATTTTACAAGGATTAGAACAGTAAAAATGAAAGGAATCCTGTTAATCTGCCTAAACAGTTACTGCAGATATTTGAGTTGTGGGGAATAGGGGTGGATTTATTTGTTAGTTGGTTTTGAAAGAAATATTTGAAAAAAGGCACTTTTGCATTCCATGCAGCTTGTTAAGTATCTTGATTATATAATAATTCTACAGTACACCAACAACAAAACGTTGATAGAATATACTTACAATTTCCAGTGGAGAATTTCACTGGCCACAGGAAGGTAAGAATGACTATTATAACACATAAAAGGAAGATTGAGAAACGGAATAAATTAGTGGAAACATGGCCTGGTAATGTTTTTGGGAGAGGCAGAGGGTTAAGTGCATCATGCAAAGGGGGCCACATGCAACTGCAAGCCCCAGGAAATTAATGGAGTCTTACCAGGTCAAGACCCACCTTGTACAAATTCATTTGAAGTCTTTGAACACACAAGGTTTTTTTTTTTTTCTGCCATCTTAACTATTTCTTCTATTAGTATCAGCATAACTGGAATTCCTCATAGTATTTGTTCAGTGCTCATTTCATCCTTTAATAGAAGGATCTGTCTTTCTAAAGATAAGCTTATTTTTCCACCCCAAAGAGAAAAGCAAGAATGCTTGACAGCTCCTTTCTTTCTTTCCTCTACTCACTATGCAGCAAATAATCAATCTTGGCTGAATGACATTTTAGAGAAATTACAGTCGTAAATGTGTCAGTACTTAAGAAAAGTGTAAAATGCCCCTTGCATTTACATGAGTGGGAAATCAGAATTTAGCTAAATATACATGTGGCTGAAGAAAGCATAGAAATAAAAAGGATCTTGTAACAAGAAAATTACAAGGCAGCTTTTTGAAAAAAATTGCATGAATGGTCACCACTGTGAAGATTTAAATGGGTGGCTCCCAAATGAATCCTTGAGAAGAGTGAGGGTGCCTAATTCTGGTGGTGCTGAGTGCCCTTGGCATCAGACCCCTTCTTAGAAAAGGTTCTTCTTGTGCTCTCTTTGCTGCTGCAAGATCAGACATCACATACCAAGTTTTGTGGGCTGGTCTGTAACTGTTTTTCTCCTCCTTTCTCCCAGGTTTTTGGCACAATGTATTTACCCTTATTTCAATAATAATGTAATAACATGCATTGATCCTTTAAACACCTACAGTTTAAAGCTTTTTCCCAGTGGCACCTCAGCAGGCTTTGCAAACAGTGATCAATCAATAACCTTCACAAAGCCCTTTGCATCCCTCTCCTAGTTACACAGGGAACTGAAGGATAAGGGTGTTGAAAGACTTGGCCAAGGTCACACAAGGAGTTGGTAGCTGACTTTTTAAATCTCAGACTCCTATTTCAGACTTCAGACCACACGTCCTGCACATAAGCATGTTTATATTTTGGGCAGGGTATAGGGAACAGTCTTGCCACAGTGACTTTCTAGGTCACTGACTATTCCTTTATAAATTCTAAACTTTCCAAAGCCAAGTGTCTGAAAAGGAAAAATATGAGGGATGCTCCAAGAGTGAGAAAGCTGATGTTGCAAGGATGTAGATTTCTCACTAAGGGAAACCACTGAAGTGTTCCAACTTAATTTGGTTTGCCACCGACCAGCAGGCTGGTGATGGTGACGCTGTCTTGCAGTCTGCCTGTGCGAGGTGTTGGTTAATGTTGCTACAACAGATATTCATTATAACCTACAGTTACCCACAGTTTTCTCTGTTTATGCAACCATTTAGTGGTTATTCATTAAAAATAAAATTTATGTATGGTTATTGGGTGTGTATTTTGGCAGGGAAGTGACCTTGGCAGAAACCTGTCTGGATCAACACTCAGCTAGCAGTCACTCTTTATGTTGTCATATAAAACCTTGT
The DNA here is from genome assembly GCF_014805655.1 of Passer montanus. Classification (NCBI taxonomy): domain Eukaryota; kingdom Metazoa; phylum Chordata; class Aves; order Passeriformes; family Passeridae; genus Passer; species Passer montanus. The sequence goes on from NW_024369707.1 coordinate 4,267,526, forward strand.
TAAATAATATTTTGTTTCTATCTTCAATTGCTGTTATATAAGACCAGTAATGAAAGTCTCCCAAAGGATTGGTAAATGGGAGTGAGTTTTTCTGTACATTTTCTCTATAAAATAAAGAGCTAAGCCAATGAGTGTCAACATTATTGCCTAGTTGAAATGCTTGCTGTAAACTCTGATAGTAAATTGTTTACTTTTAGATTTTTGCAGGTTTAAAAGTTCTCTACATTTAAATACAATTTGAATGGCTTTTGGAGAACTAAGGATAATTCACATTTGGAAAGCATTTAACTTTCATTTCAGTGAGACTACTCACATGCTTAGAGTTAAGTGGTTGGTTGAATTGTTTAATGCTCAGAAAAGACACTAAAAGCCAGGGAGAATATGTAGCTTCCAGTGCCAAAACTGATTGTAGCTTAGATAGTTGAAAAAGACACCTTAATGTCAATGTGCAATGTCATTGTGTTTTACTAATTTTCATTTACTTGATGTCATTTTGATATAGCTTCAATTTCACCATGTTTTTCCCTGGCTTTTGTGATTTATTTTTGATCCTTTAAAATGGAAACTTTGCATGAAAATCAGTGGGTGGAAAGCTGCTATAAAGCTAAAAAGGAATGTTGATTCCTGCATTGATTATATTTAAATATATTGGTACAATTATTGGCAGCTTGAGGATGGAGGAAGGTGAATTGTGATGTTGGTTCATCTTCATCAACATTATCCATAAGGTCTGAAGGGTGCATTTGTGCTTCTAGAGGCACGTTACATGGACAGAAAGAAATGGTTAAACTGCTTATGGACTGCTGAAAGGAGGGGTGGTACAGAGACCTCCTGTTCTTTGTTGGCTGTGATTGCAGGACAAGGGCAGGAGAGCTGCAGCCATGTGGCTGCAGGGACTCTCTGGGGAACACCTAGAAAGCTTCCTCTTGTACTAAGGGTTTGGATATGATAAGGTGAAGAACAGACAAGAAGGGGTCCCTAGCACTGCTAGCTACTCTGACAAATGAGGGTAAATTCTATCCTCAAATGTTTTCCAGAACCAGAGGATATCTCCCTCTGGGGCACACCTGAAGCTCTCTCTCTTCACTGAAATAAATAAGTAGTTTGTTTCTTGAATCAGGAAAATCTGCCATAGAGCTTTGGTTGTCAGGAGAATGGAAAATGAACCTGCCCTTGGCTTCCAGAACAAAAGGCATGCAGTCCCTGGTTGTCAGGGGAAAACAAATAAAGAAATCCCAGGTTCTTGCTTTGGGGTAAAAACAAGCCAAGAAGTGTCTTTGCTCTGGGCTGCCTGTGGTAGACACCTTTTGGAAAAGTTAGACTTCACCCACACTTACCACAGGGCAAGAATTATTTTCCCTCAGTCCACAGGGATATCTGCCTCTGTCATGAGGGAAGTGGCTGCATGGTGACTTCTGAATTGTGACCAGCACTGCTGTGTGTGCCTCAGCCCAGTGTAGGCTATGGCCCCTTCTGATAGTTTCCTGTTAGGAGGCCAGGGCAAGTTCAGTTTCTCCCCCCTGGTGGGTACAAAATTAGAAAAGGAGGAATGCAAGACTCTTTTTAATGATGTTTCTTTTGAGAGAGGCTATGCCTGACTTTTGCAGGACTGTGTATTTTTTAGACTGTAGACCTTGCCTACCTGAGTGGGCTATAACACCAGTTTCCCTGATCAAGCAAGCACCAGTTGCTTGATCTGCTGTCTTTGAGCTGAGGTCTTCTTTCTCACTGCTGAATTGTGCCCATATGGTGAACAGTTTATGCAGTCCTAACAGAAATTCAAAAATGGCTTTTGCCTCCTGGCCTCTCAGCACTCCCCAGGATGTTGTGCCTCGGAGTCCTTGCTCAGGGCTCTCCCTGGCACTGCTGATGTGAGCACTGTGGCAGGAGGGTCTGGCTGCCTGGTCTCCAGCTGTTGTAGCACCTGGCTTGTGTGTGTGCTGATAGGCAGCACTTTTCAGTGTGGCTTATAATCTTCCCACAGTGGCAGCTCATCTACCCCTACCCCATCTTTTCTCTTTGCAGAGGAAAAGCATCTTTGTCCCCCCACTGTACTGGGAGGTGTTTCTGGGTGGTTCAGTGTGTGAGAAGGGCTCCAGATCACTTCTGTTGCTTTCCCTATCACAGCTTTTTTGTGAGAATCCATGATATTTCCAGTGACTCGGTAAGAATCTCTTGGGAAAGTCTTGCAGCATTGTAATGCAAAGGCATCATCAATACAGGTAAAAGATATAATGCAGTGAAGAGAAAATCTGTAGTTTGATAGCTGGAATTTGAAGCCTTTTGGAAAGTTTTTACAAAATTGCCATTGTTTTTGTATTTATAGCTTTTTTTTGTGAAGTGTTTTCTCTGTACCTCATGTAATGTTGTACAGGAAGTTCCTTATGTTTAAGGAGAGAACTGTATGCCATGGTATGAATAGAGTGGTGAAATGGCCTTTATCCACAGGCCATCAGGAGCCATCAGGTGAGCAATGCTCTTCACTGCAAAACAAGGCATGCAGTTAGGAGATGGAGTCCAGAGCCACACTTCTCATTTGTTCAGCTTCAAGGGATTCTAAAGATCCCTTGAATATGAGAAAAAAATATATCAAACTAAATACTAGGGGAGAAACATATAACAATAAAGGGGTCATTTCATATGACAAGATACATTGTTTCTACTGCACAAGCATGGTTTTATTTTTGGTATGTGTGTTTATGTACCAGAGCCTAAACATGCATGTTTCCCACCCTTTCATTTTTTTTTCTCTACTGTAGAACAAGTTAGGAGCTGAGTAAGCTGTATCCTGGAAAAACACATTGCAGGAAATGGTATTTACCCTTTGATCTTTAGATCCTTCCTCTGCTGTGATATACAGTAACTTGTTTTGCTCAGGGAACAGGCTTTCTCCATTTAGATTTATAGCAATGGCTCATTGCTGTTAGAGGAGGCTTTACTGCCTTTCATAAAATAAGGGAAGAAAGGCCATGTTTTTCACTTATTTTACAACTTTCCATACTGTCTGGAGACCAAGGAATTTTGAATTATATATTTGATTGCAAGGTATTCATTGCATTGGATTGGCTGCTACTGTCCTGACTTTGAAGTGTCACTCCATGTACAGCCCCATTAAACTCAAAAGAAGCCTTTGTAGAGTGACTTGGCTAAATCAAAGTAAAGGTTTGCAGCACTTATCCCAGAATAGAGCATTTATATATCCAGTTTAATGCTTGGAGAGCAATGTAGTATCCACTGAGGCTGCATATTCACCTCCAGGTATATTACATTGAATTCTTTGTATTGACATAGCCAGGGATGCTATTTAGTATCAGCAAGGGAATCAGATCTGGACTGCATATATTATTGCATGATGATAAAGGGGAAAAGCTGAAATCACTGTGGGGAGTTGATACATGCCTCTAGCACATGCTTGAAGCCTTTCTATTTAACTGTAAGAAAGAGAGGACCACTTCCCACTTCTCTATGTACATTTCACTGAATCCTTCTGGGATGCTGCCAGGATAAGATTTGCTTTCTCTGCCTTTTAACTCCACCTGCCTTTTGTTATGTTGGAGGCATGCACTGATTGAGTTACAGCCTCAGTCTCCTCCTGGCAGGGTCCAAATTCTGTTCCAAACTGCCTCTGTTGCCTTGGAAATGCCAGATCAGTACGAGGAGGTACTTGATTGTAGGCAGTGGCCTTATGGACACCAAACCTGTCTCTCTGTATTGTCTGTTTGAAGGGTTAGTGCTCAAAACACCTCCCAGGCACTCAAGGGACAAGGACCTTCGACAGTAAAGTGGGAATTGGAATCATTTGCTTTCAGCTCTTTATCAACCCTCACTAACAACTTAAAATTAACAGAAAAGTGAAATTTTGGGGTGTAAAACTGCAGAAAGAGAAATAAAAAAAACTTCCATCTGTGTACAGTTATAAGCCTTTGTATTTGCTGTATTTAAGGACTTTGACACTTTTACCATGGTAGTGTTTTTGGAATATAAAGGATATAATAATGAAGGGAAGGAACACTGACAAGATGCAGAGGTAGATTTTTTTCCCCAAACTGTTATAAAAGCTGTAGGCAAGCATATGTTGGAGAATTTCCTACTGGTTTACTGTTCTATAATGCTACTTAAAAATACCATGGATAAAATTTTATTTCTGATCCAGAATTATATTCATATGTAAATATAACATTTGTACAGAAAGAAACAAGAAAAAGAATCAGTAAAAATGCCTCTTTACATAAATTTACCATGTTTTGATTGCTTTATATGCTAGCCCTGATGATCTTTAATCTCCAAGATCTACAGTCATGCAACTGCTTTCTTTTTTTAATAACTTACACTTGAATTTTTCTAAGGAAAAAAGGCTCTTTATACAGCTGTATGCTTTCATGAGGAATTAATGACTTGATAAACATTAGACTGCTATTGTTTATTCAAATGCAGTCAGCTCCCTGAAAAGAAGGCCAGGTCACATAGTGTGTGCATGATTTAGTGCAAGAAAGGGAAAATATGTTTTTTGTAGCAAAACAAAGAGTAGGATCTGCAGCATAAACACCAGTAATTTCATACATGGAAAAATTCTCCTCTCTTACAGAATTCCCTGCTCCTCAATCACAGTTCTCATTTCTCTAGGCAAAGAATGGAAAAGAACCAAGTCCAAGTAGTCGAGTCAAGCTTTCTGTAGCTGTTCATGGGTCTCTAATCAATGAACAAGCTATGTCTATTAAAAGATACTGAAATAACAGTAAAGGCTAATAGAAATGCCTTGGCTACTGAAGTTACTTTTGTTTTAAAGATTATGCCTGATATTCACCATTTATTTTGTGTGGGGATCTTGAGAAGGTAAGGAAGTGTCTCAGCCTTAAGGCAGTAAAGCACTTAATGTGCAACAATTTTCTTGATTGCCTGTGGAAGGACAGATAATAGAGCCCTTTTTTTCCTAAGAGTTCAGGAGATGATTCTGAATTTCACATTTTCAGGAATGTCTTTATGAGGAATCATGATAGAAACAAAATGACAGCCAAGGATTGTAAATATAGTCCTTGAGGTTGTTTGTGAAAACCTCCACCAGGGCCCCAGTTTTTGGTATAGGTTTTATTTATGTAGGCTGCTGTTTGGGGACATGGTGTGCAGTGTTCTGTGCCCTACAAATTACTGCTTCTTTCCAAGTTTCAAATGTTGCTGCTTTAGCTCTAAATGCCTAAGCCTTTGGGTAACACAAGTGTGCATCTGAACATTTTGCACCCAGTAGTTACCATACACCTGGGAAAGGGCTGACTCCAGGCTGCTGGAGGTTGCATGGGATGTATTGCCCCAAAATGCAGTTTTGTCTAAGGGTCAAAACCTGTCAGTTCTGTGTGACCCAGTGGAACTAGGGAAGAGCTGCTGTCTAGGGGACAATGGGAATATAGGAGTAGGTGCCTTTGGGATCCCTCAGCCTGCTTTACCTTGCAAAATCTTCCAGGGCAGCAGCAGAGGGTGAAGATGGAAGCTGGCACAGAGCAGTAACATCAGCAGCCTCTTGGCTTCTTATCACACAGGGATGTTTTCTGTTGTTATTGTGACTTTGCCAGCCCCAGGATGCCACTGTCTGCTTTGTGGCTACAGCTGGCCACAGCTGGTGTCAGGAGATGCTGCCATGTCAGTCTGGGATTTAGAATTTTGGGGAGCCAGAACTGGGATTATGCCAGAACTGGGATTATCCCAGAATGGGATGGGTAGGAAGGGACCATAGCAAGTCACCTGGTCCAACTGCTCAGGCAGGGCTGTCCTTGAGCCCACGGCACAGAATTTCATCCAGACAGTTCTGGAATATGTCCAGTGAGGGAGACTCTACACCCTGTTCCTGCCCTTGGGCCTCTGTTCCTCTTTTTGCAAGGCTTGCAATAGCAATTATCCTATAATGAGACGAGATACTAAATGAGTCTAGCATCAGTTATTGTAGTAATTAATCGGCCTAGCTGGAATGGATAATTCTGTTGTATATTCTAGAAATGGAGTAGGTTGGTCTGCAATCTTGTAACAGCAGAAGTATTTTAACTTTGACCTGGAACAGGTTGTAAGTTGACTCTGAAATGTAACACAAAGCTCACACCAACTGCAAGTTTGCTGATGACTTCAGTGGTCAGTGGGTCTTGCCAAAGAGATCCATATCTTCTTTCACTGGTGCCAATGACAGAGTTTCCATTGTGTGGGAGAAAGCCAGAGTGGTCCTCCAGCATGAATAATGCTTAAGCAATAAAGACATTAACTTGGTCATGCTTTTTTTTGGCTCTGTGAGAGTGAAACTTATTTTCAGACAATTCCAGTTATTGTCATCATCTTCTGCTTTAAAAATAAGCTACATATGAAACACCTTGAAGTGTCAAAGAGACACAGAAATGATGTTTCCCAAGAACGCAGCCTGAAGTTTTGATTATAGATGTGACTGAAGAGCAGTATGGTTGAAAAGTCAAACTTATAATTTTGAGGGGGGTGAGGTCCCAAGGCATGTGTTTTCTTTTTTTTTTTTATTATAGTAATGGATGGCAATGTTGATAACTGGCATAGATCTATGTTCTTTTACAGAATCTTTTATGTTGGAGAGCAGGGTCAACACCATACAATGGTGCAGAGTGTTAAACTTTTGACTAATCTGAATACTAATAATTATGTTAATGGGTAGGAACTGATGTGAAGGAGTATACAGTTCTATATGTGGCCAAGGCCATTTTGATTTAAAAGATCAGAGTAGAGCATCTTGCACTAGACAGTTACAGGGCAATCGCTGAGTGTTTTCTGCTTGTCATATTGAATTACATGTAGTGATTTATGGAGTCGTCCCTGTTTAGGCCTCCTAACCCAGAACAATATTTTACTGAAATCAAATATTCTGTGGTAGATGTATGTCTAACAATAAATAATCACAGACAGCCTGAAGTATTTACTGGGGTATAGCTGTGAAATGTCAACAAGATGCTGTAAGTGCACTTGCCAGAAATTATGCATGAGAAGTGTCTTAAATCCTGGCTTTGAAGGTGGGATCTAAATTAAAAAAGTACAAGTAAAAAACCCCATGTCTTTTGTTTTCTATGTGCTTTTTACATTTTCTTGCATATGCTCCATAAATAATATGAGGTTTGAGGCTGTGCTTCCATTGTATCAAAGCTGGACACCTAAAATGCTTCTTACTGACCCATGTTTCTTAAACTCAGCATATTTATGGCTGGATTCCACCAATTTTAGCTGAGGTGCCAGAAAATGTCCAGTCACAGCAGGACTGAGTTTAGCACTGGCAAATTTTCCTGGCCTCCTGGCCACTCATTAATTTACTCTGGGCATGAACTCTATGCTAAAGCTCACACTGATGTATTTCTGCAGCTCTCCTTGATCATGCACAGTAAAATATTGCTATGATAGCCTGCACTACAATGATGCCATTGTAAGGACATGAACATCAGAGTAATTATACAGTTTCAGACTAAAAGTTCACCTTGCCTACTTATTGTCTGTAGCAGTGACCAGAAGTGGATGCCTGAAGAATTTACAAATAGGGCAGGTACATGGGAATACTTAGCCCAAACACTCTTGATAGCTTTTCAATAGCTTGCATCTCAGAGGCAATCAAAATGAGATGGCTCCTACTATTTAGTTACCTTTTGGGGTTTCTCTTTCATTAAATTGAACAGTCTCTCCTCAAACTTACATAAATGTAGGTATCTGCTGTGTCCTTTGTCAGGGTACTCACATTTTGGGTCCTCATGAGTCTAACACATGACTAATGCTTCTTTAGATGGAAAAAACTGGATATGGAGTCAATTCATACTTAGTATTGCTTTGTATGTCTTTGGTCTCCTCAACTATGTTTTCTTTGCAAGTTAATTAAAGCTGTGATCAATTAATGATGTTCAAAGGCATTTGATACATTTATAAATGTGTTTTTTCTTCCCGTTCAACTGCATCCTGTTGGCCAATGGCAGCACTGGAAAGCAATGAAAATAAATAGAAAGCAAACACAATTTAATTTGCCTAGTTGTTACTTAGTCTCTTGATACACAGTCACCAGAGTGTTTTCACTTTTCTGTTTAGGAGGGAAATTATGGCTAATATTTTAAATGACAATTCAAAAAAGTGAAAGATTTGTAATTGCTGAATGAAAGTATCTGAAGTTCTGTCTGGTAGTTGAAATGATGTAATGGGAGAGAGGAGAGTTTGTGCCTAAGCATAGCTCAAATAAGCTTGAGCAAGCTGAGTTTTTTTTTTCACATCTGAAAGTGAGGGAGACTGTTATTCTGGTTGTAAATCATGGGAGAAAGCCAAGAAACCTATTGGTGCTGTCAAAACCAATTGTGTGTGTTATTGTGGCCACTGTATTGGCAAAATAAATATATTTACACATATAATGGGGAATATGATTGTGAGTCAGCATCAGGAGAACTATGTCAAGAATTTCTCAGCACAAGTTTTTATTCAGTGCTTTTGTGTTGGTATTTGTGGCAGTTTCTCATTAGTCTGGCTCCACTTTATTTTTTGCATGCCTACCACTATGATTCTAGCTGTAATCAGTATGAAAAGTATTCAATAATCAAACAGCAGTTCTGTACTTCTGATGAAAAAAGCTGTGATCAAAATGTTCACAGGTCAGTTTCTTTTTTTGCATTCACAGGGTTTATTCCTGACTCAAAGCTATTGAGGAGTTCCACCTGCACGCAAGAAACTGTCCTGAAGAGTAATCGCTTTTATAACTTTGCAGATATGATGAAAGGAGAAGGATTGTGTCCCACATCAATCTTTTTCATTTTTTATTCCAGAATGAATGTGTAAATGTAAAAGCAATTAAAGTAGAAGAATGTTCCCTAGTTTTATATTGCAACTATTAGTACATACCTGAGTAAGCATTGGAGCATGGAGTCACAGAATGGTTTGTGTTGGAAGGAACCTTGAAGACCACCTGGCCTCAATCCCCCTGCCATGGGACCTTTCACAAGGACAGGTTGCTCAAAGCCCCATCCAACCCAGTCTTGGATATGTATCAATAATGGTGTTAAAGGATTTCTGGAATCTATTTAAATTTCTCACTCCAGATATGTTTTTTATGAGCAATTCATCCATGGCTGTTTTGAGATTCTTCTAGAACTCTAAGAATATTTCTAGATTAGCTCAAAATTACTGCTCTAATGGGATGGTCTGGGTTGTTTTTCTGCTACTGGATGCTTTTTTTATCCTATTCCCTGATGGATTGCTTCATGTTGAGCTGTGTAGAAGGGTTGCAGCAAATTTTGGGATGCAAAGTGTAGTGAAATGGAAGATACTTTTGTAGTGATTCCATGACGTGTTTGTCTGTGTGCCCAAAGCTTGGCTGTCTCTGTAAGGTTGAGCTATGAATTCCGTGAGAAATGAAAGCTGGGGGAGAAACAAAAAGCATAAAAAAATGTTGTGTGTTGGGTGAACAACAGCGGGTAACTGGCTTATCTGTCATCACAGCAGTGAATGTTTTGAATGTCATCTGAATTAGTCTTGTGGAGTACTGAGCATTTTGAAATCTGAAGGTATTTTCTTCTGCAATATCAGAAGTACAAAGGTCATCTTGAGTGCACATCAACTTCGATGTGTAGAAAGTGGCATAACATGAGCTAAGCACTTAAATATGCAAATTGCTAAGATGAGCTCTGTTTGACATGCTGCTTGCCAGGTGCAGTTCAGCTTGACAGGATGTCTCCTTGGGTGGGTGTGAGATTATGGTTGAGGTTTTCCACTTTATTCCCTTTAGGCTTGGGAAAGGGCAAGGGACATCAAGAAAGGGGTCACAGACACCTAAAGTCTGATTAGGGAAGGATTTTTCTAGTACCAGTAGTGTGAAATGCCTGTTTAAACATTCATAGGACAGCTTCTTAGCAGACATTGGAGCATTCACCTGAAAGATGTAGATTCAAATCTCTTCAGGCAGTAGAGGTTGTTGCACAGATGGGTTCAAGACTCTGACTAATGTGCAACCTCATGAGAAAGATGGGGGGAGTAACAATATCATGGCAATATGGCTGGTATTTCCAAAAACTTGCTGAAAAATAAATTCTCAAAAGTCTGTCCCTATACATATAGATGATGTCTCTAAGACTAATTTCTATTTTACTTGAGTATTGAGTTTAGTTTGCAGTACTTAAATACCCTATTAAGTAACTGTATAGAAATCAAATATTAAAAAAAAAAAGAATTCCCACCATTCTCTTTCCTCTATGTGTCAAAGGAGGTCTCTGTTTGAAAGGTGAATATCAATCAGGGAGCAGAACAAATATTAGCTTCCTTTGCTTTGTTTTTGCATGCTAGAAAGAATTGCCTTCCAAACTGCAGCATATAAACATGGTGGAGATGACTGTTCCTCAGAGATTCAATATAATACAGAATGTATAAAAACAGGTAATACATAACACACTGTGCATGCGCTGGTTTTGCACCTGTGGACTTTGTCTTGCTAAATGATGGAAGGTGCTCAGACTGCTGTGGTATTCAGACAAGGTGCTTTTCCAAATTGGCTGCTTCACTAGACTGGTAGACAGAGACTAACAAGGATTTTTTTAATATAGTAAGAACATCTATAATTGAAACTGTACTCCCATCCCTATACAGCCACTATGTCATAGTAGCCTCCATGTGAGTTATTTAAAAAAATTGTATATTCAAATGTTGTTTAGCAAAAATCTTTGTTGGCTCAAAGACATGGTGACAAAGCAGTTGCTGCAGATGTATTAGGTGACTGAAGCTGTAGTTAATTTATATTATTATGTCCCTTCACTTCTCTGTTGGCCTTGGAAATGAGCCCACTCCATTTCAAGGGGTGCCCTTGGTAAATTCTTCACTTATTCTGTTTCTACATATTCACTCAGATCTATTATGAGAGGGAATTGAAAGTAATGTAGACATTTAAGAGATGAAACATAACATGGAATTTACTGATTAGACCCCTGTAATTACAGTTTATGCAGGAAGAAGCACTCCCAGGAGATTCCTGCAGATAAGCAGCAGGAATGATGGTGCCTTTCTGCTGCATTGCTGAAATGTGGCTTTCCCCAGATGCTTCTAGGTTTCTGATAAAGAATCTGAAGGCTGCTTGCACCACCTGCACTGGCTGCTGCAGGGCAGCTCCAAGGGGCTCCTATCATCCCTCCTGTCTGTTAGCAACCCTTTCCACTGCTGCAGTTCCCAAAGCTCTGTTCCTTAGGCAGGGGCCCTGCTCTCATGGTGAGCAGCAGTCTGGCATTTTCCAAGGGACTGTTTGGTCCCATGACTTTACGTGTGGTTGGTCTTGGTTTTTACCACTTGGACATAAGAATGACTCAGGTGAATTTAAAGCAGGTGAATCAATGCCCATGTGCAGACCAGCTAATGTACAACTTCAACAGAAAATTACTGAGCTCATTACTCTGAAGTGTGTGCCAATCTCACCTGGGCAAAATGTCTTTAGTCAGTTTTCTCTGTCTTTATTGCTAACCCTGAAATTTCTGTAAAATGAAATCAGAAATTAATTCCTGTTTTTTGTGGTAATTTTTCCAGTAGTACATCAGCTGTGAAACTAGTGGGGACTTGCACTGTAACAGAGACCTGCCTGCCAGTGAGTCGAGGCTTCTCTGCTTAACCTCCTTACAGGGAGGAAGAGAGGGGGATAATAGACAATCCAAAGTTATTATATCTTCACATAAGTCTTGATTCATTTTTTTAAAATTTCCATAATGAATTTTTTGCTGTTAGGTTATCTGTTGTTGTGACAAATCATTTTGCTGCTTACTCTGGGCTAAGGATACTAAGGATCCAAAAGTAGAAAATGCAAGAGTATACCAGAATCTTTTTTGCTTGTGCTTAATCTCTAGGTTTGATCCTTCTGACAAAATTGTGACATTTGAAATATAAAAAGAGTATTTTTGTTTGGGGGTATTATCAGATTGCTGTTCATCTTTCCCTGTATAATAATTCTCTCCAAGGATCCTTTTCCCCATCATTTTTGAGGTTTTAATTAGACAGAGACAGGAACTCTAGTGCCACCCTGTCCATATTAAAGCTGCTAGCTAAATCTTCCCTTCCCCCCTCCTTACCTAATGAACATATTTTGTGTTCTGCCATCACAAAATCAATTACACTTTGCTGTTGCTTTGCAAGAAAAATATTTAATTTGTGAACTGATCTTCTGCTGAACCAAAGGGGAAACAGCTGGGCTTATTTCATTTGGAATGACTGCATATTGGGGGTAGTAGGCTGTAGCTTTTCACCTGTAAGTGCTGTTTGGCTTGCAGAAGCTGGAAGCCTTGTCCAAAATCAGTGCTCATGCAGCAGTAATTAGACCATCCAGCTGTTCTGTAGCTGTGATTTTCCCCCTCCTTCCAGGAAATTCAAAATTTGTGTTGTAAAAGCTTGAATTTGCAAACTTGGGTCTTTAACTGAAGTGGTTGAAGTATATTTAGTTACTGGTATGGTCAGTGCAGTGTTTTGTTCTAATTTTTTGCCTATTAGAGACACTCAGTTTACTTTTTTAGATGTGTGTTTGTGTTAGACCTTGAAGCTGGAGTAGGGCTGTGTAACAGTGTTAGTTCCTTTGTTCCTGATGTTCCCAGCAGCTTTTCTGTTGAGGAAGAAAAGTATTGGAATACAGAACTTTATGCTGCTGCTAATGCCTGTCTGTGCCCTGGTGTTATTTGTGGAAAGTGAGAATAAAACCCCTTCTGAGCACAACTAGCATGCTCACCCTCTGTTGAGGATGAGTTTTCAGTTGTCTAAAATGAAAGATGAATTAGGCTATAAAGGAAGTTTCCAGTGATGTAGATGTTAAATATAATCTCTATGAACATCTTCATCTGTCCATTGAATTAAGCTGGGTCCATTCCTGTGAACAGACTGGGTGTGGATCTGGTTGTGTGAGCATGGCAGATGAAGCAAGGCTGCTGGGACAGGTGCCTGAGGTGTAATGTGTGAGGGAGCATATGCTGCTCCTGAAGTGGATCTGTTCTCACCTTCTCACCTGTTTGGGTTCCTGGGTGTGCTAATGGGAGTGGAGTCAATGAAAGCTTCATTACTTGTGCCTTAGTTTAAAAAGTGGAGATTTATTTCTACAGTTGGTGAGGGGACCTTGCTTGCAACACTGCTTCAGTGGAAATGAGGGTTTTCTTTGTGAGGAATCCACTCTTCTGGAATCAGACAAATGGAAAGGAAACTGTGGCTGTTCACAGCTTATTTTAATTGAACTTTGTTGCACAACCATGCTGTGAACAAAAGTAAAAATTGTGAACTAATTTTGGACTTCACTTTTTTTTTTCTTGAGAAATATATATAGACTTGAGAGTTGTCATTCAGTGCATAGGTACATGACATTTCAGCTGTAGTGCAGTCTTGGCTAGATCCAGATGCTCTTTTCTGTTCTGGGAAGTTTATTCTATTTTTTTGGTGTAGTTTTATGCTGGGTATTTATCTTCTGATATTTCTATGTGATATCAGGCTGGCCCAGCAGTACCCTGGTTCTATTCTGTGTTTTTAAGCACAATAATTTGCCCTTGAAAAATGCAATTTTTAAACATCTCGTGCTCAAACAGCATTCTGCCTGATTGCTGAAAAGTAACATCAGTCTGCAGCATTTCCACTACACATACAGCAACACAGAGATCTATTTGCTTTTGTAGTGGCTCCTGCCCCTCTTATTTGTTGCCAGAAACAAATTAACAGTTGGTGTTGGGCCATCTGATGCTCACTGTGCATTGCAGGCCATGTATCTGGCCTTTTCTTTTGGACTACCAGTCCAAAATATTTGTTCTTCAATAGTAATTGCACATTCATCATAATTTACTCGTGGCTTTTTGGTTAAATACTTCAGTGAATTCTGCTGCCAGGGTTGAGACTTTTGCTTACTGCTCTGCTTAGTAGTGGTTCAAGGGGGGTGAGGTGGCTTACAGAGAGATGGACTAGTGCAATTAGATATAGTATTTTGAACTTCTTGAAATCACTTCTAATGATTTATGATCAAAACCCAATGCCCCTCTTTTTTGGTGAATCATAGAAATTAAATTAAAGCAGGACAATCTTACAGATTAGAATTTTGGCAAACTTCTGATATGTTTGAATGTAAAACATGATTCAAGAACTCTAAGAGAAAAGAAGTTTGTGGAATCCACACTTAAAATTGAAGGACAAGTTAAGGAATATTCTATGAAAATTAAATTAAGTGAAAACTTAAGTAGAAGAAGCTTTCAGAAATATGATGAAAATTTTCAAGCGCGTTGAAACAGTTTTAAGGAAGAAAACCAAAAAAGTATTTTGCATTTAAAAAGTCAATAAGATGAAAATTCTATTTATAAAAGCTCAGAGGGCTCTAAGATAGGACTTAGAATACCATGCATGCCATACTATTAAAATGAAAACATTGCTGATCACACATTGATCAAGATATTTTAATACACCTGACTATTACCAGATACAGGTAGAGGGATTGTGAAGCTAACACTGAAATATACAGCCCAAAGAACCCAAATTCTTGGTGTTCCTGTGGATGAAAAGCTGTTAGTGTTACAGCAGTGTTCATCTCTATCCACTAAAATGTGATGTTATTCCTGGAAGGCAAGGAATTGGAATACATGTGAATGCCAACAGACCAGAGATTTTGGCACTCTGATGAAATTCCTAGAAGTACTGAGCTCTGGAACTGTTACGGGATTCTCTCATACCCATGTTTTTCCTCCCCTTTCTGGTTGCAGTGCTGTAGCAGGTGAAAACTTTCCTGTGTGATTTCCAATACTGTCAGCTCTTGGGAATGAGGGGTGAATCCCCGTTCAATCATTTCCCTTGATTCAGTGAAATGGGCAGGAGTTTGGCTGCATCTCTGCTAACAGCTGTAGTCTTTAGCTACATACAGTGTCTACAGTTCTTTAGTCAGACCCTTCATTATTGCTGTAGGTTACCCCAGAAATTAGACTGTATTCAAGTTGAAAATGTCATTATAGGTTTTGAAGGAACTTCCTTCAATCCTCTTTGGCTTTGGCTCCAGTGCTGCTGAGGGATGAATGTAAGTGAGCCTCTGTGTGCATTGTGCTCCCCAGCTCCCTTGTGCTGAGTGCTGGGCACAGCCAGAGCACCTCTGGGACTGCCTGTGTGGCCATGGCTTGCTGCCTGGAGGGCTCAGCTACTGCCACTGGCATGGGTACCTCTCCATGTGCCCTGCCCAACTCTACCTCTGCAGCCAAGGCAGCTGGGGCTGCTGTGGCTTTTCCCCCTGTTACAAGGTGGAGAGTTTTGATCTACTTCATTAGAATTCTGGAAGATGTCCTGACTGCCCTTTTTACTTGAGTTGCAAGTTTTCCCTTTCCTACTAAAAAGTTAACTCAAACTATTTTTGTTTGTAAAGTGATGGTTTGTCAGCCAGACCTTTTGGTGTTGTGTGGAAGGCTGTGTCTGGGACACCAGCAGGCATATATTGTACAACTTCAGATCATTGTACATTGTGGGTTAATTTGAGAGCCTCAGTGTGTTAATGTATTTCTGTAAGGAGAGGATAAAAATGCCTCTGAATTGCCTTTGAGTCACTCAGTCTGTGTCACTAGAAAAGGATTTCCCTCCTCTGTTTGTGACTCAATTGCTGCCTTGGGAGCCTTAGCTCAGTGTACAGCACCTCTCTAGAGACCTGCAGAGGTGGTAAAATGTGGGTAAAATGAGTGTGGGTCATCGACCAGAGCAGACTGAATTGGAAAGCCTATCAAAGGAGCATTGAGAGGGAGTGTGGTGTCTGTGCTGGCAAACCTGTTAGGGCTAGAAAAAAGGGATTTTTCTGCTGGGAAATGCAACATTTGTCAGGTATTTGAAAGATAAGGATATTTGTAGTGAATAAGCATCTAGAATTCAGATGCTAAATGGTATCCCATAGGGAAAGGTGTTTTATCTTAGGTCTTCGAGTAACAAAATATAAGCTATTTGTTGCCAATAATAACTAAGGGAAAAAAATCATGTTTAGGCTTATTCTGGCTTTTTAAAAAGCAGGTTTGCTGAACTGTGCCTACCAGTGACCCCTTAGTCAGGGGACTGTAATCTGACTGCACTGTTCCCTTCTGTCTTACACTCCAGCCCCGGATAGGAGATATTTAATTATACATGGGATTTTAAAAAATCTGGCACTGAATGGCTTTGAAATGTTGCCAATAATGATGTTCCTAAATAATATTCTTACTGCTTCAGAGATGAAAAGCACTGGAGTGCCAGCAGATACCTTTTAATTTCTCTGTGATTGGCAGGAGCTGTTTTAAATAGGTGGCATGTAGTCAGAAATCAGTGTGCTGCATCTAAAATGCTTTCTTGACCTGAATAGCGTTCTGTTGGTAAACAGCAAAACATTGTGTCTGGAATTGCCTGTGGCACTTCCAGTAGCCACAATCTTGCTTCTGTTGGTATTTGTTGTGCATCCCCCAGGTCCTGGAGTGCTCTTTGGGGGTGGTGATAGAGTAGCACTGGTGTAGTAATTATTTTAGTGAGCAGCTCTCCAGGCACGGAGGAGCAGGTGCAAGCAGGACTTTGGTACCTGATACAGAGGGAAGGTGTCTTGTGTGAGCAAGTTCCTTGAGTGCTGCCCTGTTCAGTCGCACTGTCATGGTTGGTATGGTCTATTCTATCCTAAAATCTCTTATCCATAGAAGAAATCCTCTGTTATTCCACTAATGCTGCTTCTGAAGTTGTGCCCATTAGTTTTATAGAATTACAGATTGTGTCATAGCAGGTGATTCCCCCTGCCCCCTTAATGTATTCACTAAAAAAAAAAAATCAGTGTTGGTTCACATGAAATTATCCTTAGATTGTTCTAATCCAGGAAGTGGTTGCTGTTGAAGAAAAACAAGTCGGGACTGGAGTGTTGATTGGAGAGCCAGCTCAGATGGTGTGCGACACTGCTAATGCATCTTTCCATCCTCAGGAATGGTAGACTCCTGGATGCAATACTGGAATATGATATAGGATACTTGGGTTCAGATTGTTCTGTGCTTGCTCGAGCTTGGGAATGGGAACTTGGATTTACTGTGACAACTGTGATGGTTCCAACTAGTGGCAAATTGTTTTTTTTAAGAATTTAGTTCCTTAGCTTTTATTAAAAATCCCCTGACTGCTGTAACTTCCATCTTCTGTCCCTTCCTCCAATCCAACAAAAACCACTAATCCCAAACCAAACAACTTTATATGTAGGAAAAGGGGTAGGGACACTTGAGCTGAAACAAATGTTTTCATCTTGCATGACATTTAGGATAAATGAAGTTTTGGGACTGATGCAAAATACTTCTGGTTCTTCATCCGGTGAGCCATGACATCAATTATTCACACAGGGGTTTTTAATTTCTGGTGTGTTAGAAGGGAGGAATTTTATGGGAAGTTTTATGTTAACTTTTGGCTTCTGAGAACTGTGGGCAAGAATGGAGTCTACCTGATCTCTGTGGCAGAGACTAGGAATAATTTATACACGGTAAAAAAGCCACAGGAGTGTCTCCCTTTCCCATCCTGTCTCTGCTGTGCCTGCCTGTCAGTAGATGTTGGTATGGATTGACTGAGGCTTGAGTGGGGAAGGGGGTCTGTCTTTTGTGTTTGTGCACAGGAGAGCAGAGAACAGCCCTGTACAGAGCAGGCACTTCAGAAGATGTGAATGGCCCCTAGGAATGGTAGTTGTGCATCCATCAAGGTCCCAGGGTGAAGTAGGAAAGGAGCAGGAAACACTTGAAAATCCCAGCAGTCAGAGGGCAGCTGAGCCTTATTCCTTGAAGTGTGCTCAAATTGTATCCAGAAAGCCCTTCCCTCACCCTGGTAGCCTTATCTGGAGGAAAATTTGCTCATGTTTTAATCAGCTTCAGACTCCCTGTTGTGTTCTTAGAGTTATGGTTTCAGAGCAACTAAAAACCAAAAATTAATGTTTTCTCTAATGTGTTTGTATGGGATTAATTATGTAAATTTTAGATTTTTCTCCAGATCTGAATATCAGTTTTCCAGAACTCAGTTTGGTCAGGTGGCAAGTCCTACTGCTCATGCAGTTTTCCTTGCTGAATCCCATGATGTTGAATCCCTGTGTCCTATCATATATACAGAATAGCCAGGGCCTCTGTGTTTTATAATCCTTGTTCAGCTCCTCAGGCTGGCTAGGAAAAGGGCCTGTTAATACAGTGATGTGATTCCCATGCCTCCTTACCTCAGTACATTTCCAGCAGCTCTGCAGCAAGCAGGAAACTTCAGCTGTGTACAGCCTTCCTGTCAAGGGGCCACCAAGGGGGGATGCCAAAGACATTTTCTCTGCTTTCCATGTGAATGCAGGGTCTCTTACTAAATTCCACAGCAGTCCTGTGTGTTATTCTCCATGAAATCGCTGAATTACAGGTCTGACAAAACAGACTTCCATCTGTGACTGTGTGTTGAGAAGCTGGATGACGTACTGGGTACTGTAACACAGGAAACACCGTATAAATGGCCTTACTGATAGGGTGAGAGCATAGCAAACCCTGCTTTTTTTTATTTTTTTTTTGATGTTTGACACTTAACTTTACCATTCTAGATGCAGTTTTTTATCTAATCCAGAGAAGTTTGCTGGAAGACATTAAGTTGAATGTTTGTGATAGGTTTCTCAGTCATCAGCCCTGCTGAATTTTCCATGATACATATAATGGATTTTTATGCAATTCCCATTAATTTTCAAGTTAGCATGTATTTTTGTTGTCTTTCTACATGTTTGGAAAGTTATGCATAATGTATAATTGTTATACTAAGAGAAAAAAGCTTAGTAGGCTTGGAAAAAGGGTTAAGCATTTATAAATGTAATAAGATAACCTAGAGTTAAGTTAGAAAGGATTAAAAACATGAGATATAAATCCCTATGCCTCAGGGTATAATTGATGGAGTTTAAAGAAGAATTTCCCTGATGGGTAAATTAGTCTATAATTGCCCCCATAGGGACTCCCTCCTTAAACATCTGATACTGGTGTCAGTCAATACCATGCTTGATGGACCTTCAAACTAATTCAGGATGGCAACTCTCATAGTAACTAACACAGTGCTGTGGTGTATATCCTGTTCCTTCCTGGCAGTGTAAACCAATATTAACTGTTTAGCAGTAGTGTGTTATAGTAATGTGCTACATCTTGTGTGCTATATCACAGTATGTAATAAATAGTAAATGTAATTACTGGTACTATGTATTGGCTCTTTGATTTCAGCTTTACAAGAAGTGATGTCTCTCTCCTACAGTGGAATTAAGTGACATATTTTGGAAGAAAAACTCTTTGTATTTTAGTTTTAAGCAGTAGTAAAGGGGCTCTGAGTCCTAACCACCTGTGGAGACCATAAAAAGACAAACTAAGGATGGCATTCCTCTTGTTCCCACTCTGACTCACATGAAGCTTCCATGGGTTTTGTGACAGAAAGGGCCTCAGGCAGAAAAGCAAGTTAAATATGTAGGTAGGCAGGGACTGAACACCTCACTCACCTCTGAGGCATTTTGGATGTGTTGGAGAAGGGGGATCATAGATCTGAGGCTCCATGGATTAGACCCCAGGCACTTCTCAGGAGACTTGTGTAACTCCAGAAGAGTGACAGTGGCAGCTGAGTAAAATATTTAGAGAACAGAAGAGGTTTTTTCCTTTGTGTTCAGTGATCTAAGCTAGATGCTCCTCCTGCTGCTCTTGAGAAATGACTGGCAGCGTGGAAAAACTGTTGCCCTTTGAATATGTGGTATTCTTAGCGAGAGTTATGGTACTGCACATGAGCTACTCAAAAGTAATAAATCCTCAGATTTGATGCGCATTAATGACAAACCAACACTACCACTAAAAAACCACAAACCAACCAACCACACATGCCAACAGCAATAACAAAAATCATTCAAACTTTCCCTGCCTACAGATTCAGTTCCCCATACATGGACTTCTCATTGCTGGAGTTTTGACTAATTCTCATGCTAATTGTGTATTGCTCATTTGGGAGTCAAATTCTCTGTGGGCTGAGAGCCCTGCTAAATGTGAACCTGCAGGGGCTGTGTGTGAGGCCCCTGCTTCACAGCCCCTCTACTGTGTCCTGGCAATAGAAACCATGCTTTACAACACTTACCCTCTTTTGTAAATGATGTCAAGTCCATACCTTGAGAATGTTTTACTTTTAATTTAGCTGCATCTAATATTTTTAAGGAATGGCTTAGTTAATTCCCAGGTATGTGATCACTATAGGCTTGACAGTCGGCTAGAACTGTGCTCTGTGACCTTTAATTACAGGCTAGATGGTATTTTGGGCTGCTCGACTAAATATTCATGCCCAGATTCAACAATGGTGTAAAAAATTAGAGTAGAGCACTCACCTGAGTAAAAGTCTGGGTTGAGACAGGAAAGTACAAACACTGTTCCTAAAAATGTTCTGATTTCACACCAAATAGTTATCTTCCTGCTCCGAGGGATTTATTCAAGAGACCTTTGGATTCATTTCTCAGAACAAATGAATTGTATTTAAAAAAGCACTATAGTGGAATGAAAATGTACTTCAGGACCAGCACTAGCCATGGTTTGAACCATGGCAGTGTGTGGTGACAGGACACACCTCTGTTGTCCTGCTGAGCAAATACCAGATGGGGCGAGTAGAAGAATGGCACTGCCTTGGATGGTGGAGCCCCAGCCAGAAAATACAAAAAGCTTGAAGGTAAAAGGGACAAGGGGAATGAGGAATAGGCATGTGGGGACAGGTGAGCAGCTTGGCTGGAGGGTGAAAGAACACTGGAGACAGGGATAGCTCAGAACATAATCAGAACAAAATACGCATGTTCCTTAAAAACAGTGGCTTTTGTATCCTCTTATTTTCAGTATTCATAGTTCTTGTTTCATTTAATATTTACATAATAATGTTTGCTTTTGCATTCACTTAATAAAGGGTTGTCCTATGGGAATTTTGTATCTGAATTTTCTCTTTCCAATTAACAAACTGCACAATAGGTTTGCTCCTCAAGTTTTTCGATGAAAATGTGATAGAACAATCTCTGAAAGATTTCACAAATGCATTTTCTCATTCACACATGAATTTATGGAAGTGTGAAATGAGTACTACTGAGTTTTTGCTACAGACATGAGAAACAAAAGCCAGGTTAATGTGGCCTGCAAGGGTTCAGGAACTTTGTTTATACTGTGAGTTGCCTTTGTCAGCCAACGGTCTGCACAGGGACAAGGATCAAGTCAGGTATTGCTGAATGCTGGCTGTTAAGATTAAGCTCTACTCAGGGCCACAGGGAAACTCACTGGTGGTATCAGGTGATACTTTCTCTGGACATGAATTCTTATGAATATAGAATTATGAGCAGCAGAAAAAGCAGTCTTGTTTTTACTTAGTTATGGGTCTGACAGCTGGAAGACAATGCAGAGTTGGTTAAAGTGAAGAGAATGGGTGTATCTACAGCTGGTCTGGTACCTTCTGCTTTTGCTGCTTCCTCCATTTCATTGCTTCCATCAATCAAATGACTGTTTTATGTAAGAGATCATTTGTTGAAGATGAATGTCAAAATTAATACATTTAGGCTGCTCCTACTAATGAGCATTTGGTATTAGACAAGGAAGAACATGAAGCTGCACAACAAACTGGGTTGCTACATCTCCCCTGTAAAGCAAGTCATCAGATAGCAATGCCAGAGTTATGGGCTGCAACCATCTCTAGGTTCCACTTTCCCTGTTCTGTGTAGAACTGACATTGCCCAAGCAAAACTATAAAATTGATGCAGCATCTAAAATTTGGGTAATAGTGGTGAAAGAAGAGTTTTTTGGAGAGTGCTCTTGAACTATAATCTTGGGAATGTGGGGAAAGAAGGGAGCCCCCTCTCAAATACTCACTGCCCATCTTGCCTAGCCTGGAAGTCTAGTAAATGAGAGCAGACCTCTACACAACTAATCTTGCCACAGTAAATAGTTCAATGCATTAGAATGCAACAAGGATGTAAACATCTGCTGACAGATAGAATCACTTTCTGTAGGGAAAGCCAAGAAACTTGGAGCAACAGTTTCTAGGCAGATTTTCTTGAAAAAAAGCAGTTTGTGTTGCCCTTCCCCTTTGCCCCCATGCATTAAAAATAATAAAATATGAAAGGTGTTAAGGGTTATTGAGCACTGTGAGTTTTAGTCATTTACCACAGGTGTAGCTGTAAGTGTGATGCATGGGGTGAAGTCAGACTGTTCAATGATCATCAGGCTCTGGCTTTGTGGAGTGAGGGTCTTGTGCTACTGCTCTGGGTAGCAACATAAATCATATTGGGTGACTTAGATATGTTGTGTTTTTCTCTTCTATTGCTCTGGGCTCACTTTTGGTTTTTACTGTACTGGTATCTTCCCAGTTTTGTTTTTTAGAGACTTGTGTTTTCATGCTGGGCAGTGACTGTTTGGTGCACTTCAGACGCTGTGGGGAGGTTTGGCACAGTTTGTCACTGCCTGTGAGGACTGGAGCCCCTACAGGTGCCAGTGGCTTGGGAGGAGGGATGGTGGGGGAAAGGATGTGTGGGCTTGTGAATTCTGTCTGCCATGGGATTTATGGATTGTGTTGATTAAGACTGCAAGGATTGACCTGTGTTATACTTGATTGTTGGTGTCTCAGGCTACTCTGCTCATCATCTTGTCAGCCTGACAAACTGTGTCTGCCAGATTCACTTCTGAATTCTCCTGGACATGCTGTTCTCTTCAAACTTCTGTACCTAGATGAGACCGCTTGGATTGGTCTGGTTGTCTTGAAATGGGAAAAAATTCCCACTGATTCTAATGGTAAAACAGAACAAAACTTTATTTTTTATACTCTTGTCTGAAGTGTTAATTAAGTCTTTAAGAAGTAAATATAAGTAGTTATATTGGCATGTCTGGGGCAACAAAAATTGAAAATAAGCTCAATTATTTAGTGTGTCTGGTAGCTTTCACATCAGGCACCTAAACAGCTCCTTTGGCTGCAGTCATATTTTTAGTAGATACAAAAGCTGTCTCTGACGTAGTCAGTGATTTTGATCAGATTATTTGGGGTTTGACATGGTAACAGTGGTGTCAGGCAAAACTTTAATCTTATTTCTGATACAAAAATCCCCCAGTGGCCTCTATACTAAGCACCAGTGAAAAGGCTATAATTTTCTTCTGCTTCGGTGTTATCTTAAATACTTTCAATGTGATCATCTGATGACCTTGCCAAGTATTTGAGAATTCCTATTTACAATATTTCACTAGAAGAAAAAACCTCTAAACCAAAAGAAAATCAGCTTTCATTAGCTGATATGCTTTTAGCATATAGCTTCTCAAAGCTGTGTGCCCCTCAGTGTAGCATGTTAGCCTGTGGATTGATTTCTATAGGTCAGAATGTCTTTTGAGAGATCTTTTTACTTCTAAGTTATGATTGGTTTAATGCTTCTACCCACCTGGTTTTAATCCTTTAAAAAAATCTTTGTTGCAGGTTATTTATTCTGAATCCTATATTGTTCTGTTGTAGATAAGCAGGAGGTTGATCTTTCTAACTGGTGTAGGAACACCTGAGTTCTCTGTAGGATCACCAGTTTAAATGCTATAGTAGAAGTCCAGAATAAATTAATAACTCATGGCACCCGTAGCCTCTAGAGATTGGTTAGCCATTTACCAGTTTACATTTTCCTTTAAATTCCTTACAACAACCTTCACTACTTTTTAGGCCATTTAAAAAAAATGCATGAGTGTTTTATAGGAAAAGTATATCTTTGATAGTACAGTGTTGGATGCGTGTAGAAATGTATGCTGCTTTTGTCATGAGATTCATTTCTGTGCCCTGACACTCCCACAACTCTCCATGTGTTTGAATGCCCCTCTCCCCTCAAATATTAATGAAATCCTGTTGGTGACATGAAGGTTTCCTGAAACAATGGCCAGCTAATTCTCTGTCCCCAATTCACCCTTTCAAGACTTGCTTTATAACTTTTAGGTTCACCACCTGATAGAATTTTTTATTTACTGAGAAAATCATGTTTTCTCTATTCCAGCTTGTTTTTTTGCATACAAGTTTAGTGGTCAATTTTTTTAAAGCTGAACTTGTTGCGTGTCCTTTTTTTGCATCTTTAATTTTCCATAGTTGCTTATTCCCTTTGTTATCCAGCATGAATAATTCCAGAGCCCACAGGGAACAGCCTTCCCCCTTGTCTGGAGCAGTACGTGAGCACAAGTGAAGGGTGAACTTGGTACCTGATGTGGGTGAGTTTTACTTGACTCACTAAGCATCTAGGTGGGAGTTTATGCAACATCAAACCAGCTGTGCTCTTGATTAAGTAAATCAAAGACAGTCTGGCCTAGAACCTTATAAAGAAAGATGTGAAAACATTCAAGTATTTACTTTTCACAGGGTAAATTAGTATTTTTTAAAGTAGGATACTTTACCAATATAATAAAGGAAACTCAAACACAGACTGCTAGGTCTTGATGAGAATGTAAATTGACTTGTTCTACTTGGTGGAAAAGGCCCCTGACCCAAAACATGTCATTCCATCTGTCAGTATGTAGGCACCAGAGGAAAAGAAAAATGAATGCTGTGGCTTTAGAGGAGTTACTTTTGGAATTGTTTATGTAGCACCTAATCTGTACCTTGGTTTAAAAGATAAAAAATTTTTTACTTTACATCAGAAGTAAATAATTTCTCAAGTCAAAAGTAGGTAAATAAAATGTTATGGAAAATAGTGCCTTGATTCTGTTTTTACTTCTGTTAATTGTCAAGAAAGGAAAAAGAACAAAATGGTATTACACTTTGATTCATCTTACTCCATTGTCTTGCTTCTAGGCATCTTTCAATGGAACTAATATGGAGCAGCTTTATGCTGCTCTTTCCAGTGTTTTGCTGATGGTGTTCAGTGTTTGTTTACCTGATGCATTCTACCATTTGTTCAAGACATTTCATTTCTTTTTAAGTAAAAGTATGGAATAAATTTAAAAAAAGGCCATTTAGGAAATACCTCAAATATGTTCTACTGCACTTAACAAAAACATTGAACAAACACTTGGATAAAATATTGCCTCTATCATGAAGACTTTTTTTACAGAAATTACATAATTTAAATTATTTCTAAAATGTATAAATAACATTTTCCTTGCTTTTTTTTGTGACAAATTTCCACAAAAGGGAGAAAAATGTTTTCAATTCTGGTGCAGTTTCTCAAAACAGCTGAATCTCAATGTGCACGATTTCCTCTATTAATTCCTGTTATTACACAAAAATAGTCATCCAAAATGGTTTTACTTAACCACTTTGTGCAAACATTTATCTTGGTGAGATTTTGTCCTGCGCTTTATGTAATGTCACAGGCATTCATGGCAATTTACAGGATATGCATGGTCTCATTTTATCCTTGGAGGCTAAACCCCAATAATTTCATGAACAATGCTGGAATAATGAACAAAGATATAACTAATTTTTGAGGAGAACAGCATACCAGCTGTGGCCTTGAGATTTACAGCTTAATCCTGCCACCTTCTTACAGTTCAATTCCAGTTGAAAACAAAGTGTATCTTCTAAATGGTTGGAAGGAGATTGAGGCTGGAGTTATCAAGCTACAAGCCTAGAAGTATGTTAGTGAGTAGATTGCTCAGCACTAGACTAAAATACTCAGTCATTTTGCAGCCTTGGCAGAGCTTTTGTTTTGGCCTGCCACTACCTAGAACTCTGTAAAGTTTTATCTTAAAAGACCTACAGGATCCATCTTCAGATATACTTCAGGGTAGCACTTCAGTGTGTAGGTTTTGTTTAAAAGCTTAGTTGGATTTTGGCAGTTGTTTAGTGGCTTCCAATAGAAGCATTGGTGCTTCCTTTTTCTGAACTCAGTATCACAATTTTAGCATCACCTGGAAGAGAGATAATATGAAAACAGAGTTCAAGAGAGGAAGTGTAACTGCTGGTTCAACAGGTGGTTCTAAATAGAAAAAATGTGTAGCTCTGTAATGTGTTCCTATCTTATGAGCTGTGCAGCAAGGATGTGTTAGTGGAGTTGGATAGATTTTACTGTTGTCTCTAAAGGAGTCTGAATAAAACTTTTATTCTAGAGCTTTTTAAACACTTATAGGAGGTTCTCTTACTTGTGCCTCTTTCAAAGACTTCACACATCTCATCTTACTCCAATGGATAATAGACTCATTCACCAACATCCCTTTATAAACGAGTAAAAACGTTAAGTGGATATTTGTGGAAAATATTATAGTTTGGAGGGCTTCATGGTCAGTTCTAATACTCATTTAGTTCTTCTATTAATGCATCAGTCTTGCAGCATTTCTGAAATGCAATCACCTGCTTTTCTGAAGAACTGTTTCTAGTACCTGATTGCATTTAAGTACGTCCATATGAATGTATGAGCATTCATTGAAAATTGTATACCCTCATATTGCTAAGACTCCTTTCCTCCAATAAATTAACTTCAGAATTTTCCTGGCTAACCTCATAGGTTTCAGGGAACTTTGATTTAAAATCTTAGAGTAAGCCAGGAATTTGAAAGTAATCTGTGCAGTAGCAATGCTTCTCTTGCTGCATGCTTACATTTACTCTTTCTATCACTTGTACAGGTCTTTGCTATTGAGTGAAGCATGTTGAGCATGCTAAAGGTTAACCCCAGGAATAAATGTGTTGCTGAATAAGGGAGATGATCTGAACTGCTGCCAGAACTTTGTAATTTGCAAATCCACCCTTTACCTGTGGTACTGATTTTATCATAGGCTAGAACTAAAAATATCTCTCTCAGAAGGGAATATCCACTCTTTCATCTGCTCTAATGTAATTGCTTCAAGAACAAGTACTACTTTCTGCAAGTTGATGACCATGCCATAGGTAATGAATTGATAGTGACTTCAATCCCTACTGGGCACCTAAGGCTTCCACACAAGTGCCACAGAATATTCTAATGAACACCCAGAGAGCACTATTCACTGGGCACTAAAAAGAAACTCTGAAATGGTCTGATCCTTTCTCTCCATGTTTTTAGGTAGCTTGTGATGATTGTGCTCCTTTTGTGGGCAGGTAGCATTTCTTGTCATTCAAGTTTGGAGTTTAAAGCTGTTATTAAAAGGATAGAAAAGAAAACATGACTTCTAAGGCCATAGTTGTTCCCTGTCCATCACAGCAAACTAATTAGAGTATTTCCATTCCCTTTGGAAAGTGCTGTTCAGGTGATTTTTCTTTTTTTGCCTTGTAAAATAATTGCTTTCATGAATATGCAAGGTTTGGTCTTTAACTGCTGAGGCCCCATTACAAAGTTCAGATACCTTTTCACTCTAAATATCCATTTTGCTTATCAACATCTTGTATGCAGTTTGTCAGTTCATATTATTCATCAACCAAATTTGCATATGATATTAGTTTAAAAAGCCCACAACAAGAAGTCCCCTAGGATTCTTGCATGAGAGTTAAAGCAAATGTGATGCGTCTGAGAGCATGCATTTTGAAGTGGTAAAGTCTAATTTTAATTACAGTGAGTGTATCCTGATATTTTTCTGCACTTGGACTTGATATGTATTTACAAAATATGAGATAAAAGCTTTAAATTAGGCACATAGGTCTCCACCGTCAGAAAATAAGGTTAAATGTAGTTATTCCGTATGTGGACACTCCTTTTTTATTCCTTGTGCTCTGAAATCGTCTTAAATAATTTCTGATATGTGCTAGGAAATCTTTTCTGAAGATGGAGCAAAACCAGATCTGCCTTGGTGACCTTGTTTTAAGCAAGACAATGGAAAGAGCCTATTCTAGAGCCCCTACAGAGAGCAGGTTCTTGAAGTTGTTTTCTCTGTGAGTAGTGAGATCAAAGATTATTTGTGACCTTCCCCACAATGACCAGAAAGCAGTCTGGGTCTGGCAACATCAATATCAAACAGGTTCAAGCTGAAGTTCAAACGCTAAGGTGGAGCCCCATCTGTAATGTTTTCTGGTTGAGGTAGAAGAGGAAGAAGCTGAAAAATTGTGCTTCTCTTGCTTCCTGTGTAGGAAGGTGTAGGAAACCTGTGGTACAACTCAGTGAGGAGTTTTCCTTTGTCCCAAATAGCAGAAAGGGCTAAATAGCTTTTCAACCTCTGCAGCCAGTGACCTCAAGATTTATTTTATGTGGTTATCAAAGGTTCATGGTGAATTCTGTTCTGTCCATGCCAGGTATATCTTTCTATAGCTGTCTTTGTGATATTGGGTTTTGTTTGGTCTAGAATCCTTTCTAACAAAAGAATAATGTGACAAATACTTGGAATTTTTGTCCCTGCTGTTTACTAGATTAATTTTTTTATTGAGTCTCCAGACACATCAGTCTAGCTCTGCTAAAGTGCAGTGTTTATAGTATGGCTGCAATTCTCATATTTTTGTGGCTTCTGTTTTGCAAATAGGGTGACACTGGTAGCTCATATGCAGTTTTCAAGTAATAGTGCTACTCTGTGCATTCCAGCAAGTCTGGCCAAGTGTATTTCCTCTGTGAGATCACAGACTACTGTGCAAGAGCCTTCACTTCCTTCTTCAACTGGCTTTTATTTCTTTGTCTCTCCTGTTTTTAAAAAAACTACTTTGTGAACGGTGTTTAGCTTCTTATTTTTGATGATCATCATGATTTTTAATGTATGTACTGCCCCTGTTTTTTCTGCTGCAGACAGAACTAAATTTCAATTGCTGCAGATGTTGCTTCTTTCTGGAATGACTTTGAGTAGTGGCTGTCTCTTTACTGCCCTAGATGTATGGGCCAAAATCTGACAGTTATGAAAATGCCTTTTTTTTTTCTGGATAAAAGTATTCTACCAGTATCAAATTGAAAAGCAAGTGTGTTTGATCAACATTGCTTTGTTGATCAATGGAACTTTCATAATATCCTAGTTCTTGTGGTTTTGAACTAAAACATTTGACTTTTGCTTCTTGATAGCCAGATACTTTTTGCTCTCTTTTTTCAGTTAAGTGGTATATGTTGGGAGGGAAGCAGAGGGATACTGTCATTATTCAGGAGAATTCCTAATATGTCATGCTTTCAATTTTGCAAAAATGATTTTCATTTTGCATGTTTTTCTCTGAAAGTCTGTTTGCTCTATGTATGAAAACTGTCAAGTGTCCTTGTTGTGTGATGTTAACAATGGAATTATTTTCACTAATACTGGAAAATACCATGGTTTATGCAAGATCTTAGGAGGTGCATAATCTAGTGTTTAAGAACTGGCTGAAGATTTGAGATAAGGTGGATCTATTTACCACTTGAGTGTGGATTTGCTGTTTGGATGAGGGCTGCTTGTGCTTCATTTCCTTGCTGCAGTGTGTTTGCAGTTACACAGGGTGCTGTGATTAATGTTTGCCAGGTGCTCTAATATTGCTGTGAAGGGAGACATCTAAATATTAGCAGTATCCAGCAGAGTACCAGTGTGTCTGAGAAGCAGAGAATCTGATTGTAGAAATGTCCAATGACTGTGATCATGAGTGTACAACAATGCGCCTGCAGAAGCAGTATCTTCACATTTGATAAACTTATATCCCTTAAAAGTGAGATTTCATCGTATTTAAAGGGATAATTGCAACTGTACTTATCTACATCATCTCTCTGTCTTGATAATTCCCTATAATCTCTTGGTTTGATTAACTAGGTTAACCTCCAAGTTAATCTGCACATGGCAAAAAAATATACACCTCAATTTAGGTGAACACTGGCCATGAGACTTGGGCAAAAGGAACTGATGTCCTTCACTTGTATTCATGCCCCTCTCACATTTCTGCTCCTTTGTGCAGTCACACCAGATCAAGCCCCCAGCTGTATGAAGGGTCTGGTGATATTGGCCTTGGGTATGTGATGAAAGTCAAGGTCATTCCCCTGCTCCTGCCTTAGAATCCTCTGTGTACAGATACTTGTAGAGTATAGGAGACCCCTTTTCCGACCTAGACCGTTTCATTGTTCTAGAACACAGGTTTGCTTAGGTTTGTTATATGTTGTAGAAATTATCAGAGTGCATTTCTAATGATAGGATGCAATTTTTCTATGTAAAAGTCTATGTTCTGGACCAGGAAATCATTAAAACTTTGAGGAAGCAAAATAGGCTCCTAGTATGTGTTTAAAAATACCCCAAAAGATAGATTGATAGACCTGGCAATAGCAGTGTCTCAGTCATTAGCTTAGAAAATATTCCTGTGAATATTAGTTATAGCAGAGACTTGCTAGATTAAATCTCAATTGTTAAATGTCCTGGAAAATGGAGGGGGAAAAAGTCTGTTGTCTTAACATGCCCTTGGATGTATTTAACAGCTTCTACTGTTGTGAATTGCTTCTAGAAGGCCAAATGACATGCCCAGGTATTTCCTTAAGAGCTTTTTCAGTTTCCTGAGTCTGGCATTTTGCAGTAGCATTGCTCCAAGCATTTAATTGGTCTCCCTTTTTTATATCTGGCAATTCTCTCCATAAGTTCAAACTTTTTGTTTGCATTACCTCCTACTCTCAGTAACAGGAGATGTATATCTGCAAATACTTTTATTTTTAATTTTATTTTTGTTTTTACTCTATTCTTGCATGTTAAACTACTTGTGAGACTCCAGAGCCAGTCAGGCCATTTCTACACCCTGCTGCTAGCTAATCTTGTGCTCTTTGGCTGTGAAAATTTCACTTTTGGGCAGAATAACTTGGCAGAATTTTCAAGCATGTTGACTGTGCTCACATTCAACTGTGGAAGTAATCTCACACAGGGAGCGTCGTTTCATGTCTGCTCAGGGACCTGGAACTATCAGCACCTGTTTATACCTATGGAAAAACTTGTTAAAGTCTGCACCGTTCTTCATGGGCTCAGTGTTAAATCCTGTGGTGGCAATGCCCAAAACTGCAACTTTGAACACAACCTTCTCTCTGAAAATGCTTCACAGATTTGTTCTTAATTAATGTCTTCAAAGTTGAAGTTTGTCACTTTCTCAGTGAGCTTGTTTTGCTTAGGAGTCTGCCACTTAGCTCAGTAACATTAAACGCTGCTGTCAAAAGCTGATTGATTGCTGCTTTCCATGAAGTTGGACACAGGCCACCCAGTGGGTGATACTTTTGCATTTGGTGCACTTTTCCATGTTGCTCTATTTCTGGCTCCTTGATGATAATTTCTTGCTTTCTTGTCTACTTCTCTAGGTCTGTGCAGAGCTACTGGAGCTACACAGATTAAACCCTCCTTAGATTGCCTGCCTTGTATTCCTCACCTCTGGATCCTTCTAAACTTTTTTGTACGCTGCATTCATAAAGGTTTATTTTGCTCCTTTTTATTTTAACCATAGTATTTTGCAAAATTGTACAAGAGAAAAGCAATATGCTGCCAAGTGAAATGTAATGCTCTGTGAATGGCACAGAGAACATGGGACCTGGGGGGCGGGTCTCATGTGCCCTTCTGCAAAACAGCAACAGCAGCAATCAGGGATGTCCTGCAGCTTCTTCTAGCTTCTCTGGGGATGATCTATGAGCTTTCAATCTCAAAGGCTTTTTTCAAGGTTTCTACCTTTTCTGTTACAATTTTATCTTAAACAATATGCCTCTATGATAAAAAGGAGGATGAGTTTCCTTTATCTCTCATGGAGCTGTTTATAAAGGAACAACTCTCTGCATGTAGGGGAAAAGTTCCATCTGGATGGTGGGTGCAGTTAGAGATTGTTCATTTGCGTGCTAGAAATCAGTTTCACTGGTTATTTTACTGTCCATTTTTATATTCCTGCAAGAGTAGGAGATTGATAAAGGTCTTGTCTCTCATTGTGTGAACTAACTGGATGCCTTGTGGGTGTTGCTTTAAAAATATCTGCAAAGACTTCAAACAAAAACTTAGATTCTTTACCCTGAGCTCCAAAGGCCATGTCATTTATTAGAAGGCCCAGAGGAGGCTGCTGTCACTAGAGGCAGAAAGTTTAAGAAATTTATTTAGATGTTCATAGGAGCAAAACAGCACCAGAAAACTATAAATTCTTGAGTTTAGAGAACTCACTACAGTGAGGGTGGAAGTGATCATGGTAAAAGACATCTGAATGCAGTATTCTGTTTCTACTCCTTTAAATTGACTTGGCAAAGATGTGCGATATTCACTATTAGGATAAAATTATGTGAAGCAGCTGCACTGACTGAAGATTAATTATCATTTACATTGCTGACATTAACCCTACCTGTCATCAGAGCAGTGGGAGGAGTTGCCTGCTCTTCATGTCATTTTGTGAACACATTTACTACTACTGTTATTTTAAATTATCATAAAACAGTGAAAATGGAGACTGTCACTTGTGGTTTTCTATCAACACTTTATGATGATCAAATCTCTTAGATTTTTAAAGCAGAGGGAAAATGCTAGTAATCATCAGTTAGACTTTGGGATTCCCAGAGGGCTTGTACACCTTTAATACCCTGTAAGTGACTTACTGAGGTGAATCTGAGATTGTGTCATAAATTCTTCAAGACTAGCAAGCTAATTCTGCTTTCTATAGAAATGAAAAGAAATAACAGGTGTGCTTTAAAGGGAGTAGGATGTCTTGCTGGTTTCATTGAAAGGCTACTCTAGTTTAATTTTTCCATTTATCTGTTCCAATAATTACGATGAGGTAAATACTGACCCCCAGGGCTGGACTGCACTGACAGAAACCAGGACCTGGCCCAAGGTGAAGTGCAGGGCTGCCCTGTGGGTCTGTTGTCATGCACTCAGGTGAGATGAGTGTCTGTCACTCTCTGGCTGTGCTGTCTGGCTCCAGACCTCTGAGAAAGATGTGTGGGTTGTGGGAGCTCTGTTACTGAAAGGTGTCATGCTGGCAGCCTGGGGGTGGAGAGTCCTGGGCCTCTGCCAGCCTGGTGACATAATATATTGAGGAATGTTACTCTGATTCTTCCTGTGCTGTGGGGAGAGTATCCAGGGCATATCTTCAGATACAGGGAGTGGGGAGGCCAAAAAGGGACTAGGCTTTGTTGAGACCTCTATTGCAGAACACGGTGTCTTTGCTTCTAAAAATTTACCACAAATTTCTAGAGGTCAACACACTGGAAGGGTGGGATTCCATCCAGAGGGACTTAGGCTTGAGTGGTGGGTCTGTGCAAACCTCCTCAAGTTCAACAAGGCCCAGGGCAAGGTCTGGCACCTGGGTGGAGGCAGTCCCAAATACAAATAGAGGCTGGGTAGGGCATGGATTGAGAGCAGCCTTGAGGGAAGAACTTGAGAGTGTTGATTGATGAGAAAGTCAAGATGACCTGGCAATATGCCTTGTAGCCCAGAAAGCCAATAGTATCCTGGGGCCTCACCAAAAGCAGTGCCATCTGCTGATCAAGGGAGGGGATTCTGCTGCTTTTGTCTTGGAGTTCATCCAGCTCTGGCAGGGAGAAGATGGGTAGGAAGGATGGGGATCTGTTACAGTGGGTCTAGGGGAGGACCAGGGAAGATGCTCAGAGGGCTGGAGAACCTCTCCTATGAAGGCAGGCTGAGGGAGTTGAAGTTATTTGGCCTGGAGAAGATGAGGCTCTGGGGAGAACTTAGAGAACCTTCCAGTATCTAAAAGGGGTTCCTGGAGACCTGGGGAGAGACTTTTTGTCCAGCTACGTAATGACAGAACAAGGCAGACAGAGGGTAGATTTCAGTTAGATATTAGCTAGAAATCCTTTACTGTGAAGATAGACATTGGCACAAGTTAGCCAGAGAAGCTGTGGGTGCCCCATCCCTGGAAGTGTCCAAGGCCAGGTTGGATGGGGCTTTGGACAGCTTCGTCTAGTGCAAGGTGTCCCTTCCATTAGCAAGGGGTTTAAAACTAGCTCATCTTTGAGTTCTCTTCCAACCCAAAGCATTTTATGAGCTTTTTGTAATCCCATAGAATTCCCAGTAGGAAGCGGCAAAGTGGCAGTGTAATTATGACATTAATGCATAAACTCTCTATATAAAAGTAATACTGAATTTTCATCTCCTGCATGAGTTTGGGGCATTTTTCACTGTTAAATCTAATGTGGGATGTTAGAAAAGTAATGGGCTTTCCAATTTGAGCATTGAAACTTCTCCCTGTAAAGAGAAAAAAAGTTTGTTTGTAGAGAAATAGCATTTGTAACTTCTAACAAGCTGGAGATACCCCATTCTCTAGCTTGCAGCAGTGAGCTGATTAGAATATGGAAACCATGAAGAAATATAAAGTGTTAACTTGATTAAATTGGAAATGGGACTGCCCACCTGTTCATCTAAATATAAGTGACTCTGCAACATGACCCCACAGTCGTCAGAGGTGGGTAAAGCTAGCAGAAGCTTCCACTGAGCCCTGGCTTGGGCTGGACTCTCTGTCCATGAATGAGGGCAAGCCAAGGAAGGGAGAAGCCTGCAAGAATGTCTTGGCACTGCTTCCTGGCTCCCACAGTGACCTTAGATACATATCACTTTATGTAATATTTTTTTTCAAATGTGTATAGTCAGCTCTAACAGCTTGTTGATCCCAGCTAAGCTCTTTGGCTTGACTCTGCTGTCAAGTGTTTTTGTTTGCCTGGGTTTAGTAAGCTGTGTGGCTTGAAGCTAGGGGAGCTTCCTAAATATTATGGAAATAAACTCAAAAGCTCCATTGTGGTCACTTGTTGAAATAGCTCTTAGTGTACCAGGATTCCCTGATGCTCAGGAGCTAAATGACTTTGACTTGGTGCAAAACCTTGCTGAGCAAATCTGCCTCCAGATCTTATCCAGTGTTAGAGGTGTCTTATAGAAGTTCCTTTAAACAACTTCACACCATCCTTCTCAATGGAACTGAATCTGCATAATCCACATGAAATCTTTTGACTTGGACAGTGAATCTCAATTCTTCTTACTGGGTGACAGTCACCATCCCAGTACTACTAATTAGCTCTTTGAGTCCTGACATTGAACTTCTGTGGACGGCATATCTGCCAATTGCATCTCAAAGGAAAGCTTTGAACTTCTCTTGTTAATTCCACACATTCCTCTCAGCCACCTCTGCTGTGCTGCTGTCCTGCAGGTATCTTCCTCTGCTCTGCTGCTTGTTCCCTGAAAGACAGGCTTATTTCTTCTTCTGCCTAACGTATGCATTTTTCATAGGGCTACCAAGTGTTAAATATCTGCTTTGGTGCAGTAATGCTGTAACTCTGCCTCACTGCAGCGATCCTCCCTTGCTTGATCTTAAGCCTATTAGGGTGCACTGGCCAGCAGCTTATTTTTTGAGTATATGTTACTTCCTTTCCCAGGAGTCCTAATTTGAAGAAGCAGCCCACCTTCTAATGATAATATAGAGCTTGACTGTTACTTGCAATTAATGGTGTGTTGACATTGAAAATGTCTTCACTCCAATTTTATACATTTTATTTATATACATCATATATTGCATTTGTTGCCGAATTAAAAACTGTGTTCCTAAATGACTTCCATGGCAATTTTGAAATAGCTGTCTATATTGCATAAATAACAAGCTTTTCAGTTCAGAAGTGATTTACATCTTCCCAAGTTGCATGATTTCTTTGTTAGGCTTATTAAAAATTCTCAAAGGGCACTTTATTTTTACCTCCCTTCCCTTTCCCTGCCATTGTATCTGTAATTCAGTGCTCTCAGAAGCCACAGGGGAATGGCAACCCTTCACAAGCAGCCAGGCTGACAATGAGTAGTGCTGGCTCCAAGTCCTACCCCCGTGCCTTTGCTACAATTACACCTTGCCTCTGCTCTGCAGTATCCTGCTTGTTTGTTCCTGGACCTTTTCTAAACAGGAATTAAGGGCATAAAAATGAATTGTGCAAGAACTCTGCTTTATAGTGTTTTTATGCTGTAGGGAATTCTGTTAGAGATTAGCTTTTTGGGCCATAAAACTTCTTTCAAATCTCTTTTAAGCTGGATGTGAATTCCAGTTTCCTGAGGTAAATAAATACAACTTTCCAACCTTGTTCCATCCACCTGCCAAAACTGGGTCTATAAGGGCAGCCAAAATCTATTATTGGTTTACACTGGTGTGAATCTTCTGACGTTAAAGGTTGAATCTGTGTAACTGAGAGTGGAGTTTGGCTTGTGGCCTTGGTATCTTACATGGCATGGGTGAAAGCTTACAGTTGAGACCACATATAACAAGGTGGGGGCTGGTGGGGGGATGTGAAGGAAAAAAAAGGTACTAAAAAGGGCTGTATACAGGCATGTGAGCATTGGAGTTTGTGTAAATGCTCTGATGGCTTATTTCATCTTTGTTTATTAATAAACCTACATAAACTTCTTATATTAAATAAAATATACTTGTATTTTTAGGTTTTGAGTTATCACTTCCTTCCAGCAGGATAACAACATTTTTTGGAAGTCTTTGACAGTACATGCATGAAAGCCAGTATGTTAATGTCTTTCTCTAACATGGTGAATATTTGGGTGTCAACTTTGCCAGTTTGTGCAGCATGAATCCCCACTTGGTAGCAGTTAGAACTGAGGTTCTATTATAATAGAGAATTGTGAGAAGTAACTGTTGCTTTTTTCTTTCTTGCTGACTTTTTGTTTCTATGTTCCCTTTTTTCCTTTTTACTGTGACATCTTTAGATGCTCTCATCATCTTTTCAGCAGAATGCTTCTCTGTTCCACCAAGAAAATCCAGTAGCTCTTTTTTTTTTAGATCATTTTAGATAATGTTAGAAGTTGAGTTTGAAAAACTCAATTAAGCAAAAATTATAATAATGGTTTCTTAGAGAAAAAATATTTAGGCTATGGAAAGAACACTTGTGTATTGAAATAATTCAAAGAAATAATACTGTTTTATTTTGGAGAAAATAGAGAATAATAGGAATGGCCACGTAATTATAATTTTAGTGCAGTAAATTTGGTTTTCATTTGGACTGTTTTAAGTATGAAGCAACTCCATTGAACTAGAAGGAATTGAGATTTATGTGCTGACAGTCTCTTTACACATTTACTGGTGATTTTGTCACAAAGCTCAGAAATTTTGAATAATGTCCATAGGAAGAGAGGGTTGCTCTAAACTATAAGAGGGCATCCAGGGCCAAAGTGGTTATCTGTGTGTTGAGTACTGTTTGTCAGAGCACCAAAGTTCTTTGATAGGCAGGAGAGTGATACCTAATATAGTAACTGGAGCAGGTTCTTGGCCCAGTGGAGGAAGGGCTGCATTGTGCACGTGGAAGTCACTTGAAATCTGTGGAGTCTTTCACAAGTGGAGTGAAAACCATTTCCCTCACCTTCTTTGTCCAGCATTGAAGATTAGAGTCAGTCTCAAGGTTTTAAAAATATGAATTGAAATTTCACATGGTGTCTTGGTGAGCTTAAATCACAATGGATCGACTCATGCTTTTGTTTTGGCCTTGAATTTTTGTTGTTTGTTGTTTGGAAAGTAATTGCTTTCATTAAGGCATTTTCCTGAATCTTATGCTGGTACAAAAATCTGTCTTTAGGTCTGCAATTCATTTCCTCAAAAATGTTATTAGGGTGTTTCTGGATTTGTGGGTGTTTAGATCAGATTGTTAATAAATTTGCCTTAGAGGCTGTTTTACATTCCTTTGGGACTTCAGAATTTGGGATTGTTATTAGATATTTCCTGTCTGACTCTGAAAGAGAGAAGGAAACTGAAAACAGAAGGGAATACTTGAGGGAACAGCTGTCCTAGTAGTCCCACGGGATTTCCTCTGAAAACCTGGCTGTCCAGACTGTGAGATGGATGAATGTCTTCTGTCATCTGAGCCTGCCTAACAAAACTGGTGAATTGTGTTGAGAAACAGCAGAAGCTGCATAATTCTGCTAGGAATGAGGAAGAAAAAGGGTAGGTCAGAGCACCACAGCAGGCTTCAGCTCTGCTTTTCAATGGCTACTGTGCGAAGACTTCCTAAAGTTGTGCCTCTAATCCCTGGTGTGTTACAGGACATGTGCAAGAAGAGTGGCTTTTTCTGTTGGTTTGGAGTTTTTTTTTGTTGCTTGTGTTTGGTTTTTTTTTTTTTTTTTTATCCCTGAACTTCTCTGCAAATTTTATGCAGTGCTGTAATCCTGTGCTTTTTGAGGAAAAAGTTCACATTTCAATGGACACAGAGCTACTGGGTAGGCAAAGTCTGACTACATTAAAGATTAAACTATTGGGACCTTGATTTTATTTCTTCAGAGACATAAAAAATTAAAACAACACAAAGATGACTTCTGCATTTGTTATTCCTCTCCTTATCTGTGAAGCTGATATCAAGACCTAACCATTCTGTAATGTTACATAGCACACTTGGGCTTTTTTTCTTCTCTTTTTTCATCAGCACGAGCTTTGTCTTCGGCGAGTAGTGAGAGTATGAAATCAGGAGATGTGAGGAATGATGTGCATTTGATCAGTACGTGGCAAGTAACACGATTCTGGCTTATGCTATGGAGCAGGGTGACAAAATGGCCCTAATTGGCATGAGAAATCCTATCCTGGGGAAGGCTGATGCCTCTGCAGCTGCAGCCCAGGGAGGGTGCAGGGCAGTGGCCAGGGGAGTAAGAAGGGGATGTGGGAAGGTGCTGGTGCCCAGGCTGTCCTGGGGCTGGTGGCACACAGCAGTAACTTGATCTCTGGAGAGTGGGGCTTGTTTGAGAGCTGGCACTGTTGAAAATGTGCTGCTTCAGCTGGAAAAATACAACATCAAGACACTCATAGAAAAGATCACTAGAAAAATTTTACATTCACCCACGTATTAGATTACGCAGAAAATTTGGTGTTGGGACATGAAAAATAATTCTGGATAGATGATCAGATTTAAAAGGCAAGAGAGGATGTGGGAGATCTTGTTTCAATATCTACTGAATAATCATCACCCTTTAACTTATTGTAGGAGTTTGAAAACCTATGTTTATGGAGGAGATAAAGGAGAAGCAGAAGTAGTATGAAGTGTTATGATGTTTTGAATTGTCTATCTAATATAGATTTTTAGTTTTATATTCTTAACTGATGATTTCTTTGGTACTAAGGCTCAATTTAAATATAGTGTAGTGTCTACTAAGTCATTTAAGAAAATCTGTAGATTTATATAACCTCTTAGTTTATACAGAAGAAAGGTCACATGCACTGTGACTGAAGATACTGGTGTGTATTAATTGATGAATAGGACAACATGGGAATCAGGAGAGTGAACTCCAAGTAGCCTGTGATCTTAATGGAAAAACTGTGGGGCATGTGCAACACTACTCACAGGTTTCCTTTGTTAAGCTTTGTATTGTAATGGATACCTGGTGCCAAGGAAACTGGTTGCTGCTGCCTCCACTGTATCAACTCCCAGCAAATAAGTGAGCCCCTTCATTTTCCTTCTGTGGGGTTTTTTTTTTTTTTCTTCCAGCTCCCTGTTCTCGTATTCTCCTTTTTCCCCTCAGCCGCTGAGATAAAGGAGAGCATGAAGTATGCAGACAAAGTATACTAAGCAGACTTAAAACTTCTGGAGTAACTGTTTACAGGGTCAGGCTCTGCTTTTGTGTACAACTCATACTCAGGTATGAAATGCTAAATGACTTTGTGTAAGAATCCTACTATTGCTAAAACCAGGAAAAGCTTTGCTATGTCTTCTTTGGTTATAAAATTGTCTTTCTTCTCAACTTTCTGGTAAGTTCAGTAAAGTGTTCACCAGGTAACACAGCTGCAGGGAAAGCTCTCCTAGGCTTGTGAAGTTGATAATTTGTCTTTTAGAAAAGTATTATGACAAATGATAAGGTAAGCTCCATGTCACTGCTTGCAAAATTTGAATTGCTGCAAGCAAAGCATCAAGCAGAGCTGCTGAATAGGATGGTGTAAGACTTGGCACTGCTGGTTTTTGCAAGTTTTGCCAGGCTCTTTCGTGACTTTTCTTCCAATGATATGAATTTTGTCTTTTGCAACTCTCTTAGAAGTAAATGGGAAACTAAGTAATGAACAATGTTGTTTTATCTGCCTTTAGGCTGCTGAGCTGCTAAGCAACAAAAAGATCTTCTGAAGTAACCCCGTCTTTAAAATGATCTCAAATATTAAAACTTTTTTGTCTTGTTTTAGATTTAGGGATGAAGCAAGGAGGAAGAGAGAGACAGAATCTAAGCCGCTTCTCACAACCATATAATCTGCATTAATCAGTTACTTTCTTTTAAAATAAGGGGACTATGGCACTACCTTGGACAAAATGTCTTAGTAGGCATTGTCTAAGGATTTGGTGAGACTAATATTTCATTTAATTCATTATATAGAAGCAGTTACCATATGCAAAGAACCATAACCCATGAGGGTAGTAGTTCTGGTACTAGGGTTAAA
Organism: Passer montanus; assembly: GCF_014805655.1. Classification (NCBI taxonomy): domain Eukaryota; kingdom Metazoa; phylum Chordata; class Aves; order Passeriformes; family Passeridae; genus Passer; species Passer montanus. The sequence continues at coordinate 4,307,639 of NW_024369707.1, forward strand.
CTCTTTGACCAAAACTGTCATCTTTTGAACAGGTGTTTTTTCCTGTATATTGGCATGACATAATTAAGCAATAAATCATGAACACTTTTAATTGAGTTGAAAAGTTTACTGTTTACTGTTGAAAAAAGAGAAGATTTTTTTTTTTTCTAATGCAAAAAAAACTTTTTGGATGTATTTTGCAGTTGAGATTGGGTTTGATAGCTGAGATCAAAAACTTTTAGTGGCAAATTTAAGTATCCAGGAGTTTAAAATAATGCATGAATAAGTCTTAAACAGATATACTTAAGTTTTCATAAGTTTTTCAACATGAATACAAATGCACATAGATAAATTTGTACATTCTGTACAACTTGTCATTCAGTATCAAAGATTATGCTGCTGGCAAGGTAACTTTTCCCTGCAGCTGGAATACAATAAGGGTTTTATTTGTTTGTGACATGAATTTTGACAGATTTCAGAGACCCAGTTTAGTGACTGAATTCTGAATCTCTTGGTACTGTAAAGAGTCTAATCTGTAACAGCCCCTGTGAAACAAAACCAAGGTTAAGAATAGGAAGCTTTCTAACTTTTCCGTTTTAGGTGACTATACTAAACATCTAGTTGGCTCAGGGAATTGCTAGTAAGCTGATTTCATCTGTAAGTGACTGATGTAAATATTACTGAGCTTGACAGCATCTAAAAACTGTTGGTATGTGTGCAGCAAGTTTGGAAATCTCAGCTTTTCATGGACAGATACGTGTGGTGAAGGAGCTGTTTTCACGACTGGCAGTTCTGTTGGTGTTGCACTGAGTGGATGAAAATAAGCACCCTGCTGGCCTCTGGATGTCATTCCTTGAGTCAGACCTTAAAGGCTTCAGTGAGGGAGTAGTGTGAGCTCCCCCTGTTTTGTTCCCATTTGGGAATCTCCACCTCTAAGGCTCTGGTTAGGCACATGTCACATGATACCTAAGCCAGGGATTCCCTTTCCCTGATGAGGTATTCCAGCAAGGGAATCATATGGATTCAGGAGGTCAAGTACTTAAGGTAAATGCCAGAGCTTTTGGCAGATTAGGCTTTTTTCAAAGGCAGCTGATTTTGTTTCCTTCCTGGTATTCATGGTTGGCTGGCACCCCTCTTCCCTGGGAACAACAGGAACATAAAGTAGACACTCCTGAGCTTTTAGATCCAGTGTCCATCAAAGTTGGTAGCAGTGGCAATTAAGGCACTTGGTTTGTCAGCCTGCTAGTATTTTTAGGAAGCTGATGGAATTTGGCTTGTCATCTAATGCGTTGATCCCTTGCCAAATGTCAGGTCCCCTGACCAGCCACCCAAGTCCCTCTACCAACTGTCACCGTGCCCTGCAGAAAGTGCAATGCCATGGAGTCAGCGACTCAGTGAAGGATTAACAGCCTCTGCCAGCATGCTCTAATTAAACTGCTATATACACAACAGCTGGGAAAAATTCATCAATCACACAATGTTTATTATTGGAATTAAAACACCTTATAACTAATGCATAGATTTGCATTGATTAGCATATCCTGGAAGGAACAAGTGGTGCCAGCTCCATGTGTTTGGGCATTTGAATGTTTGTATCACTTGTACTGTCACCCATCTGCCTCTGCTTTGTTAACCATAGTTAAAGGGTTGATCAGTTTTGCAGCTGCTCAGGGTCAACATCTGTAGAACTGTGATGCTAAACACTACAAGGAATTCCAAGTTTGCTTTGTCACGTGGTCTGTGGTATATTTGTGTTTGTCAGTCTTCCAGGCACATGGGCAGGACTCTTAATTTAGTCACACTTGAGCAAATCAGTAGCAATGCAACAAGTACCAGATGAGTTACATAGACTTATAACCATGGTTGGTTCATAAACAAGCTCAGTTAATTTCTCTGGGCATTTCTGGGCTGTCTAATGTGGCAGTAGTGCAGTGGTGTGTGTCCTTTTGTAATACAAGGTGGCTATGTGGCACTCAAACCACTGGAAAACTTAATATATGAAACACTTTCTAAGCTTTTGAAGATGGTCATATAAAAATGTACTCATATGCACTCACATTTGCATATATTCAATGCCATTTTTTTAAATAAGAGAAACATCTTTGCCTAATTCAGAAGCAAATTTTTCTGTCAACATTTACAAGGGTTTCAGTAATATGGGTGCGGCTAGTGTTCTGAAACACTTGATCCATGTGTTCACGGCTACTACAAGGTCTGAGGTCTCACTTAAGCCCTCCAAACTTATGGTGTTCTTCCTAGAACCATTGTATCCAAACTAAATGGAGCAAACTTTAATGTTAGAGCTCTAATACAATATCCTTCTCCAAGGCATGAAACTGAAGATGCAGAAAAGAGCAAGCAAGAAGTTAGATTCAAGGTTCTGAACCTCATGGTCTTCAGTGCTGATGAAATGGTATTTACAGAAATATGTGCTTGGCAAACTGGTAGTAATTGCTTTTCCTCATCTAGAAAAAAAAATGCTTGAAAATACTGAGTGGCACGGACAGAGTTTTAAAAATATTGGTAGGTAGGCTGATAAAAATCAGGTTATTTGTGAATGAGAATTTTTACTGCTTTAATGAAATTAAAGAAAATGGTATTCAGTCCTGGAATACTTTTATGATACAGTAAGCACTGGCATTTGTGTTTGTCTGTGGCAGGATCTCATTCTGCCTTTTGGCATGGCAGAAATATGGTTATCGTGGAGGAAGTCTACTGGATCTCTTTTAAATCGTAAAATTAAAACCAAATATAAGGTGCAGGGATCTGCACCTAAATATCTGACTTCTGAAAGATAAGATTATCAGCCAACACTTCATGGCTGTAGTAGGAACTGTTTTGGTTGGCGTTTTAAATTAACTTTTAAGTCAAACCTTGAATATTGCCCCACAGTGTGCAGACATCTGATGAGGTATTATAATTCTTACTACTATATAATTAAGATAAATAACACTTATTAATTAATAACTCTGCCCTCTCATTCAAGATGTGAAGACAATAAGTATGTCTAGAGAAGAGCAAAGCAGACTTAATAACTTATCTCACCTACTGACCTGGCATTCATGGCAGCTGGTGTTCGTGAGGGAATTCAGGAAGTTAAGGAACCCTTCCTCAAAGGGGTATGGAGAACAGAGTTCATTCACCACGTTGTTCTCTTTCTTTTGACAGGTCCTTTGCTACCCTTTGAGCACAGCCCAGACCTTTGAGAATATTCTACCAAGATGAAGAAAAAGAATCATTCCAATGGGTATTTCAGAGATTCTGCTGGCAGGTGCTTTTCTGCTTCCACACAGGCTCAATCCTGACATGACTGTTGACTTCAGTAAAGGTAAGATGATATACTTGTTTTGTTGTTTTTTCTCATGAACAAACTGTATGTGTCTTTAGATTTGCCACAACATACTACTGGGATTGGCAGCAGCAAGACAAAAAAATCCAGATGAAATGGTTATTGATGCACAATGTAAATGCTTCATGTCCTTTGTGACAGCTGATGGAGATTGCAGTCATAGCAAGCTGAATTCCCACTTCCATGGACAGAAGTGCTGGCACAATGTGCCCTGGTATTTAGGTGTATTGACTTCCCTGCCCTGGACCAGGAGGCACTTGCTTGATTATGGGTGAGGCAGATCTACTAGTAGCTGCACTTAGATTTTGTGCTCAAACTATGGTAATTTATTTCTGACATTTCCTCCTTAAACTGCTCCATCACAGGTTCATGTGTAGTGGAGGGTGTCAGTCCTGAACCTGGTGCACGCAGCTCCAAGGGCTCCATGTGTGTTAGAGGATGAGAGGGGTTTTAAAATGTGTCAGCCTTTACTGCACTGAAGGGTTTGACTTTAATGCCATACTTGCAATATTTCTTCTAATTAAGAAGTGTGAGGAATACTACTAATTCTGCAGTAAAGTTAATTAGCACAGCCTATAAATGTTTATTTGTTTTTTAATAGCAACAAATGCATTATAAATTACTCCCATGTTCATCTATTGTATAATCCTGCTGTTAGAGTAATTTGTAACATAGCTTTTTCTTACAATAGCTGTTGGCATTACAAAAGCAGGAATATGATTTTGGTGTTGATTGTGGAATGACCATGTTAAGTCTTAAATTTGCTAAATTCTTAACTAGCTCTGTGAAAAAGATTAAGATAAATTCCATGTGTATTGATGGATATTGAACTGCTTAATGTAATCTTTATTTACAACCAGAAACCTGCTTTTGCAGGCATTTAAAATCTGAAATAGGTTTTTCCTAAACACAGATTTACTACATCTTAACTCTAGGAACTTTATGATAATTATTGGCTTTTGAATAAGTGTGGAAGTAGAACTTCTAGTTTTATCTCTTAAATTGACTGTAGTTTCACAGATGCTTGTGAAAACTTGATAGCAAACTTTAAATAATCTATAGGCTTTTATAATATTTTTGGTAGCAAGTATTGTTTTAATAGCATTGTAGGTGTACCTAATAGTTTCAAAGTGAATATTGGTGAACATTTGAACTAAAATATTGAAATATTTTAATTTACTCCTTAATGCAGTTCTGCAGTTCTTACTTTTTTGAAGTAGCACAATCCTGGAATGAAAAGATGCCTTTTAGTCCTGCTTTGTTCAGGACAAATACTTTGTACTGCACTTAATCCCACCTGAAATGAGGGGAGCTTAAGAGATTCAGGTTTAAGGCATGTGTAATGAAGAGGGAAAAGAATAAGGTGCAATTTCTGCTGTGAGGTGATTTCCTTAGAGGAATATCTTTTAGAGGAAGGTAAAGAACTGAGAGCCTGTTTGGATTTCTAGAGAGGGAACCTTCAGTAGGAGTGGAAGACATTTTGAAAATGACTGAGAGCTGGTTTGGAGGAATGGAGGCATTATGTGAGACAGGTTATACATACCTAATTCACCTAACACTAGAAAATGGAGAAATTGCCATCTCATACTTTTTTCCCCTTTTGTTTTAAGTAAACTTTGCCCTTGGGTGTTATGAGAGAGAAATCTTGACTGTTAATACTGTAATCAATGCTGTCATCTTTTCTGCAACTCCAGTATTTTATAGTCTTTCCAGTCTTGATGCTGGTCAAACTTTATTGAGCCACTTAAATTGATTAAGGTTTTCCAATTTTGCAACATCATCTCTAATGCAATGAATCTGGTGACATAACCATCTTCTCATTGCAATTTCTGACTCAAGAAGAAAATTTGGAAAATTGTCCAGCTGTTGATATGGTGGCTTCTGTATTGGTGATATTCCCATAGAGAAACAAATAGTGTATGGAAGGCAGTGAAATCTTTCTTTTTGGGGAACAAGAGGAACAAAAGCCTTATAGTCACACTCAGATATACTGTTGGAGACACTGAAATGTCACCATAAGGCTGAATATGATTTACTTGCCCAGCAAAAGTTCTTCTGAAGAGTTGTGACTTTGGTATGAAAACCAGAGCATCTACTGCACGTTTTTCAGGATATTCTCTGCATAAAGCATGTATTTTCTGAGGAGTTGAGTAAATATATTTTTTCTTTAGTAAGTGTGTTTCTAACACATGGTTATTTTTGAACTTTAATCTTGGCTTCTGAATGCACAATAACTTTGGTTCCTGCAATAGTTCCCAGAAGGCAGTTACTTGGTTTCTGAGGAAATAGTGTCTTAGTGAGGTTCTCTTTTATTAGCCATAAAATATTAGCTTTATACTTTCCACAAAGATATTTGCAAACGTCTCATTAAAACAACAGATCCAAAAGAGTGGAAAGGTGGTGTCTAATCTAACCCTCAGTGAAGAATCCTGGACTGCAGACTCATTATGAATTAATTCCAAATGGTGTAGAGTAACATGTAAAGCTATGGGTTATATTTTCTTAGATTTAGAAGACTAGATGCAGAGACAAAGTTGCTTCACATTTCTTTGGCTGTTAAAAAAAGAAAAAAATATCTCTGGAGTTTGAGCTGAATTTAGTTTGAATATTGATATTGGACTGGGGAAGAGGAGCAGAACACAGTGATAGGCAATTTTCAGACCCCTACCTCTCCAGCCTTAAGTGAATATCTGAATCCTTGGAAAAAGGGTGTAATTTAACAAAGAAGAAAAAGTACTGATTTTAGAAGTTGGTGTATGTTACTGAGGAAAGCTTGGGTCATCAGGTAGGTTTCAGGTGGACTTTTAAACATCACTGTGCTATGAACTTGCTTTGCTCTTTGTGTAGTTATCTCTGCATTTTTGCAATCACTTAAGAGTTTTTCAGCTGATCAATACTGATCAATGTATTGATGGCAAAGTCAGTTGTTCAAAAAATTGAACTGAAGCCCTGCTGAGCAGGTGCTGTTTGCACCCCTGGATGGTAGATGAAAGGAAAAGTACTATCTGCCTTCAGTGGTAAAAAGTTTTATCTCCTGTTTGAGAACTCTATAGACACATCCATCAAGTGGTCTGACAGGGAAATAAATTGGGTTACAGCGCTGCAAGAAGTCCAGATTATGTTCCTGCTGAGCAGTAACAAATTGTGGTGAACTTTTTATAAAAGTTTCTTTCTGTTTTTCACAAAATAATGCAGTATAGAGGCAGTCAGTGGTCACAAGAGACAATGGAGAAACCTATGGAAGAGTTTGCTATTCTTTAATAAGCAAAAGATGTGAAATTATAGATGTGTTTTTTTTTTTCTATGCAACCACTTGTGGTCTCTGCTCTTTTATAAGCTGGCTAAATCTACCTAAGGTGAAATTTGCTTTATTTGCTGCAAAATTAAAAAAAAATAAACTAGTATCCTGACCATGAGATAATGTGCTTGGGTCCCATTTGTGATGGGCCACCGTCAGCTTCCACTGACCATAGTAAGAGATGCAGGTAATTTTGCTGGGGCTCACTAGAGACCCCTAATTCTCCTCCAATAACAGAATATTTTCATTCCACTCACCTCATGTATGCATTTCAGCTAGACAGAGTTCAGTAGGCTTTCTTATTTTTGATTTATTTAAAAGGAGCTCTTGCACACAGTTAGGATCCAAGTGCTTTTGAATGCAGCTATATTCAGATTTAGAATCTCTAAGTGTTGCTGGCCTTCTCTTTTATCATTCCATCCTGGGTCTGAATATCCTTCAACTTGAAGAAGAAACTTCAGACTCATCTCTAATGTCTAATTGGGAAATTATGAATGTTTGAAAATGGGTCCAGAGTTGTTTTCAAGCTTTGTGAACTTCAGCCAGCCATTCCATTATGGTGCCATTTTCTTTGCTGAAATCTGAAAGAGATGTTTCTGGTGTCAGGTTTCTTTGCATCCTTCTGAAAACCTGTGTATTCATATGAAAAATCAACATCCTTTGTATCTTTGCATGTATCTAGGTATACACAAATAAAACCTTTAACATGTGTGAGATCCTGGATGTTTTAACAAACAAGAATTAATTTCTTCTGCTAATTCTTTGGTGTCTCTTTCAAGCCAGTTGTGTTTAGCTATACAGCCTGAACTATTTTTGAGAAACATCCATGTATTCTTAGACTCAAAATAAAAATATAAAAGGGAGAGAGATTTCCTTTCAGTTGGATGCTCCTCTTACAGTTGTAAGCATTTAAGAGCCATTGGACACCTAATATTTTGTTTATATGGAAGCTAAGCTACCTTTAAAAAATAGATACAATTGAATGCAATAGAAAAATAAAGGAGAAAGTTTATTAGACAAGGAAGGCTGATGTTGTTTAATGAAGTGTGGCATTCTGATCTGTTTCTAAAAGCCTTGGTAAGCAATAGGGGTAAAATGTTTCTCTTACGGGCTTCTGCTTTACACATTGCATGCTCGCCTTGAGGGATTTGAAACCTAAATAAACCTTAACTCACAAAAAATGTAAGTATGAGAAATCTCATCCTTTTTCTGGAATGGCTTGGGGGCTGATTGTTTATTTAACAAGCTGGTGCCCTGATTTTGCCACTGACACACTTCAACAAAAATCCCCTCACAGGCATTTAAAGTTGCAAAAGGGAAGAGAATTGAAACGAAAGATGTCAATGCACAATGCCACAAAGGTCTGCTGACCTAGGTGTTTGCAGTAGTTACTAATGATATCCAAAGATGCAGCACTAGAATGGCCTCAGAGAGAGGAGTCAGTGATATTCTGATATAATCCAACCAAATGAGGTCTTCCTAAGAGTTGTTGGTTGCTTGAGCTTTGTGCAGGAGCTCACTTGGGAAGAGGGAAATTGCATCCATGGAAAGACCCAGGGGAGTCCTTGCAAAAATCCTAACAGACTCAAGTGAAATTTACCTACTGCACGGGCTTTGTGCCAGCTCATAAAAGTGAATGTGTTTTATCCTTAGATGTCAAGATTGTTGGGGGGCTGAATTTGGGAATTGGCTCTTGTTCTCTTCACTGAAGCAGCTGGGAGTTGTTGCAAAAGACAGGTGCAGATGTAAGAGTAGCATGCCTACAATTAGCACTTCCCAGAAGAGTGTGGAGTTCCAAACCCAGCTATGGGAGCAAGGGCAAAAGTTGGTGTTTAGTTCATGGATTGGATTTTGATTTTTTTTTAGTTTGTTTTGTTTTGTGTGGGGTTTTTTTTATTGTTTTTTGTTGTTATTTTTAAATTTTGTTTTGTTTGTTGTTGGTTTTTTGTGTGTGTAGTTTTTTTGTAGGAAAAATACTTTTGAATGTTTTGAGATGCTGATACAAAACTATTTTCATAGCTGCAAGATTCCCTTCCCACTAACTGTGTTTTTTTTGGATACAAAACTTTATTCCCTTGTAAAAGCATTTTCTAACTAAGATGCATTGGCTAGTCACCAGGGAAGAGGTTTTTTCACTTGTCTAGTTCCTTTCCCTTTCTTATTTCCACTTTTCATACCAAGATGCAAGAAGAGGGTATGGTATGGTATGAGCTGAGGAATGGGGAAATAGGTAGAAACCCCTCTATGCTTTTCATACCAAGATGCAAGAAGAGGGGCTAGCGTATGGTATGGTATGAGCTGAGGAATGGGGAAATAGGTAGAAACCCCTCTATTTATGTAATTTGGAACTGAATAGGGAAGAATGAAAATAGTGGTTTTCCCACTAGTTACCATTACTGTACAGTTGGATGGAAAGGGGAAAAAAGAAGGTGAAGGCTTCATTTCATGTTGTGGACACTCAAGTTTTTGTTATGAGTTTCTCAAGCTGTTTTTACAGGACTAAATTATCACATTTTCCCAGATGAGATTTCTTATGCTTGCTTCATTCCAAGTCACAACAGGCTCTTCAGCAATCACTTTGAGTTCCTGGTTTTGACATTGTAAAAGTTGGAATTTGCTATATTATTATATTAAAATGCAAAGCAAAAATCTTTGTATAAGCAAAATTTTCAATTTCTTTTCATGTACCTGGGATATTTATGGGTTTTGGAAGCACTCTTTCAATGTGATTTCACCTTGTGACCAGACAAACCTTTGAAGTTGGGCAGTGACAGTGTTAGATAACCTTCTGATCAAAAAGGAAATTGAGCATGATTCTGAAATGTGCAAGCAGATTACATTAGTAACTGATATACATCTCATCGTAAATAGCTAATTCAACCTTTTTTACATTTTTAAAGAAATTGTTTATTCATGGAAATACACATTTAAAATACAGTTTAATACTAAGTGTCATCAAAAAAGTGACATACAAGTATATCCCAAGTTGCAATAAAACCCAGCATCTCAAATGCTCCTCAATGAAAAATCTTATTTGTCCTTACTTTACATGTAGAGTAGAATGGACTTGAAGTGGTTCAAGAGACTTGATTAAGAACAATTTGACTTTAATTTTTTTTGAACGAATGGTAGTATCTTCTTTTTCCATTCAAGTAGTTTTGACTGGAAAATAAAATATTTTGTACAACTTCAAATGATATAATTTTCCTTAAATAACTTTTTATGAACAGCTTTTTCTCTAGTGTTTTTCTAATTTGCTGAGGGAGCTGAGAGGGAATCAAGAACAGGCAGCCACCTGTTTTAATGAAAGCTTTCCAACCAATTCTGCTCTGTATGTACTCTTTTCTGTTTTTTTTTTTTTCTTCACTGACTAAAGGATTCTCACTTATCTACATTTGTAATTTTATTGTGTTTGACCTATTAAATACTGCATCCAGCAAATCTTTAATTTTCAATACTAGGTGGCTAAAGATGAAGATGGATCTCATAGAATAACTGCAAAATGAGCTTTAAGTTATAATTATAAGTCATCTTATCAACACTATATTTCACACTGTATAGTTATGGGTCTGATATTTTTTGAATTGGTTATGCCAGATTAATTTGTAGTACATTGTGATTGAGAGGGAGCATGACTTTTTTGAGCAATTTCTTTTGCACAGCAGCGTGGCTTAAATTAGTGTGACTGACATCCTCCTAATATGCTTACAAATCTTTGGAACAATTGATTTGAAACTTGAGCATTTTTGTTCTGAGTGGATAACAGCACAGGGAAAGAAGTTGGATATGCAAGCAAATTCACAGAGCTGTTTCTCTTAAATCCCAGTCCAAGGTGTATCTAAGCATACGTGTAAACTTTGCTTATGAATATTGCTAAAGCAAGTGGAAAAACTCAGGCCCAGAAGAAACTGTCACACCTCATAGGAACAAAAATGAAGCCAGGACTTTACCAATGAGTAAATTTACAAAATACAGGTGCTTAAATGTTTGGGAGAAATACATAAAAGAGGTGAGGAGAAAAATATTGCCTCATTTGAAATTCTCCCAGGTGAAGGATCTAGCATATGTAAAAAATCCCAATTAATGTCAAAGATGATTTCTCTGGACTGAAACTTGAAAATTTGCCTGGACTGATCTCTTTAAAATTATTTTCCTTAGCCATGTTGCTGTTCATCTCCAACATTTCATGCATTGTTTACTTGAGCAGGGATTCCCTCTTATGGAATACCAGTGCTGTCCCCCACCCCAGTGTCAGGTATTAATTGACTTCCTTAATGTATTTTGTGTAAAATTTTTGCTGAAAGATCTCTAATCACCTGTCCTTTATATCTCGCAAGTAGAGTAGTGCTATCATTATAAAAGAGAATTTGGAAAACAGTAGCCAGTGTTCAAAGTATCAATCCAACAAATGAGTTGATAATCCTTGTAAAGAGCCATGTCCTTCCTGCTGCTGAGTGTGCACCTATGCTGAGAGCCAGTTCACCTCAGCGTGGTGAAGGATGTCTGTGGGGTTAGACTGCAGAACAAGCTGTCCCGAACTGTTAAACACATGTAAATGAGCATGTCCTGAGCTCCAAAACCTGGAACTATCTGTGAACTGTACAGCAATTTATACAATATCTTGATTTTTAAAGATACTGTCAAAGGTAATAGGAACAAATTTTGTGTGGAAACATCCACATGAATCCCATAAAATACCTGTGTGACTAGTGGTGTGGTCAGACTCAAATGAAGTTCCCAAGCTTTGTATTTATCTGTCTAGGAGGTGAACATAGTGCTAATAACACTCAGGTCTCAGGCTAAATCCCTCTATGGGCCATTCACTTAAAAGCTGGGCTTATGATCCTTGTGGGTCCCTTCCAGCTTAGAATATTCTGTGACTCTCTGATTCTGCTCTCACAGTTAATTGTTGTAGTGTAATTTATTCTAGACAGTTATTAGACTTCCTCAACAGCATTCTTTTAAGATCTTGCATTACTCTCTGAGTGTACTTGTTTTGTCTTAGAGATATCTTAGAACTTTCTAATTTAGAAATAGATCATCTTGAAGAAGGAGCTTTTCCCAGTTACTGAGAAAGTACTATTGTGTGTGGAATATTTGAAGTAAGGTGCACTATTGTAGCTGAAACATTTTCTAGTGACAGCATGAGTTTTCTCTGAATAAGTAATACTGAGTCTTGCACCTGGCTTATCAGATTAGGAATGCTTTTGCATTGACTCTCATGATATCAATATGGCAGTGCTAAGGAAAGGTACAGTCCTTTCCCCTCAATCTACTTGTCTTGCCTTTTTCTCCTGTGACACAAATGCTGTCTAGCTGGAACTAATGTGGATTGAAGGGGAAGTCATGTTAGCAAAGGTTTGTGAGTTGACTGAGCATGTGCCTGTCCTTTGGTACCCCCCAATCTGTTGTGGGGTTGTTCGGTCAGCTGAGAGCAGAGGTCTGGAGTTCAGTTGGCATTTAGCACAAATGAAGTCATCACCCCACAGGGGCCACTTACAGGGCAGAGCTCAAGAGCTGCTGCTGATCACATATTGATGTGTAGTTTTTATGCCATGCATTAAGCTTGTGCATTGTTACTGGTAGGCTTGCTAATGATGCATTTTGCATCAGTAACTATACTGCATCTTGTTTGAGGGTATTTACAGATGTGCAAGGTGGTGGGTTTCCAAAAGACCTAGAGATGGGTACATGAGTGCAGTTTTTGTGACATTCTTCTCTGAGATTCTCACTGCTAATTCTCCATTTGTACAAAACTAGAGAGAAACTCTTCATGTGGATGGATGGTGCTGCCTGTGCTCCTCTAAGTGCAGCCAGGTTGGGCTGGAGGGTGCAATAGCTGCTATTCCACCAGGACAGTGGTGATATCAACATCCCTGTCATGTGGTACCCACTCACACTCAGGCACTAAACCAAAACAGCCAAAGACCATCTCTTGCAACAAGCATGCTCACATGGCTCCCAGCAGTAGCTCAGGTGCTTTGCTTTTTCCTTCAGTTGCTGTGTTTATGGCCCCTTTCATTCTTCATATGCTCACAGGAAAACAATAAGCAGAAGGTAAGGTAGGTCTGCCAAACCCCATTTGTAGAAAGCATGGGACACAAAGGTCTGACCCAGCCCTGGAATCCAAGGAGGGTAAAAATTGCAGTGCATGGGTTTAGACTGGGAGGAGTTGAAAAGCACACCCCAATGCTACCTTGGAGCTATTACCACTTTAAAGGTCACAAATGTGCCATCTCAAAACTGGATCCAGAAACAGCTACAAACCTGCTGTTCTTCTGAACCTGAGCCCACGGGAGTGTGGCATGTTTGTGGTATCTAGGCATCCCTGGCAGAATGGGTGTGCACCTGTTTGCTAGGTGTTGGAGGTTTGCTTCTCTTTAGTCTGCATATGATTGGAAGCTGTGTCTTTTCCCCCAGTATTCCTCAATTATTGAGGATCAATCTTTTGATATTTAAATGATAAAAATTCCTGGTTTTTTATGGTTATTGCAGAGAGTGAGCTCTTTTGGGCTGGTTCCTGTCTAGAACGTGTACTGCCAGTTTGGCATGTCAATCCACCATACTGACCCTTGAAGTCCTGTTCAGTTTTGATCTAGTCCTAGAGCCATTGCTTTTCATACCACCTGCACATTATGTACTTGCATGGTTGGGGCCTGAGGAGTGTGTTGTGCCTCTTTCAGCAGGTGCTTCTGCAGCACACCTTGTGCTGAATGGTTCTCTCTTACCAAACAGCTGAGGGTTTTAGTGTACTATCTTAGATATCTTATTTCACAAAAGCCAGAGCAGCCTAGCTGGCCACTAAAGGAAAACCAATCCAACCTTTCCAGTTTTACAAAACAATCTCTTGAAGTATGAAAAACTTGACATCTAATGAAATAATGCTGAATCATGTGAATATGTTGCAGTCTGTGAAGGATTGGAACTGGGATGCTGACAGCTCTGAAGCTTATTTTAAAAGTTGGTAACAGTTCAAATCTCATCAGCTTCTGAGATTTCATCTGTTTCTTTGGGAGGGTGGGATAAATGTCTCTGGACATGATGCCAAGATTGAATCTTTTGGAGGAAGACTTGGATGAAAACTCCTTTCTTCTTCTGACCTGATGTCTTCTCACCCATTGTGATATTATACAAATTGAATTTCAGGGCTAGGGAGCTAAGGATTCTGCAGTGGTTAGCAGAAGTGTCTTTCCATCTGATTACCCTTGAGGTCAGAAGCATGTAATATATTCAGGGGGGTTTCTAATCGAACGAAACTCAGAATATGTGAGGGTTGTAGACAGCAGCTGGCCCCAGCAGAGACTAACAGATTTGCTGAGAACCTGCAAAGATCTTGGCAGGATGTCAACAAAGATACTGCAGGGTTGCTAGATGCCAGGAAAAAGAGATCTTTGGTTTGCAGCAAGGAAATGGTATTTAGGGAGGATGGGATGTAATAAATTACAATAATAGCACTGCAAACAAGTCTCATCCAAAAGCATCAGAGACTGACTATAGCTGGAAAGCTGTGTACTCATTTTCACTGGTGAAGAAGCTGAAGTGGATGCAGGTGAAAAGATATGCTTTCTTAGAGTGGCACAATATTATTATTAGAGCCTGGCAAGTAGTAACTGGATTCTATTCTGGAATTGGTTTTTAAACTTCGTGAAGGATGACAGGAACAAAAGCAGTGATGGAGAAAGGGATGTAACTGATTTTAAACAATGGGAAATAGAAAAATGGAATCTGGATGGATAACATAGAGACATTTGTGAGGAATATCCTAAAAGAATTAGTAAGGACCTTACTGTCTTTCTGGGATGATTCTGGGTTGAATCTCTACAGCACCAGGAGTTTCTAGCTTGCAGTATCCAACTATTATTTTAAGTTTACTCTGCATTTGCTTGGTCAATTGCTCTGGCAAAATATGTAGGCACTTCTCTGAAAGCTTTGGGAGCTGTAAGTATTGGCTGGCCATTTACCTGGTTGAGTGTAACTGCATGCCACCCCACACCTGACCCTTAGATAATTTCAGAGGACTTTTAGGTCACTCTGCAGGATTTTTTTTTGATCTGTTGTGCTGAGGTGCTCTCCCTGCTTCTTCAGGAGAATGTTAGTGAAAAAGGTACTCTCTAAAGAGCTCATCCAGGATAAGTATTTTACTTGAAGCAAAATTCTGGCTTTTAAAAAGGCAACTTCACGAGGAGAGAAAAGAAAACAGGTTCTCATCTGATTGGCACACTGAACATGGCATAGAGAGTAGCAGCTCTGGTCAGGACTGCCTACATGGAAAATTTCTGCCCTACAGGATAGGTTTTTCTCAGAGGTTCAGAAATTGTATTTATATTATTTCAAGGGGATTTCCTATTAATTTACTCAGTAAAGCAATCTATGCTCCTTATCATTGTTCTTAGAACTTGATTTGGTGATTACCTCATCAGGTTAAAATCTGTTACTGACAATCTGTCTTAACTAGATGGCTTTGTTTTCCTGGCAGGATGCCAGCAGAGGGGGGAAAAGCAGCTGTTCCTTGAGATGGGAATAATAAAAAAATGCCAACTGGTAAAATCTTCCTGACTTTTGCTGAACTGAAAAATGCCATTAACAGCTCTTGGAATTCCTTGGTTTCTTGCATCCAAGAGAAATAATGCGGCAGGCAGGATACCATTGAAAAAGTGGTAGTGGACTGAAATGTGTACACTGAAAATGTCAGATAGTGGGGGCTCAGGAGAAATGCAAACTACAGACTATTAGTAAAATACAAGGATCACAATAAATTCTTTACCTGTATATGGGTGGATTTCAAAGTAGGAGAAAATGTGGGCTGTTTTTAAAACTACTGAATGGACCAAATCCAGCTTCCTACCATGCTGTCAGCCTGCTCAGAAAATAGTGGCTTCAAATAGCAGTATAAAACTCATTAGTTTTGTGATAGCTCTCCAGGCCTTACAGAAACTTTGAACTATTTGCACATTCTTCCTTTAGCACAAGTGTTAAACAGGTAATAGAGCAGAGGACGTGTTTCTGTTGACACCCTCTATGTGAGCAGTCTGATGTAGAAAAGAGAAAACCCTGAATATCTCTGAAACCTTGGGATAAACTTGTGTTTTCCAAGCTCCTGTTGGAGCAGAGAGGCCGTGGCAGCAGGCTGGTCAGTGTGGCTTCGAAAGCCGTGGGGAGCTTTCGGCAGCAGCTGCTGTGTGTCACAAGTCTATAAATTGACTTCCTGCCACAGGAGGCCTCCAGCAAGTTCATCTGGAGAGTTACTGGGGGAAATCCTCGCCTTTCATCTTCCTAACAGAGCAAATCTATCCAGGGCCATGCCCAGGGCTGGGAAGGGATTTGAGCTGGTACAATCCTTGTGCCAGCCAGCGTGGTATTGATGTATAAAACTGCTGTGGGTGGGGAGCTCAGTGTTTTGTTGTTGGAGAGAAGGCCCTCTCCTTTGAGTAGTATATACACACTTGCATCATATTCTTTGTTTTTAAAAACTCTCAGATGAGGACACACCTCTTTCATCATGTCTCAGATAACATCCAACAATATATTTTCTTTTTCCCCCACCTCTTTGTCTTCAAGGCAGTTATGTGCTATCCATTCTCTTCAGGGTGGATGCACATTCCCTTTCCAGTGTTCAATTCCCTTTACAATAATCCTTATCTAACAGTTTTGGAACTGTCCTTCTCCAAAAGGATTTAATTTCCTTTAAAAATTGCACTCTCACTGAATCAATAATCCAACAAGAATCTCTGGCAAAGGATGGGTTTTGGTGTGGTAGGTGTCTCAAGAGTTAGTAGCTAATATCTTTGTTGGACTCCATTGTTTAATTGAAGTTTAACTCCTGAGCTGCTGAGTTCAAGCTTCTTGCATTTTCTTTTTGTCCCTGAGGAATCTGTTTTCTGCCAAGCAGAGGTGTATAATCTCAAAAGCATATTATATCTTCTTCTGCATTGCTAAAGATTTTCATTACTCATTCAGCATATTAGATAGGTTTGCACTCATTAAGGTTAAAACCTGAACCTGAATATGCTGTTTCATACCAAGAAAAGTTATTCTTTTGCATGTCTGTGGTTTTCAAATACAGTCATGAATACTGAAATGAAGAGGAAAAGTCCACAATGAGATATTTTGAGGGTTTATGCTGGCCTATATCCATCCTTGATTCCTCTGGTGTGCAGGATAAAGACTATGTTTATAGTGAAATGTGAAATACAAAGAAAGCTAAAGGTTCAAAAATGTGAACATGTTTTAAGCTTTGTGGAAGTTGGTAAAATGGAGTAAGTTTAATTTGATTTAGAAAAGCAAAGTGCAATGCCCGAGTTCTCAAAAGTGTGTTTGGCTTAGATTGTTTTGGCATAATGGATTCTGGAAATTGCATTTAAATGCAATTTAGAAAACCTATTCAATAAAGCTTTCTGACCTTGTTGACTTTTGGGGTTGGAAGGGTAAGGCATAAATAATAGTGGGGGGTGGGGGGGAAAAGCAGTAATTCTCAAACCATGCTTATTAGTATTATGATCAGTTTTGGTCACTGCAACATAAGAAAGATAAAAAGCTCTTAGAGAGCATCCAGAGGAGGAAAATGAGGATGGTGAAGGGCCTTGAGAGAAAGCCACTTAAGGAACATTTGGTCTGTTCAGCCTGGAGAAGAGGAGGCTGAGGGGAAACCTCATTGCAGTTCCATCTTCCTTGTGAGGGGAAGAGGAGGGGTAAGCACTGATCTCCTCTCTGAGCTGCCCAGTGCCAGGACCTGAGGGAATGGCCTGAAGTTGTGTCAGGGGAGGTTTAGGCTGGATATTAAAAAAGGTTCTTCACCCAGAGGGTTTTTGGGCACTGAACAGGCTCCTCTGGGAAGTGGTCACAGCACCAAGCCTGGCAGAGTTCAAGAAGCATTTAGCCAATACTCTCAGGTACATGGTGTGATTGTTGGGGTGTTATGTACAGTGCTGGGAGTTGAACTCAACTGTTGTTGGTCCCTTCCAAGTCAGCATATTCACTGATCCTGTAATTTAGGCACCCTGAGTTTAGCTGCTTATTGGAACACTCTCTAAAGCACTGAAAACAGCTTTCCCACTGAGTTAAAATCCCAAATATATATATTGATTCAACTACCCCAAGTCATAGACACCAGATATGAATAGTACAGATTTTTGTCCTGTCTCAATGTTCTACCATGTGTGGCTGTGTGGGTAACTCTTGCAGTAGTAGAGTTCCACACTGCAAAGGCAATTCACATATGTGGGTATGGGGTTTGTCCTGCCCTGTTCTGCTTAAGGCAGTGGGGTCCAAACACAGTCTGCCTCACTTGTCAGCAAATCAGCCAGCAGTCAAATAACACTACTAAGGAAAAAAAAAACTCCCATGAAATTCTACCCCCTTTCAGTTAATTTCATTTCAGAGTAAGGCAGAAGTTGGGCAGAGCTTAATTATGAAACTCCTGTGACATGCTGCGGCAATTTACTCTGTGAGACTTAATTGTCTGTCTGTGCATGCATATTTTGGGGGGATAATATTGGGGAAGGGACCTGAACCCATCAGGTAAACAGTCTGGGGTTCATACACAGGCTCTTAGAACTCCCTTGTGCCTCTCTGTACAATTACCTGATACATGCATTGGAGTGGTTTGTGCATACACAAATACAGAACACTCATAGGAAGTGTATGTATATCATTTAGAAAGCTCTGTTGAATTTTTGGCTTATGCAGGCACATTCTGTGGCCTGACAAGATTACTCCCATTGGAGTAATAACTAGAAGGTTTGCTTATTTAGGGCCTGTTCCTACTCCCTTTGAAGCCAATGGCATAATTCCCAGTAATGTTTAATGGTGCTGGGTCAAGTCTTTAAGGATGACAGAGTTTGATGTTGGAGGCCTCAGCCAGTGCTTACTGGAGTACACAGGGGTTTCCTCAGTTATTTCAGTGAGCAAATTGCAGTTATTTAATGAAAATAATTATTTTAAAAACAACCTATGCAGAAATGGTGTTAGTGTTAAACTTCAAAAAGAAGAAAGTAAATTAAGAGACTTTATTCTGGCTGAAAGCACACACTTTTTACAACACTAGAGCATTCAGCTCAAGTAAGTTCCCAGAAGCTGGAACAGCTGTATCCAAAAGCAATGAACTTGTTAAATTGAAAAGGACATGTTGTGTTGCTGCCACATCTCTTGTGACTTCTGAATGCATTTTCCTACTCCTGTTGCAAGAACAGCCGTTCTCATGGTATCTCAGCCTTCATGCTTCTGGTCTCAGCTGCTCTGACACCATATCATCTGCAGGGAAAGGGAGATGATGAAGAGAAGTGTTGCAGCTGCTTGAGGAAAAATGCTGGCTCTTGGTAATCAAAAAGGCCAGTACCATTGCAGGTATTAAAAGATAAAAAAATCCCTTCTTTCAATGTCTTTTAAATATATAGTCTTTGGGATTTCAGGCTTGTTTAGCTAGATCCTTAAAGGGATGAAGCAAAAATACAGCAGACTGAGGAGAAGCACAGAGAGCTGCTAGAGGGTGTTGGCATTTTCTCTCTTTGGTTCAACAAATCTTTTGACCTAGAGGGCATGCAGGAGGGTCCATCTGTTTTCCCACACATCTAAAAGGAAAGCAGAGAAGGACATGGAATTTACTGTGTGTATTAATATTTGGATACTGCTGATCTACTGGGTTGCTTTAACTGAAGGACAGAAAACACCTCCTGTCTTGTCTTCTGTTTAGAACTGCTCCCATGCAGTTACAAAGGACCTAAGTACATGGAGCAGTCTCTAGCCAGGCTGTCACAGTATTGGCTGGATTCTGTTGGGCCTTAATGTACATGTCATCTCTTCTGTGTGATTTAAGCTTCTTTAGGTCTGTAAATCTGCAGCACTTTTTATCACCTGGAATATCTGCTAACTTTTCACAGAAGTCAAGGCCCAATGATGCGGATGTCTTTGCTCTTTCAATGGCAGCATCAACACTTCAGAACTTCCTATATTTTAAAGGCACATCCCAGACCCCCAGCATTTGTTGTGGCCACCCTGTGTAGAGGAGGCACAAGATTTCACCTTAGTTAATATGAAAAACACTGAGCTCTTGAAGTTAATGAACCAAGTAAATGTTTCCCTATCTCTCTTTCATTACTGCCCTGAAGAGTCCTTTAGGCTTAGGACTGTAGGGTGACTACCTTCTGGGTAATTCAGCACAGTAAAAAAACACAGCAATGTGAAACCAATGTGGTTTTTAAGCCTTGTCACTGGAAATGGAGATTCTGGCTGTTAATGTTACACTAAGGACTAGTGTTTATGATTTATGGTAGTTTCTGCTCTTTTCCCTGTGTTTAGTCTTTCATGCAATTGCAAATTTTACAGCTGTTTGAATGATTGTCTTGTCTACTACAGAAAATGGCCATAAATTTTAATGAGTAACTCTGCACCAGTTCAACAAGACCCAGGTGAATGTCTTTTCATGCAATGCTTGCTGGAGTCCAGCTCAACAGCTTTTTGGTTGTTGTAGGTGTGAGCACCAGGGAGCTCAGGTAATCTGAATGCTTGCCTTTGGGAAGAGCTGAACCAGGGAGAGTTGAGATGCTCAGTATTGCTGGGTGTTCTGTTCACCCTGCCCTGCGTGTCTGACCCACCACACCCAGCAGTGAGATGATGGATCTTTTGGGAAATCTGCAAACCACTCCTGCAGCTCCTCAGCTTCTTATCTCCGAGGCACTGCTGTCTGTGTGTGGCTTTCAGCCGTGGGGTTCACAGGGTTGGGAGGACTGGTTGTTGTTTCAGACTCTGCTTAGAAAATGATTAATTTCATTTTTGCATGTGCATTTGATCATAGATAGAAATGTGTTAATAGTGCGAGTATGTATATCCATAACAAGTGTGCATTAGTATTTAAGTCTGTAGCAGAATCCCCATTAAGGAGTGGAGGAAATAGAGTATAGACATTATTATTGCAAGAGTGACTACAAAAAATGCGTGGTGTGTATTTATAAAAGGAAGTTCTTTGTCCAGATGTCCCCCTGCACTCCTTAGGGAATGTTTCTGATTGCTCTCTGAAATTTATATTGCTTCAAATGAAATATATGATACAAACCAACCCCCCCCAGGGCCAGGAAAATTAGCAAAGGCACTTAAACTGTACAACAGCATCACTTAACTGCTCTTGTTGGATTATATTTTAAATGAGCCATCACAGAAGCCTCTTGGGATCTTCTGGTTGAACATTCAATGTGAGGGAAAGCTGCTTTTCTTGGTGTTGTTTTAAAATTTATTTTTATATTTGCACCAAAGATGAGAGGAAGCAAAAACCTAGCGTCACAACATTAGTCACATAAATATGCCCCTGTAACACAATAATACCTTTATCTGCACCAGTGATGGATGTTGAATTTTGGTATAATTCTGAAAGTTCATAGTGTTCATCAAAACTAATGGGGCTGATTTTCTCTGTGGGTTTTTTACTTGATTTTTGCCTCTTTATACCTGTAAAATATTCCCAAGGCATATAAGTTCTAATTTGTTAAGGCTTTATACTCCCACTTTGCACAGGCATGAGTAGCTGTAAAGGGAAAGAAATCAAACCAAACGGAAACATGAAGAGTTCCACATTTCCTAGGCATCAGACAAAAAAAGGCAAAATATTTTAAAACAATATTGTAACCTAGGATTTCAATGTGAATGAGTTTCTCTGCTACTGATGCTTGTTGATGGTCAGATTTGTGGGCAGGAACAAATCAGAGAACTGGGCTGCCCAAAGACATTGTGTGCAGGAGATGCCCTTGAGTTGTTAACTCAGGGTAGCTTGCAGGAAACAATTCCCTGAGCTCAAATAGTAGTGTCTCTTTTATAACTGCATAAAATTTTCATGTTGTTCTTTGGAACCCCTTGGAAACACTCTGCCTGTCATACAGCAAAATAGAAGCATTATCAGTAAATTTAAAAACTTTTAAAGTACTGTCTAATACAACATCATAAGATCACTTAATATAGATTCATTCCTTATGTAATTACAAAATGTGGAAAAAAATTGAGTCCTATAAAGCACAGACAGAGAAGCTGAATGGATCAAAAAAATTTTTTTTTTACTTAATCTTACCATTGTTCGCTTCATGGCAGTGTTCAATTCAGACATTGCTGGCACCAAATTTGAGTTTTAGGACAGACCCAACTGATGTGGAAAAGAAAAGTATCTCTTTGGTGCAAAAATTTCATTCAACAGGAGTGAAAGACCAGGAAGGATGGAAGTTTGAAATCCCATTACAGTTATTAGTACTTCAGTGAATCTTTCAATGGGCAAAAATACACAAGAGATTCTTCAAGGAATAAGTGAAATTCAGATTTGCTGTTTCTTGAAAATTGCTCTTGTTTGTTCTGCTGTGGTGTTTCTCATACTGATGCCTCTTTTGTCAAGTGGCCTGGCTTCAGCAGCTCTTCACAGGTGCATAGTTTAGTTTTTATTTGGTGGATACTGGGTTTCCTATTTCTTTCCCTTAATTTAATGAAAAATGTCATCTCTCTCTGTCTCATCTGTTCCCAAAGAGAACAAAAGTTAAACAAGAACAGCCTCAAACTTCCTATCACAGAGCTGTAACAACAGCCATGCTTCAGTGAGACTGTAAGAATTTATAACGGTTTCCATAGGAGAGCATTGCAGAGACTATGGGTTTTCTTTTTCTAGAAATATAGGCTAATGTTATTGTCTTGAATACAGAATTGCATCAATTAGAGATAAAGCTTGATTTATTATCGTACTCTACTATAAAATTTTATAGACCAAAAAATGAATTACACCAAGTAACCAATGGGAAGCTGATGCAATCTAAGCAAAAGTAAAAAATCAACTTCATGAAAATAACCCACCACATTTTTCGTTGATTAATGTAATTCATAGCTGTTGCCCAGGAAATACTGCAGAAATTTGCATCAGGCAAGTACTAATTTAAAAGGAAAGATCTCAAGCATCTACTTGGTATGGATAGTGAAATCTCCACTATTTTCTCAATTCCTGCTACTGACTGGGAATCTGAGGTTAATTCAGAAGGAACTGAGGCTGAGAATCTTGCTGTTACTTAGAGTTGTATATGTCTTCTAAAACTTACATATAGCTTGTTTTCTTTGTATGTATAATCTTCTAGTAGCAAAACACAGTTGCAGGCACACTCACTAATTTATGCACAGGAGTTCTTGCCTTTCCAAAAGTAACTCTATTGTGAATTTTTCAAATTTTTCAAAATACTGTTATTAAGTTTTGTGAGTGATGCATATGACCCTTATAAGCATATTGCAGAGTTGGTAGCCAGCTTTAAGCTGTAAAGAAACTAGTTAAATCTTTATCAACTAACATTGCTTACAAAAGTTTATTGCATTTGTGTTGTAATTAATGCTACATTTTACTTATTCCATGGTGTTTATTAACAAATATATGTCAGGAAAATGGAAAACATTGTTATTCAAAAAGGGACACTGTCGCATTTCTGAAAACAGCCTGTTGCAGTGGCTCTCCAGATGTGCCTGGACACTGCACAAGTCAAAAGAATAGCCATCAGTATGCCTACTCATTTCTCTTTTGCATACAATTTATATTTATAAGCAGTAACACGATTATAAAAGTCTGCTGGAAAAAGTAATTTACTTTTTTCCTTATGATTTCTCTGTCTTAGGCTGAAGAATACCCCTGGGGAGTGTAAATTTACTCATCTAACAATGTTTTTCCCCCCAGGCACTCTTCTCCCATATTAACATTGATTCTAATAATTGCAGCAGTTCACAAGACCACAGTAGTGTCTTCCTTGCTATTGGGAGTAGTAGAAATATCCAGCAAACCTCAGGTTTTGTCTCCCTTTTGAACACCATGGCACAAATCAGTCGCAGACAGGATTGAGAAACCTCTATGGTGACATTGTTTCAGTGGCTTCTTATGTGAGCAGAATTCAGAAATTTAATTGGTTATGCAACCTATTACTGCAGCACTTCACATTGAGTGGCACTAAATAATTACACTGTAACTGCTGCACAACTGTTGTAATTTTTCATGCAGCTCTGTTACATGATAACACGATAACGCTGATGCTAATGCTAGCGTTGGGTTAGGCAGCTAAAGAGGGGATTACAACCCAGAAGTGCTAATAGCATGTTGTTAGGAAACAGGATGCCAAGGAGTCATTATAAATGAGAGTAAAAGAATAAAATGAAAACTACAGTGGGAAGTCGGAAAAGATTTATTTAAGGCAAACTGCAGGCAGAGGGTGTTGTGCTGTTTTTAGTGTATTTAAATCCTTGTTAAAGGGTATAGACTAAGAGGTCAAAAAATCATGATGATGTGAAAAGCAGTGGGAAGTGATGGGCTTTAGAGTAGTCACCTCATTTAATGACTGCAAGGTGTCTTCACATAACGCGTCTGCTGGGTTTGTGGAGTGTTTCTTTGGCATACTTCCATAGATATTTTTCTGAAAAAGAGTAAATTGATATTCCTAAAAATACCAGAGGGTCTCCTGAGTAACATGAAAAGAAGAAAAGGGCTCCAGATGGTGGTGACAGGGATGAGATAGCAGACTCCTGCAGTTTTGTAACATCTGAGGCAAAGAAGGTCAAAAAGTGGTGTAGTTCTGCATGGACAAAGGGCCTCTGTACCCAGAGCACTGTGACCTCTCCTTGGTAATTAAATTGGCTTCCTTGAAATGTTACACATACAAATGGCAGCATGCAGAGATTGGGATTTTCACAAGTACACTCCGAATGTGATAAGTTTCCTGCCACGCTATCATCACAGTGACAAACACACAAGTGTCAGCAAGCTTGCTTTATTCTGCACCCATATGTGGCAATGGGAACAGCACACAGATCTGAGGGGAGAGGACAGGCAGAGGGCTGAGAGGCAGCAGGGGCTGCTCCCTGCAGAGCCCCAGGCTGAGCCAGAGACACCAGGGCAGATAAGGACAGGGGAGCCTTAAGGGCCTGGGACACTTAGAGAGCAGTGAGCCCCTGGGAGAGCAGTGCTTGTGCACGTGGGTGTTTGTGGCCAGAGATGTTGCTGGGGAAGGATGAAGCCATACTTGCAGTCTAGCTCCTCTCTTGTACACTGTTGACTGAACTACTGCTGCTTTTGCATGTCTTCCCTCCCTTCAGAATACAAAACATTTCTATATGAAATATCTAGACCTCTTCACTTGACTGTTACACCAATAACGTTTGCTGACATTGTTGAACCAGCCACTTGCCTACATTTCAGGACTGAAAATGAGGATTTCGGTGTTAGCTACACATGCAAACGAGTTTGTGCACACCAGTATGTGGATATTAGACTGTCTGGTCCTTTCTAGGTTAAACTATAAGAAATGTAATAATGAATCGGCTTCTCAGTCCAAATTTCTTCTTATGGGCAGAAAAACCTAATAGAAACAAGCCATTATAAAAACTAAACTGAGCATTTGAGAAGTTTTTCCCCCACAAATTATGATATGTGGGTAGGAGGCAGGGGGATCAAGTACATTTTGGACTAATTATTGCACAATGAATAGTAGGTGTTTCAAATACAGAGGCATAAATAGCTTTCTTAAAAACAAGCAAATCAAAAAGTCTCTGGTTAGAAAATAATTTTTCAAACACAATAGTGTACTCAGTTTTTAGTTATTTTCCCTCCTGGAAGGAGGAAAATAACATCTGGTTCCCATTCATTTTGTCTGAAAAACATCAGGAATATTAAACCTGCTCTTTGCTGGTGAGGGTGTAGGTAACATGGCTATTATGATTTCTTACACTCAGCTAAATCTTTAATGAGTGTTTTCTCCTTGAAATACTAATTAATTGTTTTAAATTAGTTAAATGTTAATATTAATGTATCTGATTTCTTCTCAGCTTTTTTTTTCATGGTCATTCCTCAGGGGTTTTCACCTTTCTGCCAATTCTTACAGGTCTCTCTGCTCTTTCAATACCAAACATTGGGGCACAACCTCTCTATCTCCATTTGTCAGACATAAAGAGGCAATGGACAAACCCAGTGGTTTCCTTTTGAACCTGACCTTTCCAAGCAGTGAGGCAGTTATGACCCGTTAATGCTTAATGCTGAGTTCCAGAGTGAAGAATTATTGATTTGGCCTAAGGCCAAAAAACCCTGTTCAGGTTTGTTCCTATTTTGATCTCTGTGTCTGCATTTTTACATACTGCTCAAAAAGCATTGATGATCTTATGTGGCATCTGTTTCCATGCCTTCTTGCATTTGCAGTTTTTTCTTCTCTATCTTTTCATCAGACCTGATGGCAAGAGTGCTATTTGAGGTTGTTTAGCACTCTATCACAGCTCTCTCTTATGAGTAGATTATTAAATTATTAGGGTGAAAATTTCCATTCCACATTTTTGAATATGGTGGGAAAAATAAAAGGGCATCAAGTCTGATTTCTAAGCAAAACCATTTAGGAAAGCGCATCCTGTAATTCTTTATTTCAGGGATGTGGGGAGCTTGGGAAATCTTGGAATAACTTTGGAAGTTGTTCCTAAAGTTGCTTCTCTGAGAGAAAATCTCTGAATACTGACATAAATGTATTCTTTACAAGTTAGTAATATGTGTGTGGAGAGTGTCCCTTCTCTGTATTGTATTTCAGCTGAAATACCTTCCTAATATTACTCCGTCTGGTAAAAGGAATTTTCCCACTTTCTCTTTTACTGATATGCTTTTATGTTTCTGGGAGAACTTCAAGTCAGAGGTGCTTCCGGGATCAGGGATTGCTTTTGCTGTTCTTTCAAGACCTTGACCTAGGATGGATTTGATCAAAGCCAAATATCAAAACCTTTTGGTTCAGATTTGCTCAGTAGAAGCAGATGACTTCACCTCAGTTTGAGTGCTGCTCTGAGCATCACCCCAGGGCATCCAGGTGCTCTGCCTGTTCTCCTTGTGATCGCCTCTGCTGGCTGTGCAGATGTGGGGCAAATCAGATAGAAAATATCTATTTTCTGGTGCAGAGATAAGAAAGGAGGAAAACTTAGGGCAAGGGTGGGAAAACCAGGCTTTAAGGGCTGTGCAAGGCAGGAGAAAGCTGAGACTGGATCACAAGGCAAGTTTTCTTCTGATGAAGTGAGGCTGAAACTGCAAATGGGAACCAGTGAGTGTGGGGGGTAAAGTGGAACAAAAGAACATGGAGGAGGAAGACTGTGAATGAAGGATAAGTGAGAACAAGCAAGGAGCTAGAGAGCTGGGGTAGAAGTTTGTAGGCTGAAAACAATGGAGTGAGACAAGACTTTGGATAAATGGAGTGGTACCTGGGTGAAGAAGAAACCAGGAACTATGACAAGATACTGGGAGTCATCATAGGAAAGTCATATCTTGCAAGGTGACATCCATTGTTTATGAAAGTTAAATTTGTTGTTCTTGTCACAAAAATGTTGAGATCGATTGTCAAAGCACTTGATGTGTTCCCTCCAGTGGCTGGTGAATAAAAAAGTCAGCCAATGTACTGTTTCTGTGGCTGTGCTCTCCCTGCACTGGGCTCAGTTTAATGCTTCTGTGTTTCCATCACATGTCCTTTGAAACTTTTGTTTCTTTAATGTGAACTTGCTTCTGGGGGCAACACAATTCAGACATTTTCTACCTTTTGGTAGATGGAATTTGCAGATGTGACAAGTTGAACATATCTGTAATAACTACTAGATTCATCCACTCTTCTGCAGCACTGAGGGGTGACATTAGTTTAGCACTAGGCAATATTTCTCCTGAAGTTGTGTTTTGAACTGTCACTATTGCTAGGACTACTCTGCATAACAAAAAGGGAGCTCACACCTCAAAGAATTGAGGACTCAACTAAGTCTAAATTAAGTCTAAATTTAGACTCTAAATTAATTGCTGGAAATGAGCCTGAGCTGACTCCTTTTGCATGAATGTGGAAGTGGAGTGGTTCAAGTTCTGGGTCAAGCTGTGCTGCATTCCAGCAGCCAAGGGCTCTAAGGATGGGCATTGCTGAGGTTGCTGGGTTAGGCTAGTCCCAACTGGATTGGGTTGGACCAGTGCTGTTCAGTCTTCCTGACGTGACAGATTGTGCTGTGTGGTGTGGGTTCACTAGTGGGAGTCTGTGCAATTTCAGACAGCTTGGCACTGCACTCTCTTTCTGTGTATTAACATATATTTAAGTATGCAGCCCAAATCCTGCTTTTAATGTCAGCTCAACTTAGAGCAAGTTAACTGAGTAAATAAGAGTAGCTTTTTTTGTAACTGTCTTAGAATTTGGCTTCATAATGCTAACACTGTTTTCCTCCAAAGTACTTATTATATTAGAAAACACTTTAAGTATGTCAGCCAGCCCAAAGGCTGCAGCTGCAGTCTGATAATAAATACAAGTTAATGAACAGAATTTCTATCTGTAGCACATCTCTTTATTCCAATAGAACATAAACACATATCAAACAGGGCATAGGATCTCATTTTCTACACCAAGCGCTCCAATTTATTGGCTTCCTGAGGAGCTAATAAAAATGTTCCAAGACCACGGGGAACTTCTGCTTTGGAAGCATCTTAGAAAACACTAATATGAGTAGTAGAATACAACAAGAAATTGATAAAATTGCTGTATAAGTGAATAAGTAGCACCATAACATCCTTTAGGAAAAGAGGTTTTAGTGTTCAACAATGAAGGACTGTTAATGGTCTTTGGGATGCTCTCCTTCATGGAGAATGAGCATTTCACTTCTCTTAACAGGACACTTCTGAAAGCAAAGGCACCTTTAGTGTTTCTGAAAGTCAGTAGTCAGAAACTGAAAGCAAATAAATGTAGTTGCCAAGAGGCAGTCTTAGTGACCTTTAATCTTCCAGGTTTTAGAATAATTAGATTTATAATAATTATTTTGGTCTTGGCTAATATTATTACATCGTTCAAAAATACTTGCACAACATGTCAACAGACTATTCTTTCAGCAATAAATATTACAGTGAAGTTGTTGAATCTGTCAAACTTGCTGAATAGTATAATTAAAAATTAAAAATTATATGGTGTTTCACCAGTCTGTCACCTGAATTTTGAGTTTTCAGTTTTAGATTGTGTGCCATTTTTGCTGCTGCAGCTGTATGCCTGGCTTGATAATACAGTGACAATCCAAGGCTTAAACTGTACATTCCCAAAGGATTTGAGCTGCTCTTATTTGTGTAAGATACTAAGGAGAAAAAATACTTCCTACACTACATTCCACTCTTGGGAAAGTCTTCATGAAAGTTTTGCTATCCTCCCCCTTCAATCAAAACCTCTGATGTGACACTGACGCTGTGTTTGAGGCTGTCTTTTAAACAGGGATGAGTATTTATGTATTGCCAAAAATGAGCTGCAGCTGAGCCCAAAGCTGTTCTGACTGTGGCTCTGGGATGGACTTGTTGATTTGTGATAAGTAATCCTCTGAGGCTTCTGTGGTGCAGGCAGCTCTGTGTTTTCCTCTGTAGAATGCTAGAAAATTTGCTTGTGTTTCCTATGGGATGTTGGAGGCTCAGCTGCAGTCGAACTTGTGACACTCTGACCTCAGCTTCACTGGCTGCACTGATGCCTGCCAGGATCCCTGGAGAAGGAGCCTGTGCTGACTCAGTGGGGCCGTGGCTGTGCTCTGTTTGTCCTTGTGCCAGACAGGTGAGCACAGAGTGGGCCAAAGAGCCTCTCAGCTTGCTACTGTGTCTCTGTCCCTGCTAAACTCCGGAGCTAGTAGCCTGCAATGCATCTTAATCAGCTGAAAAGCTGAAGTTGGAAAGCTTCCAAAGATCAACAGAAACATCCTATTGCTGCTTCCCCTTCTTTATCCCCAAAGACTTTTCAGGTGTTATTTGAAGCAGAGGAAGGAGCTCATGAGCTCATTGTCTCCATTGCCTGCTCTTTGCCTCCTGCAGGTTGACTCTTACAATTTCCCAGTGCAAGGGGATCCCTGCAGTTTCCTCCCCTGAAAATGGTGTGTGTGAATGAAAGAATTGAATGGCAAACAGAAATTATAGCGAATGGATTTGTGTGTGACAGTTCACATAGTCTTGTGAACTGTTCAGAGCCCTTATCTGTTGATAAAAGCCAACAGAATCTCCATGTTTTTCAGAAGTCCCAAAAGAGGCCAAGAATGCATAACTATTCTGGAAATGGATATCAGTGAAGGGGAGGAGAGTGCCCAGAGATGTCATGGTCATATTTCTCTCAGGATGTCACTCTTGGGTGATGCTCACATGGAGGATACTGCACCTTACTGGGCTTCTGTCTTCACCTTAGTCTGTGTTACCCAGTTGCCCAGAAAACAAGTAGCAGGTCTGAGTTCATTGCTAAAGAAATATTGTAGAGAGAACCACTCAGAACAGCTCATAGGAAAAGAAAGTATGGCCACTGCATTCTTTAACCATGTCTCTGGTCTTAACAAAATCTTGGCTGCTGCTGCATACCAAAAAGAATTTGAGTCTCATTCATCACTTCCTATTTGTCTTAAAGTGAATGCTGTGGATGGGATCCGATTACCATGGCACAAACCCCTTTTGTGTTACTTTGCAGTGACACAGTTTTGCACCAAGATGTTATGGATCCTGTTTTCCCAAGAGCAGCCTTTGGCAGCTGGGATTTCAAAAGCTTTAGGATGCTTTCCAGCACAAATGGCATATTCCTCAGCAGCCCTGCATCTTCCACAATCCAGGCAGCAGTGGTAGACCAGAGGCAGCTGTAGAAAAGCCCCTCCTCAGCTGAGGCAGCAGGGCATGCCCTGGTAGTGGGAGGAAGTGGCAGAGCTAATTCTTTTGTTCTGCATGCTCTTTTTACCAAGGTGGCTGAAGAAATGGTAGTAGTGTGTTTAGAAGATAGTTTTCACTATTTTTCTGTACATCCAACTCTTTTTGTAACTTTGTTTAACAGTTTACAGATCAATTTACAGATCTGGGAAATAAGTTCCCACATTGTTGCTTACATTACTTACATTAGTTTCATTCCCAGTGTTCATTGTGTGTAGCATATAGTTGGTCACAGAAATCATAGGCTGTTATTTGCATGATAGAATTGTTTTACAAGCAGGTTTGGGTTGGAAAAGACCTTAAAGGTCATCTCATTCCACCCCTGCTGCTATGGGCAGAGATACCTCCCAGGTATCTCTGCCCAGGTTACACAGTGCCCCATCCAGCCTGGCCCTGAACACTTCCAGAGCTGAGGCATCCACAGTTTCTGTGCATAGCCTGTGCTGAGGTGTCACCATCCTCACAGTAAAGAATCTAATCTAAACTTACTATTTTTCAGTTTAAAGCCATTATCCCTTATTCTCTCCTTGTGAAAAGTCCCACTCCAACATTTTTGCAGATTCCCTTTACGTTCTTTAAGGTGCTGTAAGATGTCCCTGGAGCCACATCATCTTCAGCCTGAGCAACCCCAACTCTCTCATTGTCTTCATAGGAGAGGAGCTTCAGCCCTCTGAGCATTTTCATGGCCTCTTCTGGACTTGCTTCAGCAGATCCACACCCTCCTTATACCAGGGACCCCAGGGCTGGGTGCAATACTCAAGGTGGGGTCACACTGTGGGTGTGACTGCCCAGCCAATTCCTTAGCCACCACCAGTGGTCCATCCACCAAATCTGTGTCTCCAGTTTAGAGACAAGACTGTTGTGCAGAACAATGTCAAATGCTCTGCACATGTCTAGGCAGACTATGTCAGTTGCTCTTCCCTTACTCACCAACACCTAAATGAACACCAAATAACAATGAATAGCCATAAATGCTCTTATTTATGCATGAATTGTCTTTCCAGCATTCTAATATTAGCATTTGTATGAAGGAGAGTAATTCCCACAATATTGTGAAACTAAACTTTTGAATGGATATTTGTGTGTTGAATATGATGAGAATATTTAAACATCTGGTATTTGACTGAATATAAAGTAGAAGCACGCATTTGCTTTTATGATTTCATCAGAGAGAGCTCAGGGGGTGATTTTCAAAGGCACTGAAGACAGAAGAACTAGCTGAGACTCAGAAGTTTTATGACAGGGAGCTGTGCTTGAGGAGACATGAATTCCAGTATGTTTTTGTACTGAATTGGAACAAAAAGCAACATTTCAAAATTTTCCACCCAAAACAAAATGGGAAAACATTTAAGTTTTCCTAAATGAAAGAGGTGTCATAACTTCTGACTCCTGGTTCTGCCCTGCTTCCTTGGGGCACTCTGGGAAGCTCCCAACCTGTTGGAAGCAGCTGGGGAAGCTCCCTGAAGTTCCAAGGGTTGATCAGGTTGGAGCCATGGTGGCTTGTCAGGCTCCAAAATGAGTGGCAGGAAATCAGGAAGCCCTGAATATGTCAGCTGTGCTTGGAGGGTTTCCAAGCATTATCCTGCTGGTTGCTCTGGCAGTCATTGTGGCAAGGTTGTTGTCCAGTGCAGATCTGGGAAGGTGGGTTTGCAGCAGCGACTCAGGCTAAGTGGAAGGCAACACAGTTGTGCTTCCAACAGGAATCTGCTTGTCAGGGGAAGATGTCGCACTCTTTCTGAGAGGTATTCATACATCACTATCCTCCATAAGCTGTTTTGCCAAGAAATTCACCAGGTTTGAATTCACCTGTTGGAAAGACAATGAGGTTTGGATACCAAATTGTTACAGTATTTTGGAGAATTTCACTTGGAGTTAAAAACGACTCCATTAAAAATAATTTCAGGTAAGCAGTCTTCCCTGCCCCATTACCTGACAGAGAAATGAACAATTTAACTTGATTTGTGGCTTTGCTTGTAGATTATCTATTCCCACTCTCACTCAATATACCCATAAGCTTTAAGATATTATAGCTTGTACTTGTGAAAAGATTTGGAAAATGATTTTTAAAAAGCTATTCCAGTTTGCACCTATTTGGGGTCTGTTTACTCATTTATTAGGGGATAAATACAGCCTTGTGAAGTGTTGGCAGTGTTAAGGGGCAGCTAAAGCAAGCACGATAGACAACATTTAGACAACCTGTAATCTGATTTCTTTTTAAAATGAATAGGGAAAATTATTTAATCCTATTGGGTGACAATGGGAACCAACTTGTCTATTGGTCAATGGTGTAAAAAGTAGCAATCCAGACTCCTGTATTGGAACAGGGAAAAGGTATCCATTACAGAAAAATAACAAGGGCATGTGAGGGTTAAGCTGAAGAATGTACCAGCACAGTTCAGTAAAAAAAGGAAGGCATGCAGGGAAAGCTACTACTGACATTTATTTGTTTCTTTCAAGTATTTTACCTTGAAAAGTGGAGCTATATCTCATTTTTATTTTCTCATAAAATAGGCCAAACATTCAATGGAGAAGGAGAGTTGTTGGACTTGTTGTTTTAATAATGAACATATGCCTGCATGTGTGTGATTTCTTTTTTATGCTTTATAATTGGCATAAACTCCTCATGTGACAAGTCTTCAACTTTAACTACTGAACTTGTGCAGACATCAAAAGTCATTGTGGAATTTCAGACCTTTGATGTTTGTTTTAACAGCAGAGCTGATGGCTGCTAAGGAGTAGCTACCAGGAACAAACAGATTTTCTAGGTCTCGTCACACACAACTTATTTTCTCCCCATTTCTGACATTTTTCAATGTTGCACAAATGCTCACGGTGCCTAGTTGTATGTACTTCTGTAGTTTCTGATGTTCCTAATGAGAATTTGGTCTGGAAACAAAACCATCTGATATTAAAACCAGCCAGTCCTGCCCTCCACCCCCAAGATTTCACAATATTGTGTAGTGACTTTTTTATAGACATTTAGTCTTAGTCTTGCATGTCCTATTTTGCCTAAGTTGTATCTTCCCAACTCTGTAAGTTCTCATGGATGTGTATTCACTTGCTTTCACTAATATTAACCCAACCCTTCAGCACAAAAAAGAAACCCAAACCAAAATCCAAACCCAACAAACAAACCATATTTATTATCTGAAGTCTTGCAGACAGGCTTGGTATCACTTTTTCCTCCCATTATAACTCAGTAATCCTGATTGCTATTTTAGTGCAAGTACAAGCAGATTCTATCACCTAAGAGCCTCCAATTCATGTGGCACTAACTACACACAGTGTGCATAAACTATTCTTGAGTAGCCCTGTTAGGGAAGTGGAGTTACAGATGGCAGTGGAGGTGAAATTGCAAAAAGGAAGAAAAAAAGAATGAGGGTGAAAGAAAAAAGGAGAAAAAGAGGCAAGAAAAAAAAAAAGAATGGGAGAGAAGGATCCAGAGGTACAGAACTGTGTTTTTGTCCTTGCCTAGGCTGCTGTTTAAGTTGTTCTGGGTGGACCCAGCTGCTTTTGTGTAGCAGAGACTGCAAACAGAAATTCTGCTGGGTTCAGACAACCCTTTTGAGAAACAAAACAAAAGAAAGCTTCCTGTTAGTCTAGAATCTACATCATAGGATGATCTCCTTCCACACTGTGGCTCTT
Source organism: Passer montanus (assembly GCF_014805655.1). NCBI lineage: Eukaryota > Metazoa > Chordata > Aves > Passeriformes > Passeridae > Passer > Passer montanus. Next base: position 4,341,578 of record NW_024369707.1, read on the forward strand.
GAGTGGGTTTCCTGGGAAAGGCCAGCCTAGCATTGCACATGACACCCCAGCACTCTGAGGATCTGAAATCTGGGCTGTGTGTGAGCCTCCTGAGGCATGGCCAGCCCTCCTGTCAGAACAGGCAGGATGCCTGTGACCCTGTGCTGATCTGCTCTGTGCCTGCAGTCTGCTGACCCAGGCCATGAACTTTCCCTGCTCAGGACTGCAGGCATGTCTGCTCAGTTCCCTTTCCCTTGCCTTTGCACAGGCTTGGATTGTTTCTGTCAAAGACAGTGCTAAGCACCTTAGGAGATTTCTGTGCTTGTGCGTATTTAAGTAAGAGGATTAAAAACAATAGTTCAGTGTCTGGGACACTCCCAAAACAGTGTCCTTATTTGGCTTCTTGCTGAGGTGTGAATACTTTTTTGATGATGGAAAGTAATTTTCATCAGTGTTTCTAAGAGGTTTTCAGGCTGAGACATGATTGTCAGATTTTTCTGAGTAAGGAATATGAGGACATGTTCCTGCAGCCTCATATATGAGCACCATGCACACACTGGTTCATTCTCTAGCAAGAAGCTATCACTGCATAGCATCTTGAAGGCTTTTTTTTTCCAGGGAGCATCTGCAATCTGCTGGATTCAACTGACTGCTGGTATTTGTGTTTGGCTTTAACAGATCTATAAGTGCATGAACTGTTCTGTGTGTCCAGCAGCAACTGCTGATCATCTGCAGAGACTATGAGCAGCATTTAATTGAGCTGATGGAAATTTTCAGCTAGATAGAGCCCTGACTTCATAGCTGTTACAGTGGTGTGTCTGTATCAGCAGTGTGATGGTATGAAGAGATTCCCCTGCAACCAGCCCATGTAATTTCATGAAGAATTAACAAATGCAGATGTGTAACTCTTAATGAGGGATACAGAAACCTGTGAACAGCCTTCACTTCACCAAATTCAGATAAAATTGTTTATTTGCTTATCTCAGCTCATCCCCCTGGGTATCACAGATGCATGGAGCCTACTGTCTGAATCCAAGTTACTCTCTGGAACAACAGGCAGTATTTTCAATTGACTGTGCAATAAACTCAGCAATACAGATGTTTCAGACAAAATGTAGCTCCTTAAGGACAAAACTGCACAAAAGGATTAAAAAGGTCTGTAACCACCATATAGGGGTGAGGAGCAGCTGCAGGTGGGGTTTTCTAGAGTTCAAAAAACCGTCCTAGAACACATGGCCCATCCTAACACAGGCCAGAGCAATGATATGTGACCTGTAATAACCAGGTGTCAACTGGGATTAGCCTTTCAGGTGAGCAAACCTTTAGCAGAGATTGAGCAGAGCTTTTGGGACCACAGCAAGGTACTCTGCCTCTCTGTCACAGAGCATGATGTCTCCAGTTTAGTCTGAGTGGTGGGTGGAAATGCTTACACAGCAGCTTCAGGAAAAGGAGGTGGAAGAGACACAACAAACAGTTATAGCCTGGTGGTAAAGATGCCTGCCTGCCAGGACAAATATATGGGTGTGAATTCTTTTTGGGACAAGATGCAAATTGGCTCAGGTGGAACAAGTCTAGTACAGTGGCTAGGTGACTTCTGGTTTGTTTGGGACTATTTCACAAAGTCGGGGCCTAAGCTTCCACTAGCTTGAAGGGAGGCATCCCTTTGAACACCAGTTTAAGTTGTTAAATCACAAAATGCAAGTCTCCAAACTCCATGCTAGTTTCAGTGCATCAGGAAGGTGCATAACTCTCCTTTCTGTCTGATGCTCAGAAGCACCTCTGGCACTCACTGTTCTGTGCCACCACAATAGAGCTCTGCTGCTGCCAGGTACCAGAAATTGGGTCTGGTGCTTGCAATTTGACAGAAGTGAAACATCTGATGATGTGCAAGAGCCCAGCTCACCTGCCTGCTGAAAAGTCAGCAGACTGAAGGCTCTGCACAAACTACAGTGGATGTGCAAATCCTGCTCTGAAAGAGTTACGCTTGGAATTGCAATGGGAAAGATGCACCCTCAGTGACACATGTGAGGGGAAACAAACTGCACAGCTGCTGCAAGCTCCAGAGGCAGGGGAGAAAAGTGGTAGTAAGGAGATCACCTGTTTTGTTTTCTGTGTAAATCTGTCCTGGATGGAGCCCTTGCCCTGTGTTGCAAACTGTGAAATTGGATCCCAAGAGGGTTCAAAGTGTGTTGGCTCAGCTGCTCTGTCCAGCAGGCTCGAACCTATTTTGGTACAGGGAGGCTGAGGATCAGCAGTTTCTTTCCTCCCCTCTTTTCAGAACTCTCCTGCTTTATACTCCTTAGGTCAGAGAAAGAATGACTTGCTCTCTTCCAGATATTTTGTGTACTTATAGAGGAAGAGGGAGCTCTGTTGCTCCAAAATCAATTTGAGCATTTTTGCACAAAAATACAGAAAATTATTTGCAGAATGCAAAAAAACCACCAAACCATTTTAAACCATGAAAGGAAATGTGAGGATTCCACCAAAGCAGGGGCTGCTTACTCTAGTGTGCTCCTTCCCTCTCTTGAGCCATAGAGAGACTGTGATATTGTGCTGGTTTCCTTTTCCAGGGATAATATGGTTTTGTGATCATCCACCATGGTGCAAGTAGTACCCCAGTCAGCTCAGTCATCATTCATAAAAAGTACCTAAAGTAGGCTTTTTTTAAAATTGGTTTTAAAGGACAGAATTTGAGCTCCTGAATTTTGTTTTAATTTTTCACAATTAGTAATTAATACTTTTACCTACTGTTCAGTTCTGTTATGGACTAAATAAACAGCTGGTTTAAATAATCACTATTCTGTTGAGCCTGGCAGAATCATGCTAGTGTAAACCATTGAACAACTTGGCCCTATTTGACTTTTTCAAGTATTCAAAAAATTTTATTACATTTGTTGAAAAATAAATTAACAAGAGACATAGTGTATATCCTTGAGGAGTCTACCCATAACAAATGAGGTTCATAAACAAGTGAGATGTGGAGCAGTACAGAAAATTTGGCAGGAAACAGATTTTACTCTAAGCTGACAACTGCTCATATGGCAAACTGTAGAAAATATCGTTGCAAAACATATCTACCAGGTGTATGGATCCTTTAGCAAGCAGGAGACAGAACTCTTGATGGAATAATATGAACATATTCATCACACAGCACAGGAAATAATTTAGATTTGCTAAGGTCCTTTCTGCAGGGAAAAAAATCACCAAAAGAAATATACACATGCAGAATGTTACTGCAGCAGGAATGATAAATTCTAGAACATTTCAGCTGCTGAAGACATTGCTTATGGCAAGGGATTCCTTTCCAGCCAGCCAAAACAGCAGGAGCTGTACGTGGCAAGGGGGAAGCTTGTACTGTGGGGCACAATCCACTTCAATACCTGGGACAGGAATGTCCATGGTCCCAGTCACCCCAGACCCATTGCACCATTATGTGCTTATTTATGAAACATTCACTCTAAGTAAAAATTAGACCTTGCTAAAACAGACTGAATGCTTTCCTATTCCTGATCATTCATATTTCACTTATTCTGAATCTCAAAAAGCTTGCACCTTCCTTGTAGATAATGTTTATTTACCTTTAGCACAGTGTACAGTGAAGCCAGTAATCTGTATCTTCAGTGCTGGAGTTAATGGATCATGACAGGAGGGGTTTTCAGGGAGCTGGGACACAGCTAATGATATCATAATCCTTTTTTTCCTAAGCACTAAGGGTTTTGAATCTTGAAATTGTATTTGAATGTGTATAAGTAAATCAAGATGGAGGAGAAGTTACACATCTTTAATTTTTACATCAGCAAATGGATAGGACTTGTAAGTTGAATACAACAGAGAGCATGTAACTGTTGTACTTAAGTAGTTAGAAAGCAATTTACAGTACTGAAACAATTTCAAGTATGCCAGCCTTCATATTTATTACCCTCTCTCCATCCCTTTTTCTTCCTACATGCAAGTAGAGAAAGCTGACCTGCCAGTGATATTACTGATGGTACTTTTCTTTACTAGACAAAGACTTAAAGTTGCTATGGAAATATACAAATATCGCAGTTCATGCATTTATCAAAGGAGAATCATCATCATCACATAATATTTATAGAGTGCACACTGTCTCCTACATGCTTATTGCAACTCTTAATGTTGAACAGAAAAATGAGCTGCACTATTTCATCGATGTCATGTCCATTGATCAGTGCCTATGTGACCAATTTCTCATTTTAATGGTGTTTAAGGTGAAAATCACACTCCCCAAACCCCAAATAAGCAGGTATTATTTCAGTGTGACCTCATTTCAGAAGGTCATGGCTTTCCAGAAAGCCAGCTCTCTGAGCTTTCATAGTTTTGCATTTTTTTAATTAATGAACATTTCTTTGGTTGAGTTTGATTTTATTCCCTATCCTTCTCCCTCTGTAAACACAGAAAAGGAGGCAGTATTTTTTATCTGTGATAATTTGAGATGTAGTAGCTTGTTACACCAGATGTTCTAGTGCTGCTGTAGAAATGTCCAGTGTCTTTATCTTTCTGCTTTCTAACTTTGGATCCTGGGATCTCTAGAGGCTTCTGGGGCAATTGGGTGACGTTAAACTAGAAACTGGTTCCCATATTTGTACATGTGGGTGCTGATGAACTAAAGACCCCCAAAGCTTTCTGCGTTTATGTAGCATGGATACAAACATGTCATCATCCCTTGCCTTGGTTCCAGTTCTCAGATTTATTTCTGACTGGCTTTTGCATGAGCTTTTCTGTCACGTATTTCAGTTTCGCAGATTACCGGCACCATCAGAGCAAATCATCTGAGCACTGAATGTGTAAGCAAAACTGAGATATCCCACATTTGTATAAAGGCAAATACATTAAAAAAAAAAAAAAGTCAAAATGAGCAAATCTCTAAGCAAAACTATTGAGTTGATAGCCTTGAAGAAAAAAAAAAAGCACAAATCTAAAATAGTTGTGAATTTGCAATGTAGGAATGGCACCAATCCAGAAAAATATTGGGTATTTTGGTAGAGGAGTTTTTAGTGCTATCATTTCAAATATTTGCTTTGTTTCACAGTGCTGTGTTTTCATTGGTATTCATGAAACTTTGAAGTTTGTGGTGGATAAGAGCCCCAAACCCCTGGTTTTGAGGTGACTACTCCTATGCCTATGCTGTCAGGAGTAAACTGAGAAGCCTGACACGAGTGGAGTGAGAATATCAGAAGCAGGTGAATCAAGACACTTCTTTGTCACCTGATTTCCTAAGGCAATAAGGCTTGAATAATTGTACTTTGTGGTTAATTTCAGTTTTAAAGGGATGAGTTATCAGAAAAACATTATTCTCTCAAAACTTTGAGTAATAAATGAGAGGAGTACATATAAAGAAGATCCCATAATTCTTCCTGTATGTTTTCTACCAGTGCAGAAGGCTACATGCTGAGTTCATACATTATTTGGCATTGGTGTGTACATGGAAGGAGTTCTTTAGAAATGCCCCAGACTCTGAAAAATCTTCTGCCAGAGTTTGCAGGAGCCTGATTTTAGTAGTTCTGATGTCATGGTACTGCTTGCTTTTTCCCTTTGTCCCTCACCTGCAGAGAGAGTTTTCACTGAGTAGGTGATCAGTCCTAAAGTAGAGCCTGTCTGGCAAGAGAAACCATCATGGTGTAACTTGTTTCATGTCAATGAGCTCAGCAGGTGTGAGGCATGATAAATGGCACATTGCTAATAACAGCTGACCAAATTTCAATCAGATCCGGCTCCTCTAACTATCATCCTTCCTTGCAGTCTGCTCTGGGGGTAGGAATTCTTAACACAATTGATGGCCTCAGCTATAGGATTTTTGTTCTTATTTTTAAAATGCTATTGATCCATAATGTATGTAACAGTCACTGGGGCCATTGAAGAAACCATGGAATTATAGAATTGTTTATGTTGGAAAAGACCTCTGACATGCACTGTAGAGTCTAACATGCACTGTTTGTAGATTTAGTGTATATTTCTTTTGTTAAGGATTACTCTTTTCTATACCTTTTTTTAGCCAAAGTGCTGTGTCTTCTTTTGCAGGTGGGTGATTGGCTTAGATACTGGTTGGACAGGTGATGATACAATTAGTTGCAATTAAAAGACAAGATCTAATTTCATTGTGTAACTTAGCTACTTGTCTTTTCTTAATTGATTGTATTTTAGGGTAGACACTATAATCAGTCTATTGTTACATGCCTGCTAATTTTGTAATTAATTATTATTGCTAGAGATGAGTGAATAATTTCTAAAAATAACTTGATGACTTTTGTCTTTTTTCTATTCATTAATCCTGTACAAACATAACGGTTTTCTGAAACTGGCATGTTATTTTACTGTTATTCACTGAGTTACTCTTCATCAGTACCCAACATAGAGTTCATTGCAACCTTTAAAGATTGAAATTAAATGCATTTTGGCCAGAATCAAATGGGCATGTTACTTGTCAACCCCCTTTTGTATCAGTATGTTCCTTGCAGTTCTGGTTTTGATGTTGTTGTGGGGTTTTTTTTCAGGTTTTTTTTTATCGTTATAATCATTAATGTGGCATTTACTTTTTATCAGTGTTCTCCCAACATTTAACTATTGTTATTTTTTTAAAATTTGAAACATTCTTGCCTGCTAACTTGTTTGGTAGCACATCAAAAGGTGTAAGCAAATGAAGAAAGAGGCTGGAGAGGTTTGTTTTGGAAGGCTGTAAGATCTGCAGTTTTGCTGCTGGGTACCATCCCTATTAAATAGTTTGTGGAACCAGGCAGTGCAAATCCAGCTCTGCTGTATCCTGACAGGCATGGCACCTCTGCACCCAAGCAGTGTTTCATGGTTTGAGGGGGTTTTGTAGGCTGCCTTGGTACTGCCTCCACTGAGGCAGTAGTGCTGTGTTGTAGGCATGTCCTTTTGTTTAGCTGTGCTTTTCCACTGTCAGTTCATCCCTGTTGAATTTCTGCTCTGCTCTCTTGGCAGAGTAAAGTGACTGGTAAGCTGGGCCCCACTCAGGCCAGGTTTGCATTCTGTGTTTGACTTGGGCCTGAATCAATGTTTATGTCGCCATTTACCAACCATCCCCACTGTTAAATAAACAGTGTCATTGACCTCAGCCTGGTCAGTGACACTGAGCTTTCTCTTCTGAGAAGCAAAGATCCAGCTTCCTGGACTTGAGGTGTGCTCAGATGCCTTGGTGCAATGTCAACACAAGGATCTGCATTAATAGCAGAAAGCAGCAGCCCAGCTCCTCGGTTCCTCTGAGCTCTTAGGCAGTGGAAGGAAGGAAAGCACTCCCTCTGCCCTGCCATGGCGACAGGGGTTTGGGCTGCCTCATACTGACTGCTCTGGAGCAGAGGAGGAGCACTCCTACTGCTGGGCTCCAAAGCCAGCTGAGGAGCAGGTTGAGAAGTTTCCCTTTTCTGCCTCTGGGCTCTCAGTTGCCTTCTCTCAGCAGGGAGGCACACTGGTTGTGCTGACTTGGACTCGAGCAGAAATCAGCCAGGAGACTGGCCAGGCAAAGCCCTGAGCTCAGGCTTCAGGCCAAATACACAACATAGACATGTCCTAAGAGATGGGAGTGAAACTGTGAGCCTGGATTCCACTGGCAGAGCCCACAGAGTCATTCTACCCCCTGTATGCAATAACTCATTTTGGAGAAAGCTGTTTCTCTGTTGGACTGTGTGTGTCCTCCAGTGTGACATTCCTGGTGAGCCCCCAGCTCAGCCCTTGGGCTCTGTTGCCATAGCCCTGTTTTGCTGCTGTTTGCCATTCCTAGCTGATAATCTTCTGAGGTTCCCATTACTTCACACTCTCAGTGGATGCCCAGAATCCAGTTCAATTGTTTCCCATCTTTTTTGGTGTGTGCTTTCAGCCCCTGAGCTCTCCTGCTGCCTTGTCAGATAAGACTCCACCTCAGCAGCTCCCCTGAGGCTCTTCAGTTTCCAGGCTACCTATGGTATTTGTTTTTCTTGGTTTCCTCATTCCCAGGCAGGCAGAGCTATTATAGACTTCTCTCAGGGAAAAGACCAAGCCATTTGAATTTTGCTTTTATAATCTCTAATGAGCTTCTCAGGGGTGAAATCAGATTGCTGTGTTAGGGTACAGAGTTTCTTACAAATGTCTTCAGCAACCATCCAATGGCATAAAATGTGTGCACTATTGCATTTTACAGGACTGAATTTATTTTGGAGAATGAAGTTTGTTTTCTGACAAAATGGTTGTTGTTTTCATCAAGGTAGATCCAACACAACTGCTTTGGGTGTAGCTAGGAAAGCCATGAAATGAGGAACCTCTACTCCCTCCTAATGTGGAACAGCAGCTCTGCATGAGTGTTAGGGAAGGTTTGGATAAACACGACAGGGATCTGAAAATTTTCTAGAAGGAAGACTGCAGGTGAAACCCTTGCTTACCTTATTCTACTACACAGACAAACTGGAGAGGCAACCTCATGCTCTGAGCTGAGTCAGAGGGGAGATTCACTCAATCTTTGGGAAGTGGGTGGTGGATTTGAGAACATCCAGGCAGCATTCCACCTTCTCTGAATGATTTGGTAGTGGTTCTGAGGTGAAATTTTATTCAGAGATTTCTGTCTTTCAAGTCTACATTTCCTCCTGTCATGTATGCTACACTTGAAATATACTTATGGCATTTCATTACAGTTTTTATAATTAAAGGTTTTTCTTTTCCATACTTTTTAAAGTAATCAATGTTTCATGGGTCTGGAGTTCTTCTACCATGGTCAACTTCATACTAGTGTATCTCAGTTCATTGCAGTGAAGTCCAAACTGCTCTTCCCTAGATAGTTCATTTATTTTCTAACAGCACTTTCTTTGTATTAAGGTCCTTTTTTTCTTATGCCACCCTTAGAGTAAGTTCTCTCTTGCCATTGGAGCTTGCATGTGGATGGAGGATGGATTTTCTAGAAGCATTTGTCTGTTTGCCAGCTCTATATTGGCTGGTTAGCTAAAGTTAGTCAAGAAGGCCAAGGGCATCCTGGCCTGTAGCAGCAGCAGCAGTGTGGCCAGTGGGCTCAGGGCAGTGACTGTCCCTCTGTACTGGGCACTGGTGAGGCCACACCTCAAATCCCATGTCCAGTTCAGGGCTCCACAACACAAGAAAGACCTTGAGGTGCTGGGGAAGGGTCTGGAGCACAAGTCTGCTGAGAAGCAGCTGAGGGAACGGGGGGTGTTTAGTCTGGAGAAAAGGAGGCTCAGGGGAGACCTTACTGCTCTCTACAGCTCCCTGCAAGGAGGCTGCAGCCAGGTGGGAGTTGGGCTCTTCTCCCAAGTAATGAATGACAGGACAAGAGGAAAAGGCCTTAAGTTGCACCAGGGGAGGTTTAGATTGGATGTTTGTAAAAATTTCCTCACTGAAATGTGATCAGGCATCAGTGATGGATGTCCATGGATGTGGTGCTTGGGGATAGGCTTTAGAGGTGGGCTTGGCAGTGCTGAGTTAACAGTTGGACTTGATCTTAATGTCTTTTCCAACCTAAAAATTTCTATGACTCTAATTTAGCTAGGTATTGCTAAACTAGAACCCTTGATATGTGTCTTTTCTTTCTCTGTTATCACAGGAGTTTTCTTCATCAGTATTGTGAAATAAAGGCTCCCTTCTCAGAGGCTCCTCCTGAGCTTACACCTCCCAGCTGTCCGTGCTCTATCCTGTAACTCCAATCAGTCCCTCTCTTGCTCCAGGGTCTCGTAGCCACTACTGACACCTTGATGCTTTCCCTCAAAGATTCTCAAATTTTTCATCTCTTTATATTGGACTGCAGCATGTAGGTTTTGAGCGGATTTGATGCTGTTTCATACCCTTCCATGGTTACAGCTTTTCCAAGTGCAGTGATAGCTTCTGGGACTAAATATGAGGAGTATTTTGCCTTATGAATAGCTGGTAGTAATAACACTTCTCACTAGTAGTCCAGAGTAAAGCAATAACAAGCAGTCAGTTGTTTAAGCCATCATAAACCATTAGTCTTATTTTGCTTTAAAAATAATTTTCTGCAACTCAGGTTTGGCTCTTTCCTTTTTGTGTTATGCTATAATAAGTTTTTCAAGTACTTCAATGGAAAGTTGCCTTAGACTTGAGCCAAATTGCAATCTGGATAGAACACAAATGCAAGTTTTCAGTTTGTAAATCAATATAATGGATGCAGGATAGTATGGTGTCACATTTTAGAAATTTATTAGTCTTTATAACCCATACCTATTTTGGTATTATTCATCAGTTTTATGGAATTACAGGATATTTCTGTTTGGTTTCTGGCCTGGAAATGTTTCTGGGTTGACTTGAAACATTTAATTTGTCATGAAACTAAATGTTTCATTCCATCTTCCTATTGCTTTGCCCTTTTAATTTTTTTTTTTGTTAGAAAGGTCACTTGAAACAAAAAGCCTAAATGGTTTATTTTGTATTCCCTTTTTTACAGTTGGAAAAATTTGCTAAATTGAGTTTGCATTTAAAAACTTATTTTTGCAGTATACTATTTGCCAAAATAACCACACTAGTCATCTTGGAATAATCTTTTGCTTACATTGGTATCTATCAAAATTTTCAGTGGAAGATTTGCCATATGCCCTTTGCAATTAAAATAAGTGATGCACTGTCTTAAACCCCAAACAAACAAAAAAATCCTCACAAGCTAATAAATACCCCCACCCTCAAATCAACAAACAAAACCCCCAGGTTTAATATGCTCTTTAATGTTTCAAATATTCAGGTGCTACGATTGATACATGCATAGTAAATTTGAAGTCTGCTCTGTGGTAGGTGTTGGTGATCCTCAGAAACCTGACTGTGGCATGCTGACAAGCAAAACCTAGAGTGACTTTGTGGCACTTGAAATGAAATTTGCTCTGTAAATTACAACAAAGTGTTGTTTACATTGATATGCTAAGCCCAGAGAAACTGCTGTGGACTGTGTCAGCAATCACAACTTTTCCTTACTATGAAAGTAGCAATAAAAGGAAGAGATTAAATGCAAACAAAAAACTCTGAGAGGACTGTAGGGCTGACTGAAATGAACAAAACCTGAAGGCTAGAATGTCATTATGCTGCAACTTTGTCCCTGGAGTAGAATACAGGTGTTATTTCCTGCATGGCTGGGCAAGGTTTTTCCAGGCAATTCCTCTTGGAAGCAGGATGGGCTGAGCAGGAGGCACAATAGCTGCCTCCAGTGTGCTAGGCCTGGCTTTAGTCACATTTATGTTTAGTGTTTTGCTTCTTGGTAATTTAGGTTCAGTAATCTAATTTCCCTTTTTTATGTGTCTGGTAACGCTCACCAGAAGGTTTTCGCATTCATGATACATAGTATGCATGCACACACTTTATAATAAAGAAGAAATGATAGAGGACTGTATCAAAAAGTCTATTCTTTGAAAAATGTGTTGAGTTACCATTCTTATCAAAAGCAGGTGTTAGAGTTTGGTGAGAGCCTCCATCTTATCACAGGTTCTTCCTTGAAAGGTCGAGGTTAGGATCCAGGTTTGCTTTAGTCAGCAGGAGCTTTCCAGTTGTGCCCTGGAGGTGCTTAGGTGAATGTGACAAACTGCACCAAAGAGCTCCCTGTGTTGTAAACTGTCTGCTGGCCCAAGCCAAAGGAGCACCCCTGCCCAAGGCAAAGAAAAAGGGATGTGGTGCAGAGAGGGGATGGGTGGATTGATGGACACCAGGAAGTTCATGCTGAGATTCAGGAATGCCTCAGTGTGTGCCTCTCAGGACGTGGCAGCATCAGCTGGGTGTGGGCTGCAGCTGGGTGATAACTGTGGGTGTGCAGCTAAACCAGACTGCAGAGCTCAGCTTACCCAGCCCTGTGGTTTGAGCCAGGATTTTCTGAGCTTGAGCCCCACGTCTGTGGGATTGTACCTGCCACCCCTAGGAACGCACCCACTCAAAATTAGGTGTGTTGTTTTTTTGTTTTTTTTTTTTTTTTTTTTTTTTTTTT